>NC_081415.1:274241348-274550438 GCF_030272615.1 Cryptomeria japonica | reverse complement strand
GTGATCAGTTTGTCATCGATCGTCGTCTTCTCAATCATGTCAATTTGGATCAATCAGTCATTGTTCCTTGTCAATTGGTGCATTTCTCAATCAAATCACTTATCAACATTGGTCCTTTTTCAGTCAGAATCATGATCAAATCGAATCGATATCAATTATCCTTGATCAAGACCTAATTGTCATCCTTGCATTGCTAATTCATCTTCTAGGGTTTCATGATTTAATCATTTAACCTTGTTTGTCATTTCTCCCTCTAGGTTAAATAGTTTATTTATCCTAGGTCTTCTTGTCACAATTAAATGTTTATTTAATTGGCTAACTAATTCTTCCCTCTTTGTGAATTAATTAATAAATGAAAAAATTGTTAATTAATTCACTTAATTCCTTGTTTCCTCATTTTCTAATTTTCCTAATTTCCTCATTTTCTAATTTTCTAATTTCTAATTCATCTAATTTCAATTCTCGCCAATTTTTCTCCCAATTTCATGGGAATGACATTTCAAGTTGTCATAATTTGTCATATTTTTTGTCATAATTATCAGTCAATCAATCTTGCATAGAAAGTGCAAATTTGTCATAATTTGTCATATTTGTCATTTTTGATTTGAAATTTCCTTTCAAATCCCCTCATGCTAATCTTGTCTTTTCTCCAATTTGTCTATAAATTGGATGAATTTCTTCAATCAAGGTCCCTTATCCCTGAGCCCTAATCCCTGGTCGAATCAATCACGCTTCTAGTATTCTTGCGCTACTATCTTGTCTACTTGCTTTCACATCATGCTTATGCACTAGTAGGTGAGATCCACAAACAAAATCTATTTGAAGGAGAAAGAAGGACAATGGAGCCACATGAAGGAGACATTCAAGTTTGTAATGGTTTGCATTTGAATTGATGGCTTGTTTTCATGTCTTTATTGAGTGTTTTTAGGATTGGACATTGCAATTGAGTTTTTGTGATTGAAATAGACTAATAATTTACATTGCTTTGATGATTTCCACATTTCCTACCTACAAGAAATATCAAAATATAGATACACTATTCCTACTCTCCTCGCCAACATGGATCACCTAGAAAAACAAAGCTAGTCTGTGGTATCTGTTTCCTATTTTTTCTCTTCAAGACAAAAATAGTCCCCCATATAGGGTCCTTGGTATTACTAGTCAACATTTTAAAGGGGTTTTAAAATACAAGAGGGCAAAAAGTTTAAATCAAATACCTTTGGTCTATGTATATAAATTATTAAGAACTAAATTTCCTCCTCATTTTGGAAAAAAAAAAGCTCTCCAAAATTATGTATCTCATGTTGAATTAAGTCAAAAGAGAATCATATTTTAACATTTGGAGGGATGTTGGAGTTGAAAGCCACAAGTCTTCACATGTCATAGCCTCAAGAGTTTCATAAAGAGCAGTCCTTAGCCACAATAATATGAAGAAGAAAAGTAAATAACAATGAGTAGACATTTTGCTTGCAAAAGAAAAGTCTAAGCACTTGAAGGCTCAACATGATGCGAAGCCATAATGAAAGAACATGATAGTGACCTTAATAGAAAAATGACAACTCCCAGAAGTCATCATAGTAGAGAAAAATATTTGTGAATGTTCCAAAAGCATAAGAACAGTTCTCATATGACAGTCTCAAACCTATCATTGGTAAAGGGTAGTATGTTTTCAAAGTTTAAGAGTAATCACAAATGATATAATAACAACATCTTCGAAGAAGACTATGGACAAAACAGTCTCAATAATATGAGAAAGTTCACAAAGAGAAAATTATTACAAAGAGAAATGGTTGTTGTAATAGTTTCCAATGAGCCAAAAGAGAAGATCAACCTTCATTGCCAAAGGACCTAATGTTTGGCACTGTTTGGAGAACAAAGATATAGAGATTTGAGTTTCAATATTGCAATCTTAATTGTAATAGTATGTTGTAAAGGAAAATCATACATCATTACCATAGGACTATCACTAATTAGTGCCATAGATCTAGAATGATACAAGTCATGCTCTATTCTTGGTTGTAAAATTTACCAATGATTGCCAAATTATATCAATACAGTCTAAAGACTTGATTTGTAGCATAGTTAGGAGTAATCAGACAAGTGAGACAATCCTTTCTTGTAGGGAAGAGGTTGTATTTTTCAACAAAGAGGTAGTGATATAAATAGTTAAAAAAGAGGAGCAAAATCATTTGTTATATAGCACCATGAAGAAGATCATTGTCAAAAATATTAATAGAGTAAAAAATGTGATAAGAGAGTATATTGACAAAGATCTAGTCATAGTCCTTTTGACAGTCAAAGAGGGTATGAGGATAATACAATCATTTCAAACCTTACCCACATAGGTTTAAAGTTCATAGGAGTTTTTCAAAGAAATAGTCACAAGGTGCATCAAATGACTATCATGAAAGATTGCAACATCATAGGAAATAGAACAGTAACAACATGATATGAAATAAAAATGTATTTCATCAATGCTATCAAGGCCATGAATCCAAAACAAGAAAAATAACCCATGCTACTAGTAGAAAGGGAATTTCCATCAGAACTTCGTTACATATGTGTTCTTTGTTGTTATTGATGTCAAATAGTGTGGTCTGGATAAGTTCTAGTATAGACATCAACAGAGTTAAGCTATAGTGCTGGAGTATTTGCAGTTATGTTTTTGGACCAGAGGTTACTATGATTGGTATCTTGGAAATTTATCCGATTGATATCGACTTGTTTTTTATGGTGAGGATAGTTGGAAGATTTATCTTTGCATGGTCTGGTGTTATTTATATTGGTCTAGACTCTTTCATTTGTGAAATAACATTATTGGTACATGCATTAGGTTATGTTATCAAAGTTAGATGTAATATATATTTCTTGGTCTGATGATTGCATGTGAAGTATTCTTTTGGTATGGTGTTGTTTTTTTAGGTCCATCTTATATTCTGTGTGCTTTATATTTTGGTCTGATGGTGTACCTTGAGTCACAAATATGCATACATGTTACAATCTTTATTTTGGGCTGACTTGGTGAGGATGTTTTGTTTCAGATTCGTATATATGTGATTATTTATTGAAAATAAATAGAGGTGTGAAATATTTGTGTGTGGAATTTAGCAGTGAGTATATGCAACTTGATGTAAGGATGTCAATGTATTTGTAGTTTCTTTATCAGAAAGGTTTCTAGTGTAGAGGTGACAGTTGATAGTAGAGCAGAGATCAGAAGAGTTGAAGATCCAAATATTTGATTAAGGTCAGAGATTGTGATATATCAAAGACTATGATCAACATTTTGAGATGCTCTTGTTTATGAAGTTCATTTTTTATAAGTTGTAATTCTATATCTTGCCCTATTATAGTTAACTTTAGGTTTTCAAGTCCTCTTTTTGAATCTTGCCCCAATACCATTTAGCCTTGGTTTGCAAGTCCGGAGCAGTGAGCTCTCTCTTTTGTAAAGCATTTCTATATAGTGGATTGATTTCGTGAGTTGGTGCTGATTGTGGTTTTTCCCTCTTTGGGTTTTCCACGTATAAATTATGTTGTTCATGTGTGATTGATATGAGTGATCTTGTGATTGTTGGCTTGATGATGATTGTAATGAATGACTTCATATATTGTCATTGATGGAACATGTACACACATATGTTCACATTGTCTACTGGTACTACTTCTAAAAGTTACTTGTATTGCAACCAGTATTAGAAGTTTAGTTTATGATGGTGTCAAACTGGTACATGTAGACAACTGGTATATGCAGGAATGACTTGACACTAACTTGAAGATCCAATAGAGGTCATCAAAGAAGAAAATGGAGGACAATCAGTTTACATGCTGAAATCGTTAACTCCAACTGGTATTGGTGTTCCACCCGGTATTCATTGATTGTGTGATGAGTTATCATTGGTCGTGATGAGTTACCCTAACCGACTCGCTTTGGAGATTCACCTTCATTATGAGCAACCTAGAGGATCAAAGGTGTAACTTCCATGTTTCATAGGATTGTTGAGCTCCCACCTTAACATTAGGGTGCGATCCTTTGAGACAATAATTTTTGGCACACTCAGTGGGACTGAGAACTAATTTTCATTCCATTCTACATATTTTTCTACTATTGTTGGGTATATGTATCAGTAGTTTCAGCCTTCAAGAGGTAACCGATGCACATACCTGGCAAATTTTAGCTTTGGTAAAGAAGAATTAGTGCATAGAAGCTTATGCGAATAATACAAACAAGGTCTAGTTTAGCATCTTTTAAATATTTGTAGTTGTCCCTACCAAGGAGGAAGGGGAGAACAACTCAGAGATAAAATAGCACTATTGTTTATTCTAGAAGAACCAAGTCTACCCCTCATATGGTAGGATTACATACTATTATTCTATTTTTTGCTACTTCAAGAGTCGAAGCTACAATGATTCCTAGGGCTAGAAATCAACCTTTTATTCCTTTTAACCAAGGAAGCCCTTTGAATCTAAGATAGCATGATGATATCCTAGTGGCTTCCTTAAAGAGTATTCCTTTCTTCACTAGTGAAGATCAAACAACTCCTATAGAGAAAATACAAAATGTGGCTAATAATTGTGATGTTCTCCATGTTTTAGAAGAGAATGTTGCACTCAGATTACTTGCAACATCATTCAAAGGGAAAGCCTTGCAATGGTTTAGGGGTTTACTAGTTAATTCAATAGCCACATGGGACTAGTTGGGTGATCAACTATGCAATTTTTTTGAAGACAAATTAGACCATTTATCTTTGGTGGAGCAACTATATACAATCAAGAGAGCTCACTTCCATTTTTAGAAAACATAGGGAAGAATTTGTTGGTAATTAACACTCATATGATGATTTCAGATGACTTATAGTAGTTGCATATTTGTCTAGGGTTTTCATTGATGGAAACTCTTCTTGGTGATTTGATCCGACAGTTGTGATTCATCTTATCTGGAAGATGGAGGTAATTTGTAGTTAGTTAACCGGTAAAACATGGTATTTTAGTAATGTTAAGATCCATAACGATTTCCAATGATTGCGATGTTTTTGATGATTGTTTTTGTGATCTTCATGATTGGGAAGACCCTTAGGAAGTGTGTGATTATAATCTTTTGGTCTGGTGGTATGTTTTATTCGAGATTGAAGCTGACTTGGAGCTACACATTATACTTCTTGAAGTTGACTTGAAGGAGATTGCTTTTGTGTTAAGATTGGATATATAAGATCAATTTGGCAATTGATTTTTGGTATGTTAGTGGTGTGGTGATAAATTTTGGTGTGATTGAGCGTAATTTCACATACACATTCAATTTGATAGATGACTGAGACAGAGATAGGCTATTTGTAGAGTGAAGACAGTCAGAGATTCAGTGCTTACCGAAACTCATTATTGCATTATGAGATGCTACTTGCGAGTTCATTTCTTTGTAATTCCTCATTGTAATCAAATTATAAGTCAATGAGACTTCCCTAAAGGTTGTAACCTTTCGGGCAATTGTAATTGAGAAGTGAGCTCTAGGAAGTGAGCCTGAATGCAAGTACATTCCCCATCTATGTAATATTTATAAACTCTTGGCCATAGTATATGAATATTGTTGGTTCCAGCCCCACTGTGGTTTTTCCCTTTCTGAGTTTCCACGTAAAAATTCCGGTGTTGTGGATTTGTGTATTCTTTCTTGCATGTTATCTTCTTTTCTGCTATGCATTGCTAATTGGTGGATAAAGAATAAGTTTTTGGATTTAAATTCTAGTAGATCACTATTTCACCCCCCTCAGTGATCCCTGATTCTAATAGAATTCCAAAAATGGCAAGGCCTACAACTGATCATTCTTTTCTCTATTATTTAAGAGCTTTGAATAGTAATATTTTTATTATGATACAATCTATGGGAGGTACTACACTCCCAGTTGTTTATGCTATTTCAATTAGGGCTGAAAATAGCCTCATACAAGCCAAAAAAAATAGCCCCAAGGCCACCCATGCCAATATCGCTTGAAGTTTAGCTTCCAACACTGCTACAAATACCTCCTATAGCTGTTGTACCTCCTTTAGTAGCAAATAATAATCTACCAATTGGTCAAGAAAACACACTTTTAGCTTTATCTATTGAGATACAAGAGATTAAAGGCCTTTTGCAAAAAAATGGCAATGAAATAGTGAATCTAAAGAGGCAAAAAAATCAAAATTGTAGGCCTTATCAACCTAAATTTCAACCTTCTTGCCAAAAACACCAATCAAGTAGGCCTTCATATCAGCACATTAATCAAGGCCAATGGCAAGCCCTCAATGCAGGGTCATATCAAGCTTATAACCCAAACTATACTAGCTCTTTAAAGGAGCTTGTTCCCATTCAAAATAACCTAGTTCAAGAGTATGAATGGTGTTTCCCATGCAATTAACCCCATAACCAAAGTACCTGCACTAACGGGGTGATTAATCAAGAATTAATGGTTCAAATTAGTTCAAATGTGCAACCTAATACACTTCCTGAAGCTCCTACACAACATCAAGAAGAGCCACAAATAGAGACATCTCTCCTAAATTGGCACGGGGATGAATTTTTTGGGGTAAATCAAGTTGGTTCCTCTATTGCAACCAATACCAAGAGTAAGAAGCTATCCTAGCCCTCTAGGATGAAGAACAAATAGTTGTTCCAACTTCTTCTTCAAGTTGGGTAAATGATATGAATTATTTCTTACAAACTGGTGAGTGTCCTCATGGTATGGATAGAGCTAAAAGAAGATACTATAGGCTGCAATATATCCCTTATATTATTTTGAATGACATTCTTTTTACAAAAGATTGCAATAGTGTATTATTGCGGTGCATAGAAGTTGATTGAATTGATAGAGTTTTACATGAGTTTCATTAAGGGTCAATTGGAGGTCACTTTTCACCAAGAGCAACTGCTCTTAAAATTATGAAAGGTGAGTATTATTGGCCTAGCATGTTTAAGGATCCACACTTATGGGTAAGAAGATGCAAAGAATGTTCCATGTTTGTTGGTAAAGAAAAGTAAGCAATGTAGTGCCTCTCCTTGATTCATCTTTTCCCTTTGTTCATCGATACACTATATTGCTAGAGAATAGACTACTTTGTGATGCTTTTGATGGATGTTTATGGATCTACTTATGATTTGGATGCTTCATTATTGGTGATAGACATATCGTATTTGCATTTGATATTATGATTTCATGTGGATAATGATATTCATAGATTATTATAATGACAGACTCTTATTTGATGACCTTTATGTGCTCATTCTTTATGTGAGCTTTATATTTGTTTGTGGTGATTTGATGTCATCTTATGATGTATTAACCCTATTTCATTATTATATTGGATGCAATGATGATTATATTAGTGCTTTCTTGATTGTGAGTGTCTTCTATTATATTCGTAATAGAGTCGATGTAATATCACTCATTGTGAGCATGGGTTAATACATTATTATATTGGATGCAATGATGATTATGATAGTGCTTTCTTGATTGTGAGTGTCTTATATTATATTCATGATAGAGTCGATGTAATATCACTCATTGCGAGCATGATATGATGTTGCAATTCTCTTCACTTGTCTGCCTATTTCATGATATATGTTATAGTATATGTTGTTGCATATGTATTGGCGGTGACAAGTTTGTAGGTACCAGATATTGAATCCACCTGGCTTCACATGTATGAGCCTATCTTATCCAAATGGCAAGTTGATCAAAGATGACATGAAAACTCATTCTACACTCTAGGTTTAAGTTGATTACCCTTGTTAGTTTAGTGTCTTCGTGTGATTTATTGTTTAGCATCACTGGTCTCTTGAGTTATCCTATGTTTTTTATTAAGGAAAAAACACGTTTTGAGGGGTACACCAGGTTTTGAAGGAACCCAAAACCCTCAGATTTAGCTAGGATCTAGAACCTACAATGAAACTTCAGCTAGTAAAGATAGGCAAATAAAATCAACAAACCATATCAACAAATCTAGCATGTGCCATCCAAAAGCTAGCACAACCACGAGCAGGAGAAATCCATCCAGGCTAAAAGAAAATCATTACAAAACCTGTTGGAAACATAGCCTAAGCCTTTAAGTGAAGTTGATGAACTCCCTCATCCAAACATCGAGGATTTTCTAGGTTCCCCTCCCCATATACATAAAAATCAAGCAACAAAAGGCTAACCTGGCCCTTAACCAAAAACTATCTCAATCTAAGCTGGGCCCTTCAAAACTGTCAACATCCAACCAAACATAAACAAGGGGGTTTTGAAAGGCTCCCCTAACCTTCGATTTGGGTTTTAAAATGGCTCCCAAAACCACCAAACTGAATAGAGAAAACCATAAAAAATCCTTCAAAAACCCCACCTCAATAGGAGAAAGAGAAATAAAGGCAGACAACCTACCATCCTTGGTTCTCCCACAAAGACAAAACCGGGCATCGACAACCCAATGCTAGTCCAACCCATCAGCATCAAAACAAGCCAATTGACCAAAAAAACCTTTTACCACCCAATCACCATGCAACCACTCCACCTCCATAGGAGGGCATAACACCTCAAGAGGAGAACCATGGGAACGAGCAGTAAGAGAATAAACCTCAGAAGGATACCAACAGGGGAAGCATCGAGGGTGCACATCGAAGAAATAGGTCTGCCGCAAGTGTAAAGATCCATCTCCAAGGGAACAACCCCCACCTCAATAGGGGTAAAAATGTTCATCAAAAGGAGAAGCCACACCAACCACAACCCAAGATCCAAGTAGCCTTTGTCAGGCAAAAACGCCTTAAAAAAGGAACATCTAACTCTAACCTCAGAGAAAATCTCCACCTCTATAGGAGATAACACCAACATTATAGGCATAGAGAGCAAAAAAGGATGCCAAGAAGCCATTGAAACCCTAGGAATATCCACCCAAGTCCATTCCACCTCCATAGGAAAGGAGAACAACTCATAAAGAGAAGTAGGGGTAAATATCCAGGAGAAGACAATGACATAGAGGCAGAACATAGGACCCATGATAGGATCAGACTGTAGAAAACAATCCCCAACCCAATAGGCACCAACAAGAGACAAGGCCGCTAGCGCAGGGTCTCCAAAGGCAGAACACGCATCACTGTAGCCCCTGCGGGCACCTGAGACTATGGAAGGGAAGGGAAGAAGGGGCCCCGTGTGCCAAAGAACCTTCAATAGACACCACCCACTGCAAATAACCCGCCATTTCTAAGCATCACCATCTTCATCATCGCTTTCCCCACCTTCATCTGCGTCCTCTGTCATGTCGCGACCCCCCGAAACCCTAGCATAACTTCCTTTCGCTCTCCCGCCCATCACAACAATGATTTAGTAAAATATGTTAGACGGTTCTTAAAACTTGCAAAGTATTAAATCAGAAAAACAATTTACTTTGAGTTATCCTATGTTGGATTGGTTTGTAGTGTTTATTGATTGATTTAATTATTAATTAATTAATTGATTTATATAGTTTAATAATGTTAAATTAATTTAATAGATTTACATAGTTTATAATAATAAATTAAATAAATAGTTTACATTAATATTTAATATTAATAAGAGATTAATATTGAGATTTATATTTAAAAAGAGATTTTATATTATTGATTTATGAGTATTGGATATTTATTATTTATTAATTTGGGTATTTGTTTATACACCCTTGGTTATTTGATTAATGGGATTTTATATTTAATTGTGCCATGGTTTAAGTTACCCTTGGTTGTTTATATTATTATTCCTCTTTTTACCCTTTTGGGTTAATTAATATATTTTCTCTATCTACCCTATTTTCCTATTGGCTGTGATTTTAGGGTAAGTTGATTAAATAATATTTTATTATTCTTACCTTGGTATTTGGAAAGGGTTGGTAAGAAATATATTTTATTTTATTTATTTTGATTGGTCGACATTATTTCATGGTTATGGCTTATTTTTCTATATATTGAGTGTTCTGAGATTTAATGGGGGTTGGCCATTCAGAAGGATTTTGATTGCTAGAGATTATGGATTTTGGACTGTGGAGATTTGCTTGACTTGGATCTTGCTTTGTGGTTCTTCATTAGATTTCTCAGATCATCTCTTCAACTTCCAGGTTGGAGCTTTACCTTCTTTGTATTTTATTTATGATAAATCTTGTCTGTGCTTGCTGTGTAAGTTTTCTATCATTGCTTCCTGAGTGCTATGCATATCTTTAGCCTTCTAGATAGTATTTCTTATGGGAGAGTCCACTTTATTTTGTATTGATTTGAGTTTTATTTATCCCGTGAGGGAGATCTATTAATGTCTCTATGAGTTATTCATTTATACAACTCTGTTGAGAGGCTTGGTCGGGGAGTTTGAATAACCCTTGATTTGTTTTTGTTTGAATATATTATTTATCCCATAAGCTTCTATTCATCTTGGAGAATCTTTTGATTATGATTTCGACCATGATTTTTTACTTTGTGAATTATTTACCCTTGTCGTATCTTCTATTCTTCGTGTCTAAGTATTCACATAAATGTGCTAATACAACAAATGCGCCATTTAATCTATCTGAAGCATTGTTCTATTTTACGAATGCACTAATTTGTATGTTGAAAGCACTATTTTATTGTGTGAATGTGCTAATGTCTATAAAAGCACTAAAACGTGGTGTAAAGGCACTGCAAAAGTTTACGAAGGTGCTATAAGGTTGTGTATATGTGCTAAATCATCTGAAAAATGTGCTAGTCTGCTAAGCAAAGGCATTAATCTGGTTCTGTGTTTTCCTGAGTGTTATTTGAGGTTTTTGTTTTTAGATTTTTGGGTTCTAGAGGCTATGCTAGTTTGTTTTGGGTGTCCTAAGGTATACCGGGGTTGTATTGTTGATTTAAATTGATCTTTTGTAATTTTGTTTAAAATTGACTTACACCTTTTGGCAAATTAAACAAGATGTGCTATGCCTTGCTATTATTTTTTTTGGGCTCATTTGGTTGATATTATATGCATGATGGGTGTTCCATGTTGTGTATAAAGCCAATGACATATATTATTCATGTCTCATGAGTTTATATGGATTGATTAACCTTGGTTATTTAGTTAGATTATATTGAGAGCCCATGTTTATGTTTGTGCATTGTTGTTTCTCTAAGGTCTAGGTGCATACTAGGGGGAGTGGGCTTCCAACTAGGTGACTAGGGTCATGAGGATTAGATTGCTAGGCTATCTAGGGTCTAGACTACTAGAATATCTCATTGGAAGTTTACCTTATAATCAAGTGATAACATAAGTAATTAATCAATATGGAATGGGTAGCAGTAGATCATTATAATAAGATAAGAAAAGGATTGTGGCCTCAACTCATGTCCCTAGGGTGGTATATTGATCAAGGAATGGTTGAGTAGACCTTGGTGATCTAGGTAAGCCAAAATCCCTTGGTATCCTCAAAGGTTGAGATGGCTCCACATGGGTATCATGGATGCCAGGATAGGTTCCCAGGTTCCCATGGTGGCTGCATGCGATGACACACTTTCCCTACATGTAGATCCTAGCACCTTGAGTCTTCGATTGTGAGTTTCCTCTAGAGGTCTTATGTTTATTTTAAGCTTTGAGTCAGCCTTGTGTTGTGGTTTTGGTTGTATCCTTTTGTTGTTAGGTGTCAGTCTAGATCTAGAGTGTGAGTAGGATCTTGTGTGATCTCCTAGCACAAGGGGTAGTTCCTTATGGTTCCACATGGTTAGGTGGTTTGATGCTTTCTTCCATTGGGATGTTCTTCATTGGATTCTCTTATGCGTGGTGGTGGATTCTTATCTTCTCGGCTTATGGATGGATACTTGTAGCTGATTGATGTATATGATCCATATGGCATATGTATTTTGTAGATTAGGAAACATTAATGTATCATGAGACATTCACTTTGTATTTGGAGGCTATGTACCTTCCATAGGAGAATCTTGTAATCACATATGTTAGGATATGATACATAATTGGTTATGATGTATTCATTGTATGGTTGTTATTGTAAGAATGTTCATTATGTAGAAAGAGAATGACATCTATATTGGAATAAGATTTAAATGGTTAGCTATGTGTATCCTTATTGCCTAGGCTTTGCATATGGTTTTGTATAAGTTTACCTTGATGGAATGTATGATAATTTTTAAAGAAAAATAATTCGATATGCAAAAGGAAATATGACTTGATAGATGGTTTTAAGAGGGGATTAGGAACATTTGATTTGGTGTTTTAAAATGAATCCAAGAGTAATGGGGTTATGTTTGGAATACATTGAAAGTAAATGATTTCCATGTTAGGAAGAAAGTATTTGAGTAGATACTTAAATGTAAAGGATGTTAATGGTTTCCTGATATGGATGTGTTTGTGTTATTGATAGTAAGTAATGGCATTGATATACCCTAGGAAATAAATGTTAGTGAGATGTATTGTTATTCTGCTTGCATGTTATGTTGTTGTGATTATGGTTATGTTTAAGTTGCATTCATGATATGTTATGATGTTTGCATATGAGTAATGGTAGATTAACATCATGCATTAGTAGATTTTTTTTTTTTTTTCTCCATTTGCATGCTAGATAGTTGTATTTCCCTAGGGTATTTTGGTAGGCATTACAAGCGATGCTTCCTTTGTAGCTTATTCAAGTTGAGGAGCCCTACATGAAGTGGAGTTTAGAATTCATTGGAGTCATAAATCCTCCTTCTAATGCTGGCAACAAGTGGGTACTTACAAACACTGATTACTTCACAAAATAGATTGAGGCTAAATCTTTTAAAGAGGCCAATGAGATTGCTATTCTGAATTTCTATGAAGAGCTAATCACAAGGTTTAGCATTCCTGAGTCTATTGTGTCAAATAATGCTCTTGATTTTATTGGTGCTAGGTTAACATATTAGGCTATTAAAAATGGTGTTTACTTGAATACTTCCTCTAACTATTACCCTCAAGGTAATGGACAAGTTGAGTCCACAAATAATAATCTTCTCAAGATTATCAAAAGGACAATGGAAGATCATCAAAGAACTTGGCACATTGATTTAAAATCAGCCTTTGGGTTGATAGGATAGCTACCAAGAGGTCTACTGGACAATTACCTTACATATTGGTTTATGGTAAAGAAGCAAGATTGCCTATTTCTCTTGAGATTGTTGGATATTGTTGCTTCTAGGATATGTTGTTGTCATTGATATCAACATATTCTTGTATTTTGGTGTTCCGGTGATTGCAGAGAGTTAAGTTGGTGTTTGATCTATTGAGCTTTGGTATGATTGAATCTTTGATTGCGCATTTGGGAGAATGTTTGTAATGTTCTTGTGTATCTTCAATTTAGATGGTTCATGATTTGGTGCTCCACAAGTTATCTTTCTTGTCCCAGTTGCTGCTATTGAATGTTCTTGAGTGTTAGTGTGTTGCTCGATGAAGATTTGATTAAGTGGTGTTGGTGCAACTATTGTAGATGGTTTTAACGTGCTTGTTGGTGTTTCCAAATCTTGTCCTATTTGTTTTGGTGGTCCGCATTGATCATTGTGTGCGTTATTGAAGATCTTATGGGTCCAATGGCGTTCTTCGTGTTATGGGACATTTTTGGTGGTGTATCATGTTGTGGTTGATCTTGGTGGGATTTTTGGTGGCATTCCATGTTTGAGGATTTGATTTGGGTCCATGCTATGTCATCTATGATATTGTATTAGTCTAGTGGTTGATTTATGTATCATGTGATGTAATTTTGTAATTAGGTCTTGAGGGTTTAGTTGACCTTGTAGTCAAGGTTGATGATTTGTATAAATAGGTGTTATATTCATGTAATTTGAGGATGGGTGGTTGTGTTTGCATTTTCAAAGAGTGGTGTATGTGTGAATAAGTGAATTCATCTTTCAGTGTGAAGTGTTGAGCAAAAAATATTGCAGGACAGACAATTGTGCTTAACCAGAATTGTCATTAGGCATTTGGAGATGCTATTCTTTTAGTTCATCTAAACTGGATTGTAGTCTAAATATTATTATAAAATAGTGAACCTTCCTTGAGGGTTGTAGCCTTTTGGGTCATTATCCTTGAGCAGTGAGCTCTAGACAATGTGCCTGAATGCATGTGCATTCCCCATTGTAATATTTACAAATACTACTACAAAGTATCAACTTATTGTGGGTAGGGTTTTCCATGTCAAAATCTTGGTGTTATGTGTGTTTCTATTATTGTGTTTATTTTGTTCTTATTTATTCTAATCAGATATGAGATTGTGCTTAAATTCTTTTATCTAGTGAAAATTGATTCACCCCCCCTCAGTTTTCCTTCATTGTTGTTGCCAACAATTGGTATCAGAACTAGATCCTTTGGAACAAGCTTGACCACTTGAGGAGATCTAGGATGACAAGTTATGTTTTCAAGAAAGAAAGCCCAAGATTTGATGGAAACAATTACACTACATGGAAGGATTGGATGGAGTGTCATTTGAAGTGCCTTGGAGATGATTATTGGAAGATTACAAAGAATACCTACAATGTTCCTTAGAATGGTCTAGTTACTGTAGCTAAGATCAAGGATGTTGAACATAACATAAGAGATAAGGAGGCATTGCCGAGTGCCTTGAATGATTTAGAGATGACTAATGTGATGGGTCTGCAGACTACACATGAGATCTGGGAAAAGTTAGAGATCATGTATGAAGGAGATAAACATGTTAAAGTTGCTAAATTGCAGCGTTTGAAAGAAAAGTATGAGATGTTGAAGATGGGAGAAGATCAGAACACATCATCCTTTATGGCTAAGGTGAATGAACTTGTCATGAACATCAGATGTGTCAGTGGAACTTTTGAGGAAGATGAGATTTTTTCTAAAGTGTTGAGATTCTTGCCTCCTTACAAATCTAAAGTTACTGCTATTGATGAGATCTGGATTGTGACTACTATGACAAGAGACATGTTGGTTGGTAAACTTGCTTCTTTTGAGTTGAGTGAATTTGGAGAATCACATGGTAAATCTGAGACTACATTTAAAGCTACTATATCCGAGAAGTAAAAGTATGATATGAGAGAGAGTTCATCTAGGGTTTTTAGATATGAAAGAGAAATGAGAGAGATGGAAGAACATGAAAGAGAGTTGGATGAGCTTGAAGCACTTATTGCTTGGAGTTTTCCTAAGGGAGTCAGTAAGTATGATGGAAAGTCACCTTTAAAAAGTTTCTCTTGTAATAAGATAGGACATTTTCTTTGTAGGTATCCTAAAAGAATGTCAAGGTTGTTGGCAATATAGCATTATAACAGACAATGGAAGATTGTTGGCACTTCATAAGGATATTGAGAAGGTTGTTGATGATTATGGATATAACTGATTAAAGATGTTTACTGTCTTGATATTATTATTTTGTCATTGATGTCAAGAAATTGATTTTCTAATTCAGTATGATGTTGCCATATCATGAGAAGTATGAATTGAAGAATATATAGATGTCGGTAAAAGACACAGGAAAGTATATGATGAATAAGGGGATGAATAAGGTATTCAATGGGCAACTAGTACCGAGTCAGAAAATGATGAGATCATGATGTTTTAGATTTTTTTAACATCATAAATATGTTGTAAATTGTAAAGGTTATTACTATACTATGTTATCAAGCAAAGAACCTAGTCAGTAAACCCTAAGGAACCTAGTCGGTAAACCCTAAGGTTATCGCTATCAGTTAATGAAGGCGGAATGTCTACCGAGTGAAGTTTAGTATTCATCGAGTTATAACCGAGTTGTAACCGAGCTATAACAAAATGCATTAAATGTTTGTATGCGTTATTTAATGAAGGAAGCTGATGAGTTGGAATGGATTAAATGATTGGTGAGCCGTGAATGAAGTTTGTTAACAAATCTAAGGCAAAGGAAAGTCGGCATAAAGATCTACAGCTTAGACTGAACCACAATACCTGACACAAGTTCCAAGACTAATATGCAAGTTCCAAGGTGGGGTAAAACATTTTCAGATCGAAAGATGCATTGAACTGGACAAGATAGAAGATCTGATGGCTATGATTGATCATGGGAAATGTGATCAAGGAGATTAAGTGTTTACCTAATTGTTTATAAATAGGAAACTGTTGATAAACAATGTATGTGGGCAAGTGTATGCATAGGGATGCTACATAGTGATTACCGAGCATAAAAGCTTGAAGACTTGTTAGAATAACAGAGTATAGAAGCCCAACAGATAGACAAGATTAGTTCTATGTCTAGATTGTATTGAACAAATAGGAATCTGCTTTAGCATTTTAGATGTGAAGTTGCAGATAGATTTTATTACTATTATTTTGTGAAAGTGATAAAAAATCTCTTAACCGAGTGGACTTAACAGTCTTATATGTAAAACCCTCTAGCAAGGTGACATTTTGATTGAGTGTTTGAAATCCTTTAACAAGGTCACCTCTAACAAGGTGAAGATCCTAATAGATTTGAGGGAAATCCCTTAACTGGGTCACATCAAGCAATGTGTTTGTAATCTTTAACAAGATTTTCTTTTAACTGAGCATACTCTAGAAGAGTATATTTCTTAGTGGGTCCGAAATCCCATAGTGGTTTTTCCCTATTTGGGTTTCCACGTTAAATCTGGTGTTATGAGGTTTATGTTGTTCATATGCTTTTGAGTTTGCAAGTTTAACAGTTTTGATTATATTACTGAAGTATATGTTACCGAGGTTGAATATGATGTTTTTATTGATTATTAAGTTTGTATGATTCACCCCCCCCCCTCTCATCTTGTTGGCTATTGGATCTGTACTTATATTAAGTATCAGAACTATCAATTTGTATCAGAGCTTCGGACTCTGGAAGGAAAGTTTAAAGGCACTTGAGTTAAAGATCCAAAGATGTATAAGAGGGATGCATCGAAGCTGAACAAGTCAAGTTTCTCTACATGACAGAAAAGGATGAAGCTACATCTATCAGGAGTTGGAGAATATGTTATATACTATCTGGAGAATGATTTTTTTACACCGAGCACCTATCCAATTGACTATGGAAGAGATAAAGGCAAAGCAAGAACATATTCAAGCAATGATTGAAATAACATCTACATTAACCGATTCAGAGTTTAATGATCTAGAAGGCTGCAATGATGCAAAGGCAATTTGGGATAAGCTCATATTAGTATATGGAGGAGATGAAAATGTTCAAAGAGAAAAAGTAGATAGTGTAAGAGGACAACTTGAATCTATGAGGATGAATGAAGGTGAGAACATAACTCAGTACAATACAAGACTAAAGGAGATTGTCAATAAAATCAAAGGAGCAGGTGGAACTATTGAAGAAAAGGATATAACAAGTAAGTTGTTAAGAACCCTTCTACCAGCTTATGCAATCCGAGTCTCTGCAATCAATGAATTGAGGTCTGAACCTAATATTCTAGTTTCTTTAGATGCTACTATTGGTAAGGTACATGCATTTGAGTTAAATAACTTTGATAACAGCGGATCTTCGGTAAATAAAGTTGAATCTGCATTTAGTTCTTTTCATCTTGATGAATCTAATGATTACAATGAAAGAAAGTATAAGTACTCTAAAGGAGATCACAGTGGAGCAAGTGAAATATTTCGCAAGAACATGGAGGCAGTACACAAACTGTATGAGGAAATCAGAAAGCAAGAAGAGTTTGAAGCACTATTAGCCAAAAGGTTACCGAGAGGCAAAGGTAAGTATAAAGGAAAGCTACCTTTGAAATGCTTCAATTGTGATAAGATGATACATATGGCTTCTAACTGTCCTGACAAAGATTCTATTGAAAAGAGAGATTACCAAGATGATAGACTAAAAGACAATCATTACAGAGGACACCGAGACTTCAGAAGAAGAGATAGAAAGACATGCTTAATAGCTGATGAGGAATCTAATGATGATAAATCAGATGAGACTGATACAAAGGAAGTAGTTTATGTGGCTATCAAGGATGGATTAGATGAAGAAAGGTATGAAGAAAAAGCCCTAATATCTCACATAAACACTAATGATTCTTGGATTATAGATAGTGGATGCTCACATCATATGATAGGAGATAAACACAAGTTTGTTATATTAGAAGATTATGATGGAGGCTATGTTAGATTTGGTAATGATGCACCATGTCCGGTAAGAGGTAAAGGATCTATAACACTTCTTGATAATGCAAGATGCAATGATGTTTATTGGGTTGAAGGTTTGAAATACAATTTGTTGAGTGTAGCACAGCTAAACAACACAGGTTACCGAATAGAATTTCAGAAAGGAATTGTCAAAGTTCATGACAAAAATGGAAAGTTAGCTGCTACCGAGACACAAACAAAAGGTAATACATTTCATCTTGACTCAACTTGGAATAAGTGTTTGCATGCAAAGTTAGATGATACTTGGTTATGGCATAAAAGGTTTTGTCATGTAAATTTTGATAATCTGATCAAAATAAGTAAGAAACACCGAGTAAGAGGTCTACCGAGTCTTGAAAAACCTGAGAATGCTATGTGCCGAGGATGCTAGATGGGTAAGATGACAAGATCAAGATTTACAAGTAAGTCTTACACTTCTAAGGGAATTTTAGATCTAGTGCACACTGATCTTTGTGGTCCCATGAAAGTTCAAAGTTATTATGGTGATAAATATTTCATATTATTTGTGGATGACTATTCAAGGATGATGTCAGTAATGTTTTTAAAAGAAAAATCAAAAGCTTTTCAAATGTTTAAATGGTACAAGGCAAGAGTTAAAAATGAAACAGGAAGACAACTGAAATGTCCTAGATCAGATAGAGGAGGAGAGTTCACATATGAGGAATTCAACTTATTTTGCAATGATCATGGTATTAAAAGATAAGTCTCTGCACCGAGAACTCCACAACAGAATGGAATAGCTGAGAGAAGAAACAGATTTATTTTGGATTGTGCTAGAATACTGATGATTGAAAAGAAGGTGCCACAAACATTTTGGAGAGAAGCAATAAGCACAACTATTTACACCTTGAACTGAGTTCAATTGAAGAAAGGTACTTTGAAGACACCATATGAAATCTGGTATGATAAGAAACCTAATGTAAGTTATTTTAAAATCTTTGGAAGTAGATGCTATGTTCATAAAGATGATAGAAATGGCAAGTTTGATCAGAAAAGTGAAGAAGGAACGTTTCTAGGTTATTCTTCTAGAAGCAAAGCATTTAAATGTCTGATCAAATCATCTAACAAAATAATAAAGAGTGCAAATGTGAAAATTGATGAATTTGCAGAAAGAAATGATGAAGGAAATTCCAAGGAACCAAAAGACTATGATGAATTTGTCTATGTGCAACTGAGAAGTCCTACCGAGAAGACTATTGAAGAAAATGAAGAGAATATCCAGTTACTGAGTGATGAAGAAGATCATACAGAGCCTATCGAGCCTGTATTAGCCAAGTATGTTAGAAGACATCATGCACCAAGTCAGATTATAGGAGATAAGGATGATCCAGTGATGACAAGGAACAAACTGAGATAGAACACATGTTTGATATCTGAATTTGAACAAAGAATAGTGAAAGAGGCATTTAACAGTGAAGATTGGATAAATGCTATGACAGAAGAGATTGATCAAATCAAGAAGAATGACACATGGACACTAATCCCAAGACCAAAGGACAAGAATGTAATTGGTACAAAGTAGATTTTCAGAAACAAGCTAAATGAAAAAGGAGAGGTCATTCGAAACAAAGCAAGACTAGTTTGGAAAGGTTATGCTCAAGAAGAAGGAATTCATTATGGTGAAACTTTTGCACCTGTTACTAGACTCGAAGGAGTAAGAACATTGTTGGCCTATGCTGCTTTCAAGAACTTCAAGATATATCAAATGGATGTCAAATATGCATTTCTGAATGGAATATTAGAAGAAGAAGTTTTTATTGAACAACCTGAAGGATTTGTTGAAGACAATAATAAAGATCAAGTATGTAAATTGAACAAAGCTTTATATGCTTTGAAACAAGCACCTAGATCATGGTATGAAAGATTGCACTCTTATTTGATTAAGATTAGTTTTATAAGGACAAGTGAGAACAACAACATGCACATGAAGAATGATGAAAATCGAATACTGATCTCAACCATATTTGTTGATGATATTATATTTTGTGGAAATGACTCTTTATGCAAAAACTTTGGAAATGAAATGAGCAAAGAATTTGAGATCTCATTAATCGGTGAGATAAAGTATTTTATAGGTTTACAGATACTGCAAATGAAAAATGAGATTTTCATTACTCAATCCAAGTACATAAAGGAAATATTGAAGAAATTTGGAATGGAGGATTCAAAACCAGTAAGTACTCCTATGACTACCAACTAGATCCTGGTATGCTAGATTGGATAGGTATTCGATGAAGTTGGGATTCTGTGAAGGTATTGCTGATAGTAATTTATACAGTTGATAATGATAACATTTTGATTGTTGAAGTCTTTGTTGATGACATTATTTTTAAAGGAGATGATGATTTGAGTATGAAATTTGCTGATGATATGCAAAAATAGTTCGAGATGTCTATAATAGGTGAGATGAAATTCTTCTTAGGACTGCAAATTACACAAATTGACAAAGACATTTTCATTTCTCAATCTAAGTATGTAAAGGAATTGTTGAAGAATTTTAGGTTAGCTGATTCTAAACTTGTTGGAACTCCTATGGTAATTGGATGCAAGTTGTCTAAGCATGATGAATCTCAAAAAGTTAATCAGACCTTGTATATATCTATGGTTGGTGGATTGTTGTATTTGACTAAAAATAGACTAGATATTATGCATTCTGTTTGTCTTTGTGCAAGATTTCAAGGTGGTCCTAAAGAGAGTCATGTTACAGCTATGAAGAGTATTTTTAGATACTTTAAGGGGACATTTGATTATGGTTTATGGTATCCA
Organism: Cryptomeria japonica; assembly: GCF_030272615.1. Taxonomy (NCBI): domain Eukaryota; kingdom Viridiplantae; phylum Streptophyta; class Pinopsida; order Cupressales; family Cupressaceae; genus Cryptomeria; species Cryptomeria japonica. The sequence continues at coordinate 274,529,595 of NC_081415.1, read as the reverse complement.
AAGAATGATGACTTCATGTTAAGTGCTTATACTGATGCTGATTGGGTAGGTGATATTGATGACCAGAAGAGAACTACTGATGGGAATTTCTTTTTGGGACAGAAGTTGGTTTCATGGTCCAGTAAGAAGCAAGATGCTATTTCTCTATCTACTGTAGAATCTGAATACATTGGTGCTTCTAGCAACTGTACTCAGGTAATTTGGATGAAGTAGACATTGAAGGACATTAGAGTTGTGTATGATGAGCCTATAGTTATATATTGTGACAATTCAAGTGGTATCAATATTTCCAAGAATCTAGTACTGCACTCTAAAACAAAGCATATATCAATCAAGTATCATTTCTTGAGGGAGAAAGTCAGTGATGAAGAAGTCAAATTGGTGTATGTATCTACAAAGGGTCAAATTGTAGATATCTTTACCAAGCCTTTACCTGCATATATTTGTATATTTGAGAGATAAATTAGGGGTCTATGCCCCTCCTAATGAGAATTAGATGCATTGAGATGCATCAATCCGGTGGACTTCATAGCCTTATCGTCTTCTCTAGATTGATGAGTTGATGCTGCTACTCAGCTAGAGTAGTCAGTATGATGTTCAGATTTGTGAGTTTGTTCTAAAGGGGAGATATTATTTGGTAAGGGGGAGAGCTTATTTGGGGAGAGAATAATGACTAGTATTCTGTCTTTGGCATTGTTGTCAAAGGGGGAGAAAAGCATGTGAAAAATTGCCTTATCTTATTTTACAAAAAGAAAGCTCCATCAGTAGTTCTCTTCTGCTCATCAACATCACCTGCCCAATAAGCATCAATATAAGCACATAACATGAAGTCATCCTTCTTCTTCTAATAATATTTCTTGTCCTCAATCTCAAAAGAATAGGCCCACACCCATTTATGATCAATATAAATTGGCCACTAAAATCTTTTGGAGATTGAAATATGATAAGACCATTTCTTTTCCTTTCATTAGACTTAATAAGTATAAGAAAGATGATTCACATTTTCTTTTTCATAATTTTTATTCTCATTCTCTTGTAAAGTGTAAAGAATTTAATGAATTTATTCAAGAACAATACAATCACGCTCGTATATGTCTTTCAATGGATCTTTCTCTCTTTCTAGGTGAAAAGGTAGTGCCTTAACACTACTCTCACCTCATGTTTCTTCTCACCCTATGAGAAGTAGGGAAATCAATTGGGGGCTCTTTGTCATTAGAGGTGGTGCTTCTTCAACATGAAATATCTTGGGGCAGCAACATGATTTCCCCTCTTTCTCTCATCTTCCTAAGGTTTCACTATTTTCTTTGTGATTACATTATTCATAAATTGATGTTCTTTCTTGCATAGAATTATCCTTCATGCGAGCACATATTTGTTCCTTGGATGGGACCTATTTCTTTCTTGAAATATCTTTTTTTATGAATAATCTCCTTAGAGAACTTTTGTGAACCTTCTTCTTCCTCTTACTTTCTCTTTGAAAATTACCTCTTCTTTTGTGTGGTGTTATTCATCACTTGATGTCCTTTCTTGGATAAAATTATCCTTCATGTGAGCACATGTTTGTCCCTTGGTTAGGATCTATTCATTGTTTAAAATGACACATCTCTTATGAATAACCTCTTTTTAGAAGATGCATAGTTCTTCTTCTTGTCCTCTTGCTTGGGGGGTGGCAAGGATTGCTCTTTTCCCCCTCTCTCTAAACTATCACTATTCCATTTAGGGATTTAATTTGTCATGTGTTTGTATCCTTTCTTACAATGGCATGTCTCTTATGATTAATCCCTCCTTAGGAGAATATGCGATCTTTCTTTCTTTTTCTCTCTCTTTGAAGATTGCAACTTCTTTTTGAGATACATTTTACATACACTAATGTCTTTTCTTGCATTGGATATTTCATGTGAGTAAATTATGCTTAATATATCCTTATCAAATTGTGTAATTCTTCTCATTGTCCTTATACTTGGGGGGCAATTATTTCCTTCTCTCTCTCTCCTCTCTAAAGGATCTACTTTTCCTTTGTGGAGTGGTGTTTGTTCATGATTTGGTGTCCTTCCTTGTGTGAAGTTATTGTTTGCTCAAGGATTATCTCTTATAAAAGAGGTGCAATTCCTTGTCTATAACCTCTTCTTCACTTGGAAATGTAAATATAACATAAGCTTACCCCTCACATTGGGTCAAAAGTGTGTCATTCTTCATCAAGAATCCCTTGCACCTAAAATTGGGAGGAAGATATGAATTCTTGTTCTCTTTCCTTTATTTTGGTAGAATATGTTATATTTGATCAAAGATAGCTCCTCTTGGAGGTAGTGTGTTTTTATCAAAGATCTCTTCTCCTCCAAGGATATCCTTTACACTTGTTGCAAGATATCTCTATTTCAACTAACTTATCCTTGCTTGAAGAGTATTCCCTCTCTAGCTTGGATTTATGACATTGTTTCCTAAAGGATATCTCCTTGGTGTTGAAGGTAAGGTATCCTTGTCTCTAGATTCCTTAAGACATCAACATGGAACTATGTTGACATCTTAAGGGGAACCCATATCGCTCTCTTTGTACTATATTGTACTATACTCTTGCATATCATTTTTGCATGTTTTAAATGGGGTGTTCATTCTCAGAACTTGAGTAAAAAATATTAGAGCGAGATGCTTCACACTCAAAACTAGATGCAACATTTGATATATGTCTTAGATGGGGTTACATATCACCGAAAACAATAGGATGGCCTCGAAACTAGGCATGTATCTTTGCCACTTAGAATTTACACATTTGCACACACAATCACCCCTTGGCATTTTAATTTACATTACATGTCTCAAATAGGTTGAAGCACACTAAAAATAAATAAAAAGACTCTTACATGGGGTGCCATACACTTGAAACCAGATGTCACTTGCACACATGCACGATGATGGGTGGAAATAGCTAAAAACAAGTAGACTATTCTTATTCTCCTCCCCACTTGGATCACCTAAATAAAAACATCTAGGGGTGAGTAGTCCATGTCCTTTTATCACCATGGATCAGCTAGATAAGAACATCTAGGGGTGATCAATCCAACCCTCTCTCATCATTCTTCTCATGGATCACTTGGATAAACACATCTAGCATGTATTCATGCTCTTTCTTCTTCCTCTCATGAACTCATAGTTTTGCTTTTGATAGTTCATGGATTATGCTTTCTTTTCTCTTTTATGTGATCGCTTGTGTTCATGAGATGGAATTTTTTAACAATGATATTAGTAGTTGATACATTTTGATATCAAGGTCTCTTTGGCTAGTTGAATTGAGGTCTTGTTTTTGGTCTTGTATGTCTTTGTATAATTTCCTTTGTTTGTCTTTTGTCTTTATTTGTATTTTTGGGTTTTTGTCTTGTTTTGTGTGCCCTTGCATATGTTTGTGTGAGTTAAGATCCAAAGATTAGGGGCTTAGTTCCTCAAAATTAGTGATATCTTATACTCCTTGTGATTTTGCTCCGCATTCCTCATCTCTCTTTCTTCTACTTTACCTTGATTATTTGCGTAATCTCATACTCCCACTAAAGTGGGGGCTAAATGTAGCATCCTAAAATTGCACGCCTTGCAATTTTGACTGCATTTGGGGCCCTCACCTTAGCAGTCTCATCCCCATGCTTGATAGGGACCTACTTGTGCCTCCTCCATGCAACCAAGCTTCATTTTACCATCCTCCACCTTACATAATCCCTTAACCTTGGCCTAATTTTGGGTGGGACTAGGGCACCATGTCTTGGTCCTCATCAGGACCAGGGTGCCATGCCCTTGTCCTCCCCAATTGGGGCCCATTTTGGCCCCTAGGCCCTATCTCAAAATTGACCAGGAATTGCCTCTTCATGTCGGCCTATATCAGAAAATTAATAAGTGATGACATACAAGTATATAAGGAGATTTTACCCTCTCATTTGGCATCCATAAATCATACACAAGGAGCACAAGTTGATAAGGAACAAAGATTACATCAAGCATTCTTCAAGACTACATATTCCTCATCTATCCATTAGAGAAAAATTACATCATTCATTTGCAAGCATGTATGTTTGTTATAGTTTTCTCATGTTCATGCCATTTCATACAACATATCTGATTGCATTCAAGAGGAAAAGCATAATCATCAATCATTGTAGATCTAAGGTATACCTTTCCATTATTTACTTTAGTATTTGCAATATTTCATTCAAGGTTGATTCGTCAACTGGGGTTTGACTTAGGCAAACCCCTATTCCCAACACATTTCCCTCTCCTTCCATGTGTAGGAAAAATGTATGCAGCTGTACTTCTGGAAGTAAGTTTTAGACATAGAGACAAGAAAACCCTTTTCGGTGATCAGAAATCTCAGAGGACCAAGAGGGGGCACCCTGGTCCTTGCACACGGTCCCTACTATTTCTGGCAGTTTTCGTAGAGTAGCTCCAAATCATCTCATACTTCCCAAATCCAGGTGCATAAAAAAATCCCAAACTTATAGCTCATTGTTTTTGCATATTTTGTCTCCAATTCCAACATTCTACCTATTTTGATAATTCAACTTATAAAAGAGGAAAACCCAAATTAAACCCATTCTAATCAATATTCAATACTTATCTCATTTATGATTGGATCTACTGGATTCATCTCCTCTTTTGAAAGTAAAGTCCTCTAAGTGAAAATTGACTTAGTGATTTCTCTCTCCCACATGATGAATTTTCCCATCACCCTAGTTCAACTCAATCAAGCTCAGATTCTGATATCAGATGCACACCAAAATTTCCCCTTCAACTTTGTACTTTGTATCTATTGGCATTTCGATAGAAGGAAATTGTTGATATTCATTAAGGATATTGAGAAGGTTGTTGGAGATTATTTGATATAAATGAAAAATGATGATAACTATCTTTATAACATTATTTTGTCACTGATGTCAAGAAATTGATTTTCTGATTCAGTATGATGTTGCCATATCTTAAGAAGTATGTTTTGATGAGTATTAAGTGGTCGGTAAGTGACACAGAAAGAATGTGATGAATAAAGGGAGAAATAAGTTATTCAATGGGCAACTACTACCGAGTTAGACATTGATGAGATCATGATGTTTAGATTCTTTTTATATCCTACAAATGTTGTTGATTGTAAGGTTAATACTATACTATGTCACCAAGCAAAGAACCTAGTCAGTAAACCCTAAGGTTATCGATATCGGTTAATGAAGGCGGAATGTCTACCGAGTGAAGTTTAGTATTTACCAAGTTGCAACCGAGTTATGATAGATCACATTGGATGAATACAAGCATTATTTAATGAAGGACAATGATGAGCTAGAGTTGATTAAATGATTAGTATGTTGTACATGAAGTTTGTTAAGGATCTATGACAATGGAAAATTGGGAGGAAGATCACAACTCAGATTGAACCGCAATAACCTTGTGCAAGTTCCAAGAAAGGAATGCAAGTCCCTAGGCAAGGTAAAACATTTTCAGATCGAAGGATACATTGAACCTGGTCAAGTTTGAAGATCTGATGGCTAAGATTTATCATGGGAAATGTGATCAAGGAGATTAAGCAGTTAGAATTGTTGATAAACAATGCATGCGGGCAAGTGTAAGCACAAGGATGCTACATAGTGAGTACCGAGCACAGAAGGTTGAAGACTTGTTTTCAATAACAGAGTAAGGAGCCTGATAGAGGGACAAGATAAGTCCTATGATAAGATTGTTTTGAGAAAATAAGAATTTGCTTTAGCATTTTAGATGTGAAGTTGCAGATATATATTATTACTGTTGTTTATTTTGTAAGTAACAGGAAATCTCTTAACCGAGTGGACCTAATAGTCGTATTTGTAAATCCTCTAGCAAGGTAACATTCTAGTTGAGTGTTTGAAATCCTTTAACAAGGTCACTTCTAACAAAGTGAAGATTCTAACAGATCTGAGGGAAATCCCTTAATCGGGTCACATCTAGCAATGTGTTTGTAATATTTAACAGGATTTGCCTTTAACTGAGCATACTCTAGAAGAGTATATTTCTTAGTGGGTATGAAATCCCACAGTGGTTTTTCCCTATTTGGGTTTCCATGTTAAATCTGGTGTTATATGTGTTATGATGATTATGTGTTTATGAGTTAGCATGTTTAGTAGTTTTTGATTATATTGCTGAAGTTTAAGTTACCGAGGTTGAATCTATTGAAAATATTGAAGATTAAGTTTGTATGATTCACCCCCCCTCTCATCTTGTTAGCTATTGGCATCAAAACTTTAAAATTGGTATCAGAGCTTTGGACTCCGGAAGAAAAGTTTAAAGGTACTTGAGGCAAAGATCCGAAGATGTATAAAAGGGATGCACCAAAGTTGAACAAGTCAAGTTTCTCCACATGGCAGAAAAGGATGAAGCTGCATTAATCAGGAATTGGAGAATATGCAACCTATTATTTGGAGAATGTTTACATACCACCAAGCACCAACCCAATGACCTTGGAAGAGATAAAGGAAAAGCAAGAACATATTCAAGCTATGATTGAAATAAAATTAGCACTGAACGACTCAGAGTTTAATGATCTAGAAGGCTGTAATGATGCAAAAGCAATGTGGACCAAGCTTATATCTGTGTATGGCGGTGATGAACATGTCCAAAGAGAAAAAGTAGATAGTCTAAGAGGACAACTTGAATCCATGAGAATGAATGAAGGTGAGAACATAACCCAATACAATACAATACAAGGTTAAAGGAGACTATCAATCAAATCAAAGGAGCAGGAGGAACTATTGAAGAAAAGGATGTAACAAGTAAGTTGCTTAGAACACTTCTACCAGCTTATGCTATTCAAGTTTTTGCAATCAATGAATTGAGGTCTGTACCTAACATGTTAGTTTCTTTGGATGCTACTATTGGTAAGCTACATGCATTTGAGTTAAGTAATTTTGATAACAGTGGGTCTTCGGTAAATAAAGTAGAATCTGCATTCATTTCTTTTCATATTGGTGAATTTGATGATTACAATGATAGAATGAGTAAGTACTCTGAAGGGAATCACAGTGGAGAAAGTGAAAGATTGTGGAAGAACACGGAAGAAGTACACAAACTGTATGAGGAAATCAAGAAGCAAGAAGAGTTTGAAGCATTATTAGCCAGAAGGTTACTGAGAGGCAAAGGCAAGTATAAAGGAAAGCTACTTTTAAAATGTTTCAATTGTGATAAAATAGGTCATATGGCTTCTAACTGTCCTGACAAAGAATCTAGTGAAAAGAGAGAATACCGAGATAACAGGCAAAAAGAAAACCAATACAGAGGACACTGAGACTTCAGAAGGAGAGACATAAAGACATGCCTAGTAGCTGATGAAGAATCCAACGATGATCAATCTAATGAAACTGATACAGAGGAAGTTGTTTATGTGGATATTAAAGATGGATCAGATAAAGAAAGGTATGAAGAACAAGCCCTAATATCTCACATAAATAATAATGATTCATGGATCATAGATAGTGGATGCTCACATCAGATGATAGGTGATAAACACAAGTTTGTTAAATTAGAAGATTATGATGGAGGCTATGTAAGATTTGGTAATGATGCACCATGTCCAGTGAAAGGTAAAGGATCTATAACACTTCTTGACAATGCTCAATGTGATGATGTATACTGGGTTGAAGGTTTGAAATACAAATTGTTGAGTGTAGCATAGCTAAACAATATAGGATACCGAATAGAATTTCAGAAAGGAATTGTCAACGTTCATGACAAGCATGGAAAGTTAGCTACTATCGGGACACAAACAAAAGGTAATACATTTCATCTTGACTCAACTCGGAACAAGTGTCTTTATGCTAAGATAGATGATACCTAGTTATGGCATAAAAGGTTTTATCATGTAAATTTTGATAATCTGATCAAAATAAGTAAGAAGCATCGAGTAAGAGGTCTACTGAGTCTGGAAAAACCTGAGAATGCTATGTGTCGAGGATGCCAGATGGGTAAGATGACAAGATCAAGCTTTACAAGTAAGTCCTACACTTCTAAAGGAATTTTAGATCTAGTACACATTGATTTTTGTGGTCCCATGAAAGTTCAAAGTTATTATGGTGATAAATATTTCATATAATTTGTGGATGATTACTGAAGGATGATGTCAGTTATGTTTTTAAAAGAAAAATCAGAAGCTTTTCAAATGTTTAAATGGTAAAAGGCAAGAGTTGAAAATGAAATAGGAAGATAGCTGAGATGTCTTAGATCTGATAGAGGAGGAGAGTTCACTTCTGAAGACTTTAACTTATTTTGCAATGATCATGGTATAAAAGGCAAGTGTCTGCACCAAGAACACCACAACAAAATGGGATAGCTGAGAGAAGAAATAGATCAATTGTAGATTGTGCTAGAACCCTAATGATAGAAAAGAGGGTACCTCAAACATTTTGGAGAGAAGCAATCAACACTGCTATTTACACCCTGAACTGAGTACAACTGAAGAAAGGAACTATGAAGACACCATATGAAATCTGGTATGACAAGAAACCTAATGTAAGTTATTTTAAAATCTTTGGAAGTAGATATTATGTTCACAAAGATGACATAAATGGAAAGTTTGATCAGAAAAGTGAGGAAGGAACATTTCTTGGTTATTCTTATAGAAGTAAAGCATTTAAATGTCTGATCAAATCATCTCATAAAATAGTGGAAAGTGCAAATGTGAAAATTGATGAATTTGCAGAAAGAAATGATGAAGGAAATTCCCAAGAACCAGAAAATTATGAAGAATTTGTTTATGTTCAACCGAGAAGTCCTACCGAGAAAGTTGTTGAAGAAAATGAAGATAATGTCCAGTTACTGAGTGATGAATAAGATCATACAGAGCCTACCGAGCCTATATTAGCCAAATATGTTAGAAGACATCATGCATCAAATCAAATTATTGGAGATAAGGATGATCCAGTGATGACAAAGAACAAATTGAGACAGAACACATGTTTGATATCTGAATTTGAACCAAGAATAGTAAAAGAGGCATTTAATAGTGAAGATTGGGTAAATGCTATGACAGAAGAGATTGATCAAATCAAGAAGAATGACACATGGACACTGATCCCAAGACCGAAGGACAAAAATGTAATCGGTACAAACTAGATTTTCATAAACAAGCTAAATGAAAAAGGTGAGGTCATTCAAAACAAAGCAAGACTAGTTTGCAAAGGTTATGCTTAGGAAGAAGGAATAGATTATGGTGAGACTTTTGCACCTGTGGCTAGACTTGAGGGAGTAAGAACATTGTTGGCATATGTTGCTTTCAAAAATTTCAAGGTATATCAAATGGATGTTAAATCTGCATTTTTGAATGGTATACTAGAAGAAGAAGTCTATATTGAACAACCTAAAGGATTTGTTGAAGACAAGAGTAAAGATCAGGTATGTAAACTAAACAAAGCATTTTATATGGTCTGAAATAAGCACCTAGAGCATGGTATGAAAGACTGCACTCTTATTTGATCAAGATTGGCTTTATAAGGACAAGTGAAAACAACAATATGTACATGAAGAATGATGAGGACAATGGAATACTGATCTCAGCCATATTTGTTGATGACATTATATTTTGTGGAAATGACTCTCTCTGCAAAAACTTTGGTAATGAAATGTGCAAAGAATTTGAGATGCCACTAATCGATGAGATGAAGTATTTTATAGGTTTACAGATACTACAAATGAAAGATGAGATTTTCATTACTGAATCCAAGTACATAAAGGAAATCTTGAAGAAATTTGGAATGGAGGATTCTAAACCTGTAAGTACTCCTATGACTATCAACTATAAACTATCAAAGAATGATGAATCTGCATCTGTTGATGAGACACTTTACCAATCTATGATTGGAAAGTTACAATATGTTGTGCACAGTAGACCGGATATAGCACATGCAGTAGGTATTGTTGCAAGATTTTCTGCAGATCCCATACAAACCCATATGATAGCAATCAAGAGAATTTTCAGATACCTGAGAGGCACTGAAGATTATGGCTTAGTATATGAAAAGAGAAATGATTTTGATTTAAAATTTTATACTGATGCTAATTGGGTAGGGAAAATTGATGACAGGAAAAACACAAGTGGCAGAGCTTTCTTCTTGGGAGAAAGACTAGTAAGTTGGCTTAGCAAGAAACAAGGATGAATTTCACAGTCAACAGCTAAAGCTGAATATGTTCCTGCAACATTGAATTGCACAAATATAACATGGATCAAACAACTATTGGAAGGTATAAATGAAAAGGTTATCGAGCCAGTAACTATATTCTGTGATAATACTAGTGCCATTAACATTTTAAAGAATCTGGTAATGCACTCTAAGACAAAGCATATATCTATAAAGTATCATTATCTCAGAGAAGAAGTTCAAGAAAAGAAAATTGTGCTGGAATATATCAGTTCAAAGGAGCAAATAGCAAACATCTTCAGAAAGCCATTGCCAAGGGACACTTTTGAGTATCTCTGAAGCAAGCTAGGGGTCCTACCCCTATCTTCTACTCACTGACAAAGTTCAGTGAAAGCATTAATTCAATGAATCTATAGAATATTATGTGCGGATTGATGCTGATTTACACACTTTAGAAGGTTTTCTAAAGGTGTGCAGGAAATAGTGAATAGAGACAAGTTGCTCTGACCAAGACTGAAATGATACATGTGTAACACAGCAAAAGAAAGAACTTCACAGCAGAAGAGTTCATGATTTAGTTCTTTTACTTTTTGGCATTGTTGTCAAAGGGGGAGAAGACTAAATGGTAAGGTCCTAAATGATGAAAATAATAGAAGACTAATGACAGGGGGAGAAGATTACTGCAAAAGGGAGAAGACTAAATGCAAGACAACAACTCAGAAGACTCAAGGATAACAGGCGAAGTCTAACAACAATCTGAATCCGAATCAATTTGAATATCTTGTTGGTATTACCATATAATTGTTGGTTTTGCCATCAATACCAAAGGGGAAGATTGTTGGCATTTCAATAGAAGGAGATTATTGATATTCATTAAGGATATTGAGAAGGTTGTTGGAGATTATTTGATATAATGAAAAATGATGATAACTATCTTTATAACATTATTTTGTCATTGATGTCAAGAAATTGATTTTCTAATTCAGTATGATGTTGCCATATCTTAAGAAGTATGTTTTGATGAGTATTAAGTGGTTGGTAAGTGACACAGAAAGAATGTGATGAATAAAGGGAGAAATAAGTTATTCAATGGGCAACTACTACCGAGTTAGACAATGATGAGATCATGATGTTTAGATTGTTTTTATATCCTACAAATGTTGTTGATTGTAAGGTTAATACTATACTATGTCATCGAGCAAAGAACCTAGTTAGTAAACCCTAAGGAACCTAGTCAGTAAACGCTAAGGTTATCGATATCGATTAGTGAAGGCGGAATGTCTACCGAGTGAAGTTCAGTATTTACCGAGTTGCAACCGAGTTATGATAGATCACATTGGATGAATACAAGCATTATTTAATAAAGGACAATGATGAGATGGAGTTGATTAAATGATTGGTATGTCGTGCATGTAGTTTGTTAAGGATCTATGACAATGGAAAATTGAGAGGAAGATCTATAGCTCAGATTGAACCACAATAACCTTGTACAAGTTCCAAGAAAGGAATGCAAGTCCCTAGGCAAGGTAAAATGTTTTCAGATCAAAGGATACATTGAACTTGGTCAAGTTTGAAGATCTGATGGCTAAGATTGATCATGGGAAATGTGATCAAGGAGATTAAGCAGTTAGAATTGTTTATAAATAAGGAATTGTTGATAAACAATGCATGTGGGCAAGTGTAAGCACAAGGATGCTACATAGTGATTACCAAACACAAAAGCTTGAAGACCTGTTTTGAATAACAGAGTGAGGAGCCTAGCAGAGGGACAAGATAAGTCCTATGACAAGATTGTTTTGAGCAAATAAGAATCTGCTTTAGCATTTTAGATGTGAAGTTGCAGATATATATTATTACTGTTGTTTATTTTGTAAGTAACAGGAAATCTCTTAACCGAGTGGACCTAACAGTCTTATTTGTAAATCCTCTAGCAAGGTAACATTCTAGTTGAGTGTTCGAAATCCTTTAACAAGGTCACTTCTAACAAAGTGAATATTCTAACAGATCTGAGGGAAATCCCTTAATCGGGTCACATCTAGCAATGTGTTTGTAATTGTAGCATCGTAAATTGTACGCACTTGCTAGGGTGGTACAATTTCACACCTAGTTTAGTACCCACCTTGGCGCATTTTGCATTTTGCATCACATTTCCCCTTTAGCACTTAATTAATCAAATTAATTAGGTCTAAGGTTCTATTTTATCACCTCCCACATCATAAAGTTGGGCCCTTTTCATTAAAGTGTGCCCTTTTCATTTTATTCCTCCTATACATCATTTAATCAAAAACCCTAATTAGGTCCTATTTTGAACTTGGGGGCTTGATTTCGGGGGTCAAAACATCTTGAAATCACCTGTAACTTCGAGATTCTCTCTAAAATCATCATATCCGACAGCCCTAAAAATTTGGTGAAAAGTTGTCGGGACCATGGCGCCTGGAGTACAACATGGTCCCGGACATTTTTCCCAAAATTTTAGGAGCGCGATCCAATCATAAAATAAAGCTTAACCCCAAGAAATTGGTGGGATATTCAATCTCTAGGTCGGCCAAAAGTCGAAATTAAGACCTAGGGTTTCATATATAAGAGCTCTCTTTCTTCATTTGAAAGGATCCGATTTTGGTTTTCGGGAACCTCATATGCAGCGAAAGAGCAGATCTTTGAAGACTTCAACAACATTCAACATCCTTCTATCAAGCATTTATCAATTTCATTCATCCATTTAGGGCTTGGAAGACATTGAAGAACAATAGGAGATTACCGACTGAAGATTGGCTTGTACTCCTCCCTTGAGGGTTGGGTATGATTTCATGTTGTTTTCATGTCTTTGCATAAGCTTCAACATATCCTTTATTCATGCTTTAGATCACTTTGCATCTTGATTTAGAGCATTTACATTATCATTTATGAGCAATTAGGGTTTACTTTCTAGGTTGCTCTAGTTTGCTTACTTGCATCTTAGGACCTTGCACACACACTAGGTCTGCACACACAATACATTTTACAATACAACTTGGCTATTCGTGGAGGTGGAAATCACCTAAGCGGGGGTTTGACTAAGGCAAAACCCTATATAGCTGCCCAAACATCTTTTCAGATATAAGTGCAGGTTTCGGGACTCGGACGACGCCGCAGGTTGCAGATCCGGGAATAGCAGGTCGAGACAGCACTCCGCACCAAATTTTAGAGCAAAAGACCAGGACAGGGGCGTGGGGCGCCCTGGTCCTGCCAGGACAGGGGCACTGGGTGCCCTGGTCCCTGGGACAGGGGCGCTGGGTGCCCTGGTCCTCCTGACAGACAACATTTTCAGCATTTTTGACAGCTTTTCCAAAGTGCAAAAACAACAGTTTTCGAAGCAGTTTCAGGGGCAGAATCAGGACAGTGGCGCCCGCGCCCCTGTCCCGAACATTTTCAGTCAGATTTTAACTCTGGGTACGCATTTACATTCTTGTCTTGTCCTTGTGTTTATAGCTTTCCATTGTTTAAGTTCAATTCTGCAATCTTGTTATTAGTTCATACTTGCACTTTGGGGTTAGGGATTGAACTTGCATCATTTTATCTTTCAATTACAACAAAGGAATAGAAACCCTAATAGGTAGCCCGTGGCTCTCTCTTTCACAAAAAGAAGTAGCCAATTGTGTGATACCTCTAGGCTCTTTCGTATTCCACAAGTGTGTGGTTGAAAGTGAGATTAGGGCATGTTTGCTTAGTGTCACTTTTTCTCCCACACATTTTGGTGAACCCGACGTGAATCTATCATTGCTTCCTCTTGCATTGCATTTGTTAGATCTAGATCTAGATTTAGTGTGTTTTCATTTCATTTTCATTAAAAAGAAAAAAAAAAAAGGTGTTTTTCTTTGCATTGTGTGTTTAAATTTTATGCAATTTCAAAATGTCAGATTTTTATTTGCAAGATGTTCATATTTGTGATGATTATGAGTTAGATGAAGCTTTAGATGAATTTTTGAAACCTAAATATACCAAACCTTCATTTTACCAAAAACTCATAAACATTGTTACTATGCCATTTCGTTGTGATGAGAAAGATAAGTCGAATGATTCCTCTCAAGGGTACATTCCTATCAGCTCTTCCACTAAATCTAGTAACATGGTTGTTTTCGATGATCCCCTCTATGAAGAGATATCTCCTTTTGAATCAAAAGATAAACCTTTTAATAGATATGATCATTCTTTGTTGAATGATGCCCTTGATCCTTTTGTGCAAGAAGATGACATTATCCCTACATTTCCTAGTGATGGCCTTTCCTTTTCCAACAAATTCCCACTAGAGATGATGAATTAATGGTAAATGCTTACCCTTCTCCTAAAGTTGGTCTTACCCATAAGCATCCCTTAGAGAAAGAAGATGAAATAATAAGAAATTTCCTTAATTCTCTCTCCCCTAAAGATCATATTGAACATATTTTGAGGAAAGAGGATGAGTTTAACACATCTATTTATGCTCTCCCTCCTAAGGATGAGGAATTAATAAACAATGTTATCTCCTCTCCCGAAATTGACAATACTTCAAACATTCCTTTCAACCACTTCACTATTTGGGATGAACCATTAGAAGAAGGTGTTGATTATTCTCTACCCTGTGAGAGAACCCTAGCCAAAGGGGATGAAATCAAGATTGGAAACTCCCTTGATAGTTTCTCCCCTTCCTTGAATCTCAATCATTCTCCCTCTAAAAATAAAGCATCTCCCTCTCCTCAACTTGGTTCTACTCATAAGGAAACCCTAGTTCAAAGCAAGATGGTTAACATCTCTTTCAAAGATCTCCCTCTCAAAAGTGAGACTTTAGAGAGTAATGTTGATCCTTCTCCTAGAGAGTTTATTCCCCATGTAGATCCTGTGATGATAAAGGATGATATGACCTTTCCTAGTATTACTCTTCCTACTAGAACATCAATGCCTACCCCTTGTCTCTCTCCTAAAATTGATTTAATTCATGATGAGATTTTAGTGCAAGAGAAGACTATCAATAATTCTTCCAACACTTTTGTTCATTCCTCTAAACCATCCTCAATCAATTTGATACATGTGAATGAAACACCTAACAAACCTCTCTTCACTGTCCAAGGTGCTTGTCCTTCTCAAAATTCTCAACCTTTAAATAAGCCTATCTTAGCTGTTCAAGGTGGTTATGCTAATGATTCTTTTTGCACGCCTAAGAAACCTATTATTACTGTGCAAGGAGGTTATTCTACTAAGAGCCCTTATGAGTATGCTAAGCAAATGACTAGAGATAGTTATCATGCGGTTGCCCATACTTATAATACTAGAAATAATAGGCAGCCTAATCTTCCTCCTGTTACTCCAGTGTCTCTTCCTCCTTCCCAACCTATTCTTCCTCAAGCTCCTCATATTTCACAAGTTCTTGGTAAGGAATATGATCTCATAGAACAACTTAAAGCTACCCCTGCTAAGATATCCCTTTGGGATTTGATTCAAACTTCTTCCACTCATCATGGAATGTTACAAGATGCCTTGAAAGATTTGAATGTTCCTCCACCTAATACATCTAGTAATATAGTGTCTTTGGTTAACTCTGTGATGAATCCTAAAGCTCAAATTGTGTTTACTCAAGATGAGTTTCCTACTAGTGAAATTCAACATCAATATGATCCCTTGATGATTGTGGTTATCATAAATGACACTGCTATAAGACGAACACTGGTAGATAATGGCTCTGGCCTTAATGTGTGTAGCATTAATCTATTGCATAAGATGAATGTGGATACATCCCTTATTGAGCCTGACTCTTGTCCCATTCGAGGCTTTGATAATGTGGCTAAGTCTTCATTAGGTATTATCACCTTACCCATCATAGTGGGACCTGTTACTTTGCCTACTCCTATCCATGTTATGTCGGGAAATCTAACATACAACTTGTTATTAGGGAGACCTTGGATTCACGGTATGCAAGTTGTCCCCTCTACATTGCATAGACAAGTTAAATTCATTTATAACAATAAGACATATACCTTGATAGGTGATACTAATTTTCAAGCTTGTTTGCAAACATCTACTTCCAAAGGGAGTTCTTCTAAATCTTCCTCTTCTAGTGATGACTCTTTACCTATGGACAAATCATCATCCTCTGATAATCAAAATTCTTTGGATGAAGATTCTTCTCAACTTGAATCTACACATGAAGAGGCTTGTGATCTTGAGAAGGTTCTCACAGAAGATGATTGGGGATCTCTTGATTTCACTCCCACCTTCGTAGGTGAGTATAGGGTTCCTCCTAGAGAGCTTAAAGTTAAAAAGAAGGAAGAAACTAGAGATCAATCAGTCTTACCTGAACCTATGAGTAATAATTTTGTGGCCGCTTCTCAAACTTCTTCTCCTCACACTTCTAATTCTGAAGAGTTTGATTCTTTGTCTTATGAAAAACCGCCTTCTCTTTCTGAAATGGCTGATCGTTATGGTCGTGGTTTTCGCATTTTTGCTAAGCATGGGTATCATGGAAATGGTTGTGGCGCTCATGAACAAGGGATGAAGGTTCCTCTAGAGACTAATTTTCACAATTATGCCTTTGGACTTGGCTATAATCCCTGCAAACGTACCAAAGCATCTAAAAGACCATCTCTCAATGTGAATGCTATATTTAGTAGTGATGATGATCTCACTTCAACTAAATCATCTTCTACTTCTATCAACTCTCATTCCCCTCATAAGGAAATCTTGGCAATGAACAAATCTCTTTATGAATCCCCTCAAATTTCTAAATCCACTTATGAATCTTTATCTCCTATTCATCATAAAGTCCTTTCCTCTAGGGATAAGGCTCTAATAAATTACACTCATCCCTCTTCTAAGATTTCATGTGACTTTTCTTCTTCAATCTTTATCATTTTATACATGTTCTTGATCTCACTTATAGTTGAGCATTTAACATGTCATATTCAAATACATCATTTAGTCTATCATGTCTTTAAATAACATTAATGGCTATTATGTTGCTCATCATTATGTGACATTGGTAGCTCATTTACTGGGGGCTCATTGTCATTCATGATGGTACAATTTCAAGTGCAATCATATTTTTTGAAGCAACATAATAGCCTAATTTTCTTGTTCCTATGGGGACAAGAATGATTTCATACATCTCTTCTTTTGCTTATGTCCAAATCTCTCCCTAGAAGATTGTGTAAGTCCTTCTCATTGTCCTTATCCTTGGGAGGCAATGACCTTTCCTTATTTTTATCTAAGGATCCACTTTTTCCTATTTTGTGGATGGTGTGGACTTTATTACTTGATGTTATGCCTTGTACGCATTTGTTGTTGTTTGTTCAAGGGTTCTCTCTTACAAGAGGTGTAAGTCCTTGAATACAACCTCTTTTGCACTTGGTAAAATACATCCATAATGAATTCACTCTCCTAATTGGGTTAAAAAGAGCGTCATCCTTCATTAAGAATCACTTTCACCTCGCAAAAGAAGGAAGTATTGCATTCTTATTCTCTTCTTTGTCTTATTCTAGAAGATGTTATATTTGTCTAAGACAATTTCTCTCAGGGATAGGTGTCTTTTGTACAAATATCTCTTCTCCTCTAAGGATCTCCTTTACACATACTACAAGATATCCCTTTTCAACTATCTTATCCTTGCTTAAGGAGTGCAGAACTCTCTTGCTTGGATCTATGACATTGTTGCATTTTTGGGGTATCTTCTTGTGTGATGAAGGTAGGTATCCTTGTTCTACTTTTCTTATGACATAAAACTTACACTTTTTGAGCAATGGGTCATTCTCGGAACTAGAGCACAGACTCTTAGAGTGAGATGTCACACTTTTGTACTATACATATACAGGTTGTAGCATACTCAGGCATAGACTCCTATGAGGTGCTTCTAACCTCCCTTACACACACATGCACGAGGTTGAGTGGAACTAGCGGCATAAGGCTAGACTTTCTCACTCTCCTCCCTTACATGGATCACCTAGACAGACTCTAGGGGCTAGTTTTCCATGTCCTTTGTCCCATGGATCACCTAGACAAGATCTAGGGGCGAGAAGTCCATGTTTTCTCTCTCACTATTCTTCTCATGGATCACCAATGTGTGTATTCATGCTTTTTTTCCTTTCTTTTCTTCTCTTTGCATTTTGTTTCCATTTACATCCTTCATCTTGTGTTAGAGAACTCTCAAATCCTCACACTCTTTGTTGTGTTGGAATTGAGATTTAGTCCTCTTTCTTACCAAATGATTCTCCATTAGTTTTTGATCTCATATCAAATCTTCTTGTGAGCATGTGTCATCAATATTCTTTAACAATTCGAAGTGGTAAACATGCTACCCTGTTTCAACTCACTAAAATTAGCAAGCCGAAACAGGGGGGGGCATATAGCTACCCTCAAATTTTCATCACCTTCCTTAGTAAGCATTAGGTGATTTTGTGATCTAACGTGTGTTTTGTAGGGTGCGGTTCCTAACTGTGTACTGCAGATACCGCTGGGGGCTTCGTTCGACAGACTTATGGATATATCCTTTTTCAAATAATGTTTACTTTTCTGTACTTTAGCTTGCATATGCACGTAGTGTTCATATGACCGCTAAAGTGGGGGCTAAATGTAGCGTCGTAAATTGTACACACTTGCTAGGGTGGTACAATTTCACACCTAGTTTAGCACCCACCTTGGCGCATTTTGCATGTTGCATCACATTTCCCCTTTAGCACTTAATTAATCAAATTAATTAGGTCTAAGGTTCTATTTTATCACCTCCCACATCATAAAGTTGGGCCCTTTTCATTAAAGTGTGCCCTTTTCATTTTATTCCTCCTATACATCATTTAATCAAAAACCCTAATTAGGTCCTATTTTGAACTTGGGGGCTTGATTTCGGGGGTCAAAACATCTCGAAATCACCTGTAACTTTGAGATTCTCTCTAAAATCATCATATCCGACGGCCCTGAAAATTTGGTGAAAAGTTGTCGGGACCATGGCGCCTGGAGTGCAACATGGTCCCGGACATTTTCCCCAAAATTTTAGGAGCACGATCCAATCATAAAATAAAGCTTAACCCCAAGAAATTGGTGGGATATTCAATCTCTAGGTCGGCCAAAAGTCGAAATTAAGACCTAGGGTTTCATTTATAAGAGCTCTCTTTCTTCATTTGAAAGGATCCAATTTTGGTTTTCGGGAACCTCATATGCAGCAAAAGAGCAGATCTTTGAAGACTTCAACAACATTCAACATCCTTCTATCAAGCATTTATCAATTTCATTCATCCATTTAGGGCTTGGAAGACATTGAAGAACAATAGGAGATTACCGACTGAAGATTGGCTTGTACTCCTCCCTTGAGGGTTGGGTATGATTTCATGTTGTTTTCATGTCTTTG
Source organism: Cryptomeria japonica (assembly GCF_030272615.1). Classification (NCBI taxonomy): domain Eukaryota; kingdom Viridiplantae; phylum Streptophyta; class Pinopsida; order Cupressales; family Cupressaceae; genus Cryptomeria; species Cryptomeria japonica. The sequence continues at coordinate 274,510,125 of NC_081415.1, read as the reverse complement.
CATAAGCTTCAACATATCCTTTATTCATGCTTTAGATCACTTTGCATCTTGATTTAGAGCATTTACATTATCATTTATGAGCAATTAGGGTTTACTTTCTAGGTTGCTCTAGTTTGCTTACTTGCATCTTAGGACCTTGCACACACACTAGGTCTGCACACACAATACATTTTACAATACAACTTGGCTATTCGTGGAGGTGGAAATCACCGAAGTGGGGGTTTGACTAAGGCAAAACCCTATATAGCCGCCCAAACATCTTTTCAGATATAAGTGCAGGTTTTGGGACTCGGACGACGCCGCAGGTTGCAGATCCGGGAATAGCAGGTCGAGACAGCACTCCACACCAAATTTTAGAGCAAAAGACCAGGACAGGGGCGTGGGGTGCCCTGGTCCTACCAGGACAGGGGCGCTGGGCGCCCTGGTCCTCCTGACAGACAACATTTTCAGCATTTTTGACAACTTTTCCAAAGTGCAAAAACAGCAGTTTTCGGAGCAGTTTCAGGGGCAGAATCAGGACAGTGGCGCCCACGCCCCTGTCCCGAACATTTTCAGTCAGATTTTAACTCCGGGTACGCATTTACATTCTTGTCTTGTCCTTGTGTTTACAGCTTTCCATTGTTTAAGTTCAATTCTGCAATCTTGTTATTAGTTCATACTTGCACTTTGGGGTTAGGGATTGAACTTGCATCATTTTATCTTTCAATTACAACAAAGGAATAGAAACCCTAATAGGTAGCCCGTGGCTTTCTCTTTCACAAAAAGAAGTAGCCAATTGTGTGATACCTCTAGGCTCTTTCGTATTCCACAAGTGTGTGGTTGAAAGTGAGATTAGGGCATGTTTGCTTAGTGTCACTTTTTCTCCCACACAGTAATCTTTAACAGGATTTTCTTTTAACTAAGCATACTCTAGAAGAGTATATTTCTTAGTGGGTTCAAAATCCCACAATGGTTTTTCCCTATTTGGGTTTCCACGTTAAATCTGGTGTTATATGTGTTATGATGATTATGTGTTTATGAGTTAGCATGTTTAGCAATTTTTGATTATATTGCTGAAGTTTAAGTTACCGAGGTTGAATCTGTTGAAAATATTGAAGATTAAGTTTGTATGATTCACCCCCCCCTCTCATCTTGTTAGCTATTGGCATCAGAACTTTACAATATCTCTATTTCAATTATGTATCTTTCTGTTATTACAGTTTAAATAGTCATTTTCCTTCATCTTTCTATATCATCTTGTGATTATTGCACATTTAGCTCACTTCCCTTTCATAGTAGCAAAGGAATAGAAACCCTATGAGTTCCTTGACTCTCTTCTATAAGAGTTAGTCAAAGTGAAGCACTTCCTTAGGCTATTTTGTATTATAATGTATGGAGGAAAGTGGGGTTAGGTCCTAAACTACCTGATACCATTTTCACCACAACTAGTCTTAATAACATCTCATATTTCAAATGACAAAAAATTCAAATTATATTCCATCTAGTCCTTTCAAGAAAAATACTTTGTGCCATTAAACTTTGGTTCTTTGAAACTAATCTCCTGTTCCATTTTTAGACATTCCTCAAGCGGTTAACTTTAAATTAAAGGAATCTTTCTTTGATACCAATTGTTGAACACACCACAGGGCTAAGAGGGGGGAGGATGAATTTTTCTGGACTTAAACCAATTTATCTTTAATCCCTTAATATTAAAACCATAGTTATCTTATTTTGCAATAATGAAACATTAAACCACAAAATATAATACACAAGAGAACATTGGATTTACATGGAAAACCCTAAGCAGAGAAAAAACTATGGTGAGAATCACACTCATAATATGAATAATTGATTACAATATTTTAGGCTCAAGTCCAAGGTAGCTCACTTCTCTTGATTTGGACCTACAAGACTAAGGTGCGCAACCTTAGGGAAAGATACAATGGAATTGCATTATTGAGACACATAATCCTAGGGTGAGATATAAAAATGACTTGTAGAGTAAAGTTCATTGGTGCAGGGAAAGCTACAGGTCTGCACAAGCTACCAAAATAACACATTATCTTCCAATAGGTACAAGGAAATGATTAATTGAAATGAAGAAGATCTCTTGATCATGAAACTTCTCTTGAACCACTATATCAAGTGAACAATATCATGCCAAGCATAGCTCATGAATTCACTATCTTAAACATGTCACACTAAAAGATATGATAATCCAAGCTCATCACAAACTAAAATTTTCACTTCTATTTCTCCACATATGCTTGTACATCATTCACAATCAATCCACTCAATTCACACATCCACATATCTTTATGTTAGGTATCTTTTTATTGAAACCCTCAAATATGCTAGCCACAAACATTATATACATAAATTACACAAGATCAGCCACCAAGAGAAACTACAACAAATGCAGTCCACCCCAAGAGATAAAGGGGAGCCAAATACATCACAACAAGTCTTCCAAAGTTGATTCCAATTAAATGAACACACTAACACATCCTCTAAAGTCAACATCAAATGTAATGTGTATAAAAATAATTAGGCACATTAACTAGTTATCCCCAAAACATCATCCAATGGAATTACTCAATGCAAATCTTCACATGCCATGATAACTCCCATAAAAAATGCCTTGACTCAACCTATAATGCATATTTAGACCAAAAGAGTATGATCCAAATAAGATAATCTAACTGAGTTAGTCAGAGACCAACATAATTGACTACGTCGAACAACAAAATAACACAATTTCACTTGTCGAGCACACCAACACATGAAATTTGAACTGGAGCACTACCATGTCCTCCAAGACATAAGACATTAACCAACACTACAAATAAATTTAGGAATCCTTTAGACCAAAACTGACAGACAACCTCACTATCAACAAACTACAATAACCAACTTCAACATTAGAGAAACTAAGGACTCGAAAACATAATAGTGCACTAAAGACAACATATCAACATATGAACACTCATTTTCAGACCATATACCATAAGCATCATATACATAGACAACAATTACCACAATTGCATTGAAGACACAACTGAACAACTGAACAACTACAAGTTCCTCTTCAACTCTTTCACCAATCCATACAACACAAACTCATTTTCACCTATGACATCAATGACAATACAAAGCAAGTTTGACATCAATGCAAATCAACTCAAGATTCCAATGGGAATTACTAAATTAAGGTGAAGAGTGAGAGGAGTTTACCAAAAACATTGTTAAAGAAAGAATGGGTTAAGTTTATATTTACCTTGGGGCTTTAGGGGCAAGCAAGTCCTCTCTTTAATGCATGCCTTGAATTTTATCTAGTCAACCAACATTGTAATTAAATTTAGTACAATTGTAATATCTTCTAGGTCATGTGATATGTGTTAGAATGTACTCATACCAGGAGTAAACTGAGAGGGGGGAGGGGTGAATTGGTTTACTAATAGTTACAACAATTAATCCAATTATAAACCTTAAATCGAAGCATAACACAATGAAAAATTTAACATGAAAGAACCATAGAAACACCAATATTTTGACATGGAAAACCCAGAAAGGAAAAAACCACTATGGGAAACCCTACCCACAATCAGATGAATACTCTACAGTAGCATTGTGAATAATTACAATGGGGTCTGCACTTGCAGAAAGGCCAACAATATAGAGCACACTAGAATGATATGACTCTGTTTGCACATAATCCTTTCTTTGATAATGTAGACTTAACCACCCATAACCATGACCATCCTATCCATATCCAATTACATGAATAAGTCACCTATAAATATTGATCATCAACCTTATTGACAAGGTCGACTAAACCCTAAACCCGTAAACCCATAATTACAAAAAATACATCACACGATATCACCGGATCAATATTATGATTTACATTACATAACATTGACCTAAATCAAGTAACCAAATAATTATATCCATTGGGAATTATGCTAAGACCAAAAAAACAACATGCTTCACTATCCGATAGAAACCCTCAGTAAAATAACCTAAAGTTTAGCTAGATCCAAATAGGACCATCATAACAACATGCCATCCAATACAAAGTCACCAAACACTCAGGATATGATCAAGAAGCACCAACAACATGATAGAAATTGATTCCATAAGCCGGACCCAAAATCCACTAATCAAGATACCATATAATGCAAACCGGTAAAGCTAATCGAAACGCTAGGCAAGCCGGTAAAGCCAAAAGCTAGCTGCGAACACTAGAAGCTAACTGGTACCAAGATATACCAAAATTGATAACAGCCAGATCACCAGATCATGAACCACTAGAATATAGCAAGCATATAACCACCAAAATAAGCATCCAAAACTGATTCTAGAGATATGATCATATAAGATAAAAAACACAGCCAAAACCAAGATGATCACCAAGAATAACTGGGATACAATGTTGAAATCAATGAAAACACTTAAACCAATCCAACATATGCCAATAATCTCCCCTTTCGATATTGATGGCAACACTGAATGTGAAAAACATCCAAGTGCCAAGGAATGCCAACAATCTCCAAAAGTTGAACTGAAATATATCTCCCCCTTTGATTAATAATTTTTCACATGAATACCTCTCCCCCTTTGAAATCAATGATAAAGGACGGATAACAAACCAAGAATATTAAACCAAACAACTAACTACTCCCTTTGAGTAGTAGCACCATCTTCATCAAACCGGATAAAAAAAATTTGTCTAATAAGCTCACCGGATTGATGCATCCCTGTATCTCTAAGTCTCTTCTGGAGGGTTGGTAACCCCTAACTGATCTATGAGATATTCAAAAGTGTCTTTAGACAACAGTTTAGTTATAATATCTGCAATCCATTCCTTAGTAGGAACATAAACCAATTTGACTTCCTTTGCTTCAACCTTTTCTTTCAAGAAGTTATACCTATGATGCTAAAAATGTGGTATATAAGAAAGGCATACACATATAATGAGACAATAAAAACATAATGGAAAGCTTAATTGAAAACTTAATTAAAGATGCAAACCATAAACCTTCCTTGAAATGTTCCATTTTCCTCTATTCTTGAGGACCTTGAAGGTGTTGGATTGGTTGGCTCTCAGCGGAGCAATGACCTTCAAAGTGGCAACTCAAGAGTTGAGTAGCTATTTGATCATGATTGATTATGAAAATTATATGAAATGCATGATCTAAGAAACTAGATTAACATGCTATGATTAATCCAAAAGCTAATTTCTAGATAATTGAAATGTGAATTGCCTATAGTAATGATGCTGAAAATATGAATGCAAGGGATCCTTATTGCTCCAAAATGGGGGATATTTATAAGAATTCCAAGGCCAAAACTGAGGTGGAAGGAATCAATGGTCCAGATCTAATTTGAAGATATCAAGGGCCAAGATTGAGGAAGTTGGAGAAGAGGTTGGAGGAAGGGACACTTGTCATTTATGTGGTGACAAGTGCCAAGGAGCCTTGCTTATGAGAGGGTAAGTGTCCAAGGGAGGAGACATGTGGAAAAAGTGCCATGTGTCTCAAGGGGAGAATATCCATTCCATAGGAGGTTAGGATAAGGAGGTTAGGATGTGCAAGATAGGATAGGGTTAGTTAAACCCAGGGTTAGGTGGAATGGGTTAGGTTAGGGGGTGGTTAGGTTAGGTGGTTAGAAGTTAGGAGGCATGTGGGTAATTTGAATTTAAAAATTAAAATAATAGGAAAAGGCTAATTAACTTTCAACAACTCATAAATTAATTTGTTTTAATTAATTAGGGGATTAGAAGAAATGAATTAAATGGGGGAAGGATTAATTAATTTAGATTAATTAATCAAAGGGGACTATTGAAATTAACCTATTAAATAAATCCTTAGATTTATTAATAAGTAGATGAATAGGAGAATTCAATCAATTTGATAATGAATTCAATTAAATTGCGAAGGGGGATTAATTAAATATTTGCTTATTTAATTAGTTATCTTCAGACCATTTTTAGGTGTATACATTTTTCCCCTCTTTGAAGCGAGGTGTGATGATGCGTTCATTCAAAAAATAATTTCAATTTGATGATGTTGATATGATATTGGTTCGATACGATACCCTAGCCATTGATTGCTAAATTGCGATACGATGATGTCCCCTCGGGAGATCAATTGAGATAATTGACCTTTGGAGTTTCTGGATATTTGCGAAATTGATTTCTCAATAGATTATTGGATGATTCCTGCAACTGTGGTTGATGAAAGTGTGAGTTCTTTGATCAATTTGATGTGGTTCTTGATGTGATGATTGACAGAGTTTGATTGAATTGATAAGATTGATTAGATTGATGAGATTGAGATCAAGTCTAGTTTCAGGAATGACACCTCCCGTATAAGACAAAGATGATCAAAGTGTCTGGTTTCAGGAATGATATATCTTGTATAAAACTTAATCAAAACATCTAGTTCCAAGAAAGATTCATCTTGTATAAGACATGATAGAATGGATTAGATGAAATCGATTGATAGAATTGATAAGATTGATTGGATAAAAAACTAACATTTTGTTGATATCATGTTGCAGGAAGATTCAGATAAGCTAATGTTGGCATATTTGAGGGAGTAGCATAAGATTTGCTTTGGGTCGATAATATCTATAGAGAGGGGAGCCATCATTCTGATTGTGTATACACCTATGATGATACATTGATGATTCCTGCGATATATTTGACCTTGGATAAGATGAGCTTTTGTGATCCTATGCAAGAATGAAATGCAAGCTAAATGCAAATTCAAATGCGAATGAAATGCAATGCGGCAATTGGACCGGCCATGTGGTCATTGCTTTGTTTCATCATTGAGCCTTTAAAATGTGGGAAGTGAGTGCAAACATCAATGATATAATTGAACCATGATGACCTGAGCACTACTTTCTTGGGTTTTGATATTGCAAGTTAGCACAAGCATCAAGGTATAATTGAACCAAGATGACCTGAGTGTTGCTTGAGTAAAACAGGCAGTATTAATCATTTCTATATGCAAGTCCGAAATGTCTTCCATGATACTCCGATGATCATGTCCTAAGACAACTTTGCACATATTAATGATTAATTTATAGACAACAGACAAGAAAAATATCATGTTCCTTGTTCCTCTAGTCAAAGACATCTTGGAGTCACTCAGAAATCATGAAAGCGAAAAATCAAGATAAAATAGTTGAACCATTATTGTCAAAGTGTTAAAATCATGAGTCAAGATATATCATCCATTGATATGTGTGTGTCATGTTTAGACTGATATGTGATAGTTGATGGTTGACAATGTGATCTTATGTTCAATGTTGGATGTGTCTTAGTTTTCGCTTGAAAGTGTTGCCTAACTGTTGTTCTACCTGTTTGATTAAGCTCAAAATGATGAAATTTTTTTCCCCTAGCTAGGTGCAGGATTTTGCCCCAAGCCTAGGAACAAATTCATTATTGTTGGCATTTGGCATTATAATAGACAAAGAGAGATTGTTGGAATTTCAATAAGGATATTGAGAAGGTTGTTGATGATTATGGATAAAACTGATTAAGGATGTTTACTATCTTAATATTATTATTTTGTCATTGATGTCAAGAAATTGATTTTCTAATTCAGTATGATGTTGCCATATCTTGAGAAGTATGATTTGATGAGTATAAAGATGTCGGTAAAAGACACATAAAGAATATGATGAATAAGGGGAGGAATAAGTTATTCAATGGGCAACTATTACCGAGTTAGAAAATGATGAGATCATGATGTTTAGATTGTTTTGATATCATACATATGTTATTGATTGTAAGGTTAATACTATACTATGTTACCGAGTAAAGAACCTAGTTGGTAAACCCTAAGGAACCTAGTCGGTAAACCCTAAGGTTATCGCTATCGATTAATGAAGGCAGTATGTCTACCGAGTGAAGTTAGTATTTATCGAGTTGCAACCGAGTAATAACATAATGCATTGAATGAATAAAAGCATTATTTAATGAAGGAAGTTGATGAGCTGGCTATGATTAAATGATTGATATGCCATGAATGAAGTTTGTTAGAGAATCTATGGCAAAGGAAAATCGGCAGGAAGATCTACAACTCAGATTGATCCGCAATACCCTAGCACAAGTTCCAAGAAATGTATGCAAGTTCCAAGGCGGGGTAAAACATTTTCAGATCGAAGGATACATTGAACCTAGTCAAGTTTGAAGATCTGATGGCTATGATTGATCATGGGAAATGTGATCAAGGAGATTAAGCGGTTGGCAAATTGTTTATAAATAAGGAATTGTTGATAAACAATGCATGTGGGCAAGTGTATGCACAGGGATGCTACATAGTGATTACCGAGCACAAAAGCTTGAAGACCTGTTTGAATAATAGAGTATAGAGCCCAATAGATGGACAAGATAAGTCCTATATTGTATTGAGCAAATAAGAATCTACTTTAGCATTTTAGATGTGAAGTTGCAGATAGATTTTTATTACTGTTATTTTGTAAAGTGACAGAAAATCTCTTAACCAAGTGGACTTAACAATCTTATTTGTAAAACCCTCTAGCAAGGTGACACTCTGATTGAGTGTTTGAAATCCTTTAACAAGGTGAAGATCCTAACAGATTTGAGGGAAATCCCTTAACTGGGTCACATCTAGCAATGTGTTTGTAATCTTTAATAGGATTTGCTTTTAACCAAGCATACTCTAGAAGAGTATATTTCTTAGTGGGTTTGAAATCCCACAGTGGTTTTTCCCTATTTCGGTTTCCATGTTAAATCTGGTGTTATGAGTGTTATGTTGTTTATATGCTTTTGAGTTTGCATGTTTAACAGTTTTGGTTATATTACTGAAGTATATGTTACTGAGGTTGAATCTGATGTTTTTATGGAAGATTAAGTTTGTATGATTCACCCCCCCTCTCCTCTTATTAGCTTGACATCTCTACTTAACATTAGGTATCAGAACTATCAATTATGATATACCCAATGATCCAAACCATGGCGAGAAATCACCTGCAATGCTTGCGTATGCACAAAGGATTTATGATGGATATGAACAACGTTGACAAAAATGAATGCAAGGGGAAGGATGCATGAACCAATAGATGGAAGAGCTAGCTGATAGGATAGCGCCTATTTGCCAGGTTTTCATCATCTGTTTTTATTGTTCTTTCTCTCATATTTGATTTTTTTATTTTTTATTATTTTTCACTGTTTTTGTATTTTCTGCTTTTCCACTATTTTTGGATTTTTTTTGCTTTTTCACTATTTTTGGATTTTTCTGCTTTTCCACAGTTTTTGGATTTTTCTACTTTTCCACTGTTTTTGGAGTTTTATGCTTTTTCACTGTTTTTGAATTTTCTCCGCTTTTTCACTGTTTTTGGATTTTTTGCTTTTACACTTTTTTTGGATTTTTCTCTATTTTTTCAGACATAAAACTTCTTCAGATGCATGCTATTGATGGGTTCCTCAAGCTGATCCCTATCTTGTGTTGATAGATGATATGCTCCTGACCCAAATACTGTTGTGACCACAAACAGACCTAACCAGTTTGGTCCAAACTGATAGTTCTGATACTTAATATAAGTACAGATCCAATAGCCAACAAGATGAGAGGGGGGCTGAATCATACAAACTTAATCTTCCATAAAAACATCATATTCAACCTCGGTAACATATACTTCAGTAATATAACCAAAACTGTTAAACATGCAAACTCAAAAGCATATAAACATCATAAACCTCATAACACCAGATTTAACGTGGAAACCCAAAAAGGGAAAAACCACTATGGGATTTCAGACCCACTAAGAAATATACTCTTCTAGAGTATGCTCGGTTAAAAGAAAATCCTGTTAAAGATTACAAACACATTGCTAGATGTGACTCGGTTAAGGGATTTCCCTCAGATCTGTTAGGATCTTCACCTTGTTAGAAGTGACCTTGTTAAAGGATTTCAAACACTCAATCAGAATGTCACCTTGCTAGAGGGTTTTACAAATAAGACTGTTAACTCCACTCAGTTAAGAGATTTTCTGTCACTTTCACAAAATAACAGTAATAAAAATCTATCTGCAACTTCACATCTAAAATGCTAAAGCAGATTCTTATTTGCTCAATACAATCTAGACATAGAACTAATCTTGTCCATCTGCTAGGCTTCTATACTTTGTTATTCAAACAGGTCTTCAAGCTTCTGTGCTCGGTAATCACTATGTAGCATCCCTGTGCATACACTTGCCCGCATACATTGTTTATCAATAGTTCCCTATTTATAAACAATTAGCTAACCGCTTAATCTCCTTGATCATATTTTCCATGATCAATCATAGCCATCAGATCTTCAATCTTGTCCAGGTTCAATGCATCTTTTGATCTGAAAATGTTTTATCCCACCTAGGAACTTGCATATATTTCTTGGAACTTGTGCCAGGTTATTGCAGTTCAATCTGTGCTGTAGATCTCCATGCGGACTTTCCTTTGCCTTAGATTCATTAACAAACTATATTTATAACATACCAATCATTTAATCAGTTCTAGCTCATAAGCTTCCTTCATTAAATATCGCATATAAACATTTAATGCATTTTGTTATAGCTCAGTTACAACTCGGTAACAACTCGGTAAATACTAAACTTCACTCGGTAGACATTCTGCCTTCATTAACCTATAGCGATAACCTTAGGGTTTACCGACTAGGTTCCTTAGGGTTTATCGACTAGGTTCTTTGCTTGGTAACATAGTATAGTATTAACCTTTACAATTTACAACATATGTATGATGTTAAAACAATCTAAACATCATGATCTCATCATTGTCTGACTCAGTAATAGTTGCCCATTGAATACCTTATTCATCCTCTTATTCATCATAATCTTTCTTGTGTCTTTTACTGACATCTTTATACTATTTAAATCATACTTCTCAATATATGGCAACATCATACTGAATTAGAAAATCAATTTCTTGACATCAATGAAAAAATAATAATATCAAGACAATAAACATCCTTAATTAGTTATATCCATAATCATCAACAACCTTCTCAATATCCTTATTGAAATGTCAACAATCTTTCATTGTCTGTTATAATGCTATATTGCCAACAATCTCCCCCTTTGGCATTGATGGAAAAACCAATTGATTTGACCTTAAAAGATTCATATTACTGTGATTCTGAAATGCTGAAATGCTGAAATGCTCTCCCCCATACATTAGACTTTTCCTGTTTTCATCAGTCTTCTTTCCAATCTGTAGTCTTCTCAGTTTTCTTTCCCTTAAATTTGTCTTCTCCCCCTTTGACAACAATGCCAAAAAGTAAAAAACTAAAACATAATTTCTTCCTGTATGAAGTGATTTCCTGTTGTTGTGTATCAACTGAGTCTCGGTCAGAGCATTTTGTCTTCAATTCCTATTCCCTATAATAATTCCTGTACACCTTTAGAAAACATCCTAAAGTGTGTAATGCAGCATCAACTCCTAAAAGATATTGAATAGAGTCATTGGATTGATGCTTTCACTGAAATCGGTCAGTGAGTAGAAGATAGGGGTAGGACCCCTAACTTACTTCTGAGAAAAGTGTCCCTTGGTAGTGGCTTGGTGAAGATATCTACAATTTGTTCCTTTGTGCTAACATACTCCAACACCACTTTCTTCTCTTGAGCTTCTTCTCTAAGATAATGATATTTGATAGAGATGTGCTTTGTCCTAGAGTGCATAACATGATTTTTTGAAATATTAATAGCACTAGTATTGTCACATAATATAGTTACTGGCTTGGTAACTTTCTCATTTATACCTTCCAACAGTTGTTTGATCCATGCAATGTTGGTACAATTCAGTTCTACAACAACGTATTTAGCTTCTGCTGTTGACTGTGAAACACATCCTTGTTTCTTGCTAAGCCAACTCACTAGTCTTTCTCCTAAAAAGAAAGCTCCTCCACTTGTGCTTTTTCTGTCATCAATGTTGCCTGCCCAATTAGCATCAGTATAAACTTTTAAATCAAAATCATTTCCTTTCTAATATACTAAGCCATAATCCTTAGTGCCTTTCACGTATCTAAAAATTCTTTTGATTGATGTCATTTGTGTTTCCTTAGGATCTGCAAAGAATCTTGCAACTATACCTACTGCATGTGCTATGTTTGGTCTATTGTGAACAACATATTGTAGCTTTCCAATCATGGATCGGTAAAGTGTCTCATCAACAGATTCAGATTCATCATTGTTTGATAATTTACAGTTGGTAGTCATAGGAGTACTTACTGGTTTTGAATCCTCCATTCCAAATTTCTTCAATATTTCCTTTATGTACTTGGATTGAGTAATGAAAATCTCATTTTTCATTTGCAGTATCTGTAAACCTATAAAATACTTTATCTCACCGATTAATGACATCTCAAATTCTTTGCTCATTTCATTTCCAAAGTTCTGGCATAAAGAGTCATTGCCACAAAATATAATATCATCAACAAATATGGTTGAGATCAGTATTCCATTTTCATCATTCTTCATGTACTTATTGTTGCTCTCACTTGTCCTTATAAAACCAATCTTAATCAAATAAGAGTGCAATCTTTCATACCATGCTCTAGGTGCTTGTTTCAAACCATATAAAGCTTTGTTCAATTTACATACCTGATCTTTATTATTGTCTTCAACAAATCCTTCAGGTTGTTCAATAAAAACTTCTTCTAATATTCCATTCAGAAATGCAGATTTGACATCCATTTGATATACTTTGAAGTTTTTGAAAGAAGCATATGCCAACAATGTTCTTACTCCTTCAAGTCTAGCAACAGGTGCAAAAGTTTCACCATAATCAGTTCCTTCTTCTTGAGCATAACCTTTGCAAACTAGTCTTGCTTTGTTTTGAATGACCTCTCCTTTTTCATTTAGCTTGTTTCTAAAAATCCACTTTGTACCGATTACATTTTTGTCCTTTGGTCTTGGGATTAGTGTCCATGTGTCATTCTTCTTGATTTGATCAATCTCTTCTGTCATAGCATTTATCCAATCTTCACTGTTAAATGCCTCTTTCACTATTCTCGGTTCAAATTCAGATATCAAACATGTGTTCTGTCTTAGTTTGTTCCTTGTCATCATTGGATCATCTTTATCTCCTATAATCTGACTTGGTGCATGATGTCTTCTGGCATACTTGGCTAATACAGGCTCGGTAGGCTCTGTATGATCTTCTTCATCACTCAGTAACTGGATATTCTCTTCATTTTCTTCAACAGTTTTCTCGGTAAGACTTCTCAGTTGAACATAGACAAATTCATCATAGTCTTCTGGTTCCTTGGAATTTCTTTCATCATTTCTTTCTACAAATTCATCAATTTTCACATTTGCACTTTCTACTATTTTGTTAGATGATTTGATCAGACATTTAAATGCTTTGCTTCTAGAAGAATAACCTAGAAATGTTCCTTCTTCACTTTTCTAATCAAACTTGCCATTTCTATCATCTTTGTGAACATAGCATCTACTTCCAAAGATTTTAAAATAACTTACATTAGGTTTCTTATCATACTAGATTTCATATGGTGTCTTTAAAGTACCTTTTTTCAATTGAACTCAATTCAAGGTATAAACTATTGTGCTTATTGCTTCTCTTCGAAATGTTTGTGGCACCTTCTTTTCAATCATCAGTGTTCTAGCACAATCCACAATAGATTTGTTTCTTCTCTCAGCTATTCCATTCTGCTATGGAGTTCTTGGTGCAGAGACTTGTCTTTTAATACCATGATCATTGCAGAATAAGTTGAACTCATCAGATGTGAACTCTCCTCCTCTATCTGATCTAAGACATTTCAATTGTCTTCTTGTTTCATTTTCAACTCTTGCCTTGTACCATTTAAACATTTGAAAAGCTTCTGATTTTTCTTTTAGAAACATTACTGACATCATCCTTGAATAGTCATCCACAAATAATATGAAATATTTATCACCATAATAACTTTAAACTTTCATAGGACCACAAAGATTAGTGTGCACTAGATCTAAAATTCTCTTAGAAGTGTAAGACTTACTTGTAAAGCTTGATCTTGTCATCTTACCCATCTGGCATCCTCGGTACATAGCATTCTCAGGTTTTTCAAGACTCGGTAGACCTCTTACTCGGTGCTTCTTATTTATTTTGATCAGATTATCAAAATTTACATGACAAAACCTTTTATGCCATAACTAGGTATCATCTATCTTTGCATACAAACACTTATTACGAGTCGAGTCAAGGTGAAATGTGTTACCTTTTGTTTGTGTCCCGATAGCAGCTAACTTTCCATACTTGTCATGAACTTTGACAATTCCTTTCTGAAATTTTATTCAGTAACCTATGTTGTTTAGCTGTGCTACACTCAACAAAATATATTTCAAACCTTCAACCCAATAAACATCATTGTATCTTGCATTATCAAGAAGTGTTATGGATCCTTTACCTCTTACCGGACATGGTGCATCATTACCAAATCTAACATAGCCTCCATCGTAATCTTCTAATATAACAAACTTGTGTTTATCTCCTGTCATATGATGTGAGCATCCACTATCTATGATCCAAGAATCATTAGTGTTTATGTGAGATATTAGGGCTTTTTCTTCATACCTTTCTTCATCTGATCCATCTTTGATAGCTACATAAACTACTTCCTCTGTATCAGTATCATCTGATTTATCATCATTAGATTCCTCATCAACTATTAAGCATGTCTTTTTATCTCTTCTTATGAAGTCTCGGTGTCCTTTGTAACGATTATCTTTCTGTCTGTCATCTTGATAATCTCTCCTTTCAGTAGAATCTTTGTCAGGACAGTTAGAAGCCATATGTCCTATCTTATCACAATTGAAACATTTCAAAGGTAGTTTTCCTTTATACTTACCTTTGCCTCTCGGTAACCTTTTGGCTAATAGTGCTTCAAACTCTTCTTGCTTTCTGATTTCCTCATACAGTTTGTGCACTTCTTCCATGTTCTTATGAAATTTTTCACTTGCTCCACTGTGATCTCCTTCAAAGTACTTATAATTTCTTTCATTGTAATCATTAGATTCATCAAGATGAAAAGAACTAAATGCAAATTCAACTTTATTTACCGAAGATCCACTGTTATCAAAGTTACTTAACTCAAATGCATGTAGCTTACCAATAGTAGCATCTAAAGAAACTGGCATATTAGGTACAGACCTCAATTCATTGATTTCAGAGACTCGGATTGCATAAGCTAGTAGAAGGGTTCTTAACAACTTACTTGTTATATCCTTTTCTTCAATAGTTCCACCTGCTCCTTTGATTTGATTAACAATCTCCTTTAGTCTTGTGTTGTACTGAGTTATGTTCTCACCTTCATTCATCCTCATAGATTCAAGTTGTCCTCTTAGACTATCTACTTTTTCTCTTTGAACATGTTCATCTCCTCCACACACTGATATGAGCTTATCCCACATTCCCTTTGCATCATTGTAGCCTTCTAGATCATTAAACTCTGAGTCGGTCAATGTAGATGTTATTTCAATCATTGCTTGAATATGTTCTTGCTTTGCCTTTATCTCTTCAATAGTCAATGGATAGGTGCTCGGTGTAACAAAATCATTCTCCAGATAGTATACAACATATTCTCCAACTCCTGATAGATGCAGCTTCATCCTTTTCTGCCATGTAGAGAAACTTGACTTGTTCAGCTTTGGTGCATCCCTCTTATATATCTTTGGATCTTTAACTCAAGTTCCTTTAAACTTTTCTTCTGGAGTCCAATGCTCTGATACCAATTGATAGTTCTTATACTTAATATAAGTACAAATCCAATAGCCAACAAGATGAGAGGGCGGAGGTGAATCATACAAACTTAATCTTCCATAAAAACATCAGATTCAACCTCGGTAACATATACTTCAATAATATAACCAAAACTGTTAAACATGCAAACTCAAAAGCATATAAACATCATAAACCTCATAACACTAGATTTAACGTGGAAACCCAAAAAGGGAAAAACCATTGTGGGATTTCAGACCCACTAAGAAATATACTCTTCTAGAGTATGCTCGGTTAAAAACAAATCCTATTAAATATTACAAACACATTGCTAGATGTGACCCGGTTAAGGGATTTCCCTCATATCTGTTAGGATCTTCACCTTGTTAGAAGTGACCTTGTTAAAGGATTTCAAACACTCAATCAGAAATGGAGAAAACCACGTGGGAACAAAACTCTACTCCAAAAAGAGATGAAAAAGAATATCACTGAAGCATGAAGAACCTGCAAACTCTGTTGAAGAATAATTGTTGATTTGAAGAACATCCACTGAACTAGAACATGACCAGGTAGAGAAGACTATAATCTGCATGAGTGCTCTGAAATGACACTACTCAAATCAGGAGGCAAACAAGGCAAAAACAACTGAAATCGAAGATACAGATGGCATGAGAAACCAGAGCCTGAAGAGCTGATCAATCAAACTATGGAAGCAATAGAACCAACAAGATAAACCTCCCCATAATGTGGAAGTGGGAGAGGGATAGGAACACTGAAAAGGACAACCAAAAACAACTGCATGACGAAGAACCAAGAACATCAAAGGTGCTGAGACACATCATCATGAGGCGAATGTCATGGAAGGAACACTCACTTGACAAAGGAAGATGGCAAACAACAGGCAAACATCAATCCCCTCATGGCACTTGATCAATAGTGCATGTACAACAAGACACAAGATATGCAAGATTCCGAGTAAACAATGCATGATGGCACTTTATCTCAGTGCATTTGCATAAATACAAGCTACAATGATAAGAATATTGGAAATAAAAACGTGAACCAAAATAGAGACACCCTACTTAGAGAAGAGATCCCAAGACTTGAAACAACCACGATATCCACCAAAGTGCTAAAAAGAAAAAAACTGAATAAAATATGCATGGAGTATAATCTAGAAATAAAAATTAGATGGCTGGAAAGTACACAGCACACGCTTTCCAAAAATATAAAATTTTCAAAAAACGGAGGTCGGATGCTCATTCTATGGCTCCCGGAGTGCAAAACCTAGACCTCACTTTGACTGGAAAAAACATAATCAAATAGCAAAATTGGAAAAAAATACCAACACCAAGAGGTCGGCCTTGGAACCAGCTTTCTGACGCCTATTCGTTTTCAAAAAAATGACTCTGTATGCCCAAAATAGGGCCAAAAAACCAAACCCCCCCTGAAAAAGCCAAAAAAGGGAGTCTGGTGGCTTGTTGGTGGTCCAGTGGCCAGTGGGTGGAGGCTGGGTGGTGGCCCGGTGGCTGGGTAGAGTGGGCTGGGGTCGGGCGGTGGAGCTAGTTGAAGATGGTGGCAGAGGAGGCCGGGGAGGGTGGAGAAGCCGCAGGCGGGCGACAGCGAGCGGTCCCCAGCGGAGGTAGAGCACGGCAGTGCGGAGGAGCTACAGTGGCCAAGAGGCCGGCAAGCGGTGGCGGGCGGTCCCTAGTGGAGGCAGAGCACGGTTGCGCGGAGGAGCTATAACGGGGGGGAGGCTGGCGGAGGCGCTGCCGACGGGGAGAGGCGCCGGGAGCCGGCAGAGGCCGAAGATGACATGGACGCCGGAGGGTGCAGGTGCCGATGGGAACATCTACGTGGGGCCCGAGGGTGGCCAGGTTTGCGGAGCCAGGGGGCCCCATGGTACCCTGCGTACCGTGGGATCCCCCCCAAAAACTTTTCCCAAATTTTTTTAAAAGAAAAACTTTATTCTTTTTTTTTTTTTCTCACCTTTTGCTTCTTTTTTCTAAAGAAATTTTTTTTACAAGTAAATTTTGACCTGCATGCCGTAAAAAAGCGATTTTTTTTTTTTTTTTTTATAAATTTTTTTCTTGATCTACGTGCCAGGGTCGTACGACCTGGATCTGAGAAAAAAATTCACCCAAAGGCTCAAGAACCAAAATAGGTCAAATTTTATATGACCATAGGGGTTTTTGGGCCTTCTGAGTACGATGGTGAGGTCCGTTTAGGCCCAAAGTTCCTAGAAAGAAGGTCAAACCCTAGGTACATAAAAAAAATTCCAGAAACCCTAGATCTGCTTCCAAAGCAAAAATTCTCAAAAACAAGAATAGGTAGCTGCAGATCTGAAGCTCTAATACCATATAGGAGTTGAGAAAATACAACACCATAGGAGCTCAAATAATCTCTGCAAGCTAAAAAACTTGTTACAAGGAGAAGCAATGAAGCAAATCACAGAAGGAAAGAATACACTGGAAAAATATGCTCCAAAAGATGAGAGCTCAATAATCTCCAAAATATATTGTCAATAATAATCCTTCTTCATATAATGAAAAGAAAGAACTCAACCTTTAATAGGTCAAGAAACCCTAAAAGGGAAAACCTAGGTTTGCACATAACAATTAATTAAAATAATTAATTATATGCACCTAAAGTTAGCTTAAGTGTAAAAGAGATAAAGGGAACTTAAATAATTAAACAAATAATGTTTAATTAATCAACTAAATACCTGAATACTCTAACAAGAACTTGTGCTTGGGTATTGCAGTTCAATTTGTGCTGTAGATCTTCATGTCGACTTTCCTTTGCCTTAGATTCATTAACAAACTATATTTACGACATACCAATCATTTAATCAATTCCAGCTCATCAGCTTCCTTCATTAAATATTGCATGTAAACATTTAATGCATTCTATTATAGCTCAGTTACAACTTAGTGAATACTAAACTTCACTCGGTAGACATTCCGCCTTCATTAACCAATAGCGATAACCTTAGGGTTTACCGACTAGGTTCCTTAGGGTTTATCGACTAGGTTCTTTGCTTGGTAACATAGTATAGTATTAACCTTTACAATTTACAACATATGTATGATGTTAAAACAATCTAAACATCATGATCTCATCATTGTCTGACTCAGTAATAGTTGCCCATTGAATACCTTATTCATCCTCTTATTCATCATAATCTTTCCTGTGTCTTTTACCGACATCTTTATACTCTTTAAATCATACTTCTCAAGATATGGCAACATCATATTGAATTAGAAAATCAATTTCTTGACATCAATGACAAAATAATAATATCAAGACAGTAAACATCCTTAATTAGTTATATCCATAATCATCAACAACCTTCTCAATATCCTTATTGAAATGTCAACAATCTTTCATTGTCTGTTATAATGCTATATTGCCAACACAAACTTCCCTTTCTTTTCTCGATTTGATTGGTTTTGTGGATTTTCCTTTAGTACTAGTTCCCCAACTTGAAAGACTCATGGTTTGAGCTTGTGATTATAACTTCGGCACATTCTTTGTTGATATACCATCAAATGATCAAAGACATTTTGTCTTCGTTCATGGATCAATTCTAACTCTTGCAATCTAGATATTTGTTGTTCTTCATCTAGGATAAGACCTTTTAATGATACTCGTAGAGAAGTTATCTCTACTTCTATTGGCAGTATTGCTTCCAATCCATATACAAGAGAGAAATGTGTGGCACCTGTTGGTGTGCGGATACTAGTATGGTAGGCCCATAGATCAGGGTTCAATTGAATATGCCAATCTCTACTAGCATCATTCACTGTCTTTCTGAGGATTTTCAAAATAGTTTTGTTTGATGCTTCTGCTTTCCCATTCCCTTGTGGATAGTAGTGTGTGGAGAATCTATGTTGGATCTTTAATTTCTCACATAGCTCTTTTACATCCCGCTTCTTGAACGATCGCCCATTATCAGTGATAATGGTCATGGGTATTCCATAACGACAGATGATGTAGTTCAAGATAAATGCAACAATTTGTTTTCCTATGAAATTTGTGAGAGGTACTTCCTCAATCCATTTTGTGAAATATTCTATAGCTATAAGGATGAATTTGTGACCATTGGAGGAAGGAGGATTTATCTTGCCTACTAGATCAAGACCCCATTGGCAGAAAGATGAAGATGTTGCCAAAGCCTGAAGTTCTTGTGCTAGTGCATGAATCAATTTCCCATGGATCTGACATTTTTGTGATGTTTTAGCTATCTGAAAAGAATCTTGTTTCATACTTGGTCAATAATAGCCCAAGCGTATGAGTTTTTTCAAAAGGGTAAGACCACTTGAATGGGTTCCACAAATGTCATTATGGACTTCTTGTAAGGCCCTCTCAGATTCTTCTTGTTCGAGACATCTTAACAGAGTACCGTCTAGACCTTGTTTAAACGGGGTATCCTCAACAAGAGTATAATGGGAGGATTGGCGAATAAAGTTTCTCTTTTGACTTTTTGACAAATCGGGAGGTAGGGTGTTATCTTTTAGGTATGTATAAGTTTGGCCATAGCAGGAGGAATCATGCCCAACAAGGTGACATATAATTTGGGAATCAGGACAATTATGAGCAAGGTAAAACAACTCTTCCACCAGGAATTCATAACACTTGAATTTCCTGTGTCTGAAGTAGAGAAGCAAGTGTTTCTATGGCATCTACTACTTTGTTGTCATTCCTTGGAATTTGCTCAAAAGTTATTTCTACAAAATACTTCTTGAAATCATCAACCACCTTTTTGTAAGACATTAATTTGTACACCTTTGGAATTGTATGACCTTGTGGTGTGATGAATATAATGCTTTCTCCTGATCCATGGTGTGTCCCATTATTGATGCCTTCTCCTGGATTGATATTCGGGTGAGGTATTATAAGATTTGGATCTAACCCTAGAATGTCTACAGATGACCTCTCTTGATAGTATTCGAGTAAGGTGTCAAATCTCCCATCTTTTGGCGCCTCAAGGAGGTTTTCACTGTTAGATGCGTCCTTTCTTTTTACTTTTTCTCAGTCTATTGTTGCCAATAAATGGTTTTTAGAATTAGATCTGATATCATTTTTGTGATTTTCACTTTTGCAACTAGGAGATTTGGAACCCACTTGATTGGAAGATGTGCTAGCAAAATTCCTGGTGAAAGTTGTTGCAGGTTTGATTGTATCAAGATATAAGGATATGGCATGGTCATTAGGAAAATTATCAATGGTAGTATGTCTTTTATTTTCCCAATCCATAAGTTCAAGATGGATTAAGGGTAAAGGATCCTCCTGTTTAATTATTTCAAAGATATTAGGGGTCATGATAGAGATGTCAGAGCTTTCAATATGAATTTCAATGTCTAGAATGATACTCTCATCAGAATGACCTCTTGCAGGTAGCTCCTGATCGTCCTCGATTAAGTCCAAGTCAGCCGAATGTGATTCTGTTTCAAGTGGGCTAGTTCCTAACGTTTGTCCTACATACGTGTGAACTATATTGACACCTACATCTTATTCATCCCTTTCAATTTCAAGTTGTTGTTGTTTGTTTTTCCATGATAGTGAATATTCTCCATTCCCTCAATTTCTTAGCTGCATTTGTTTTTCAACTTGACAAAATTGAGGCAAATGATTATTCTTTGGATTGTGTGCTTGAAGATGCTGCCTCTTTGTTATGTGAAACAATGACCTCTTGAGATGGTTTCAGATTATTATAGTACTGTAATGGATTTGAGTCTGCTAAGATCATGACTTCCTGCCTGTTGTATGGAAATTTCAAGTATTGATGACATGTTGATGGAATAGCCTATATGTCATGTATCCATGGTCTTCCCAAGAGTATGTTGTATGGTAAGTCCAAGTCTAGAACTTGGCATACTATGTCTTTTTGCAAAGGTCCCACTCTGATGGGTAATATCACAATTCCTTTAGAGGAATGCTCTTCTTCATCATATGCTTTGAATGTGATCTTTTTTGGGGGATCAACTGCATCTTCCGAATAACCTAGAACACAAAAAAGACTCAATGAGAAAATTTTTAAGCCATCTCCCCCATCTATTAGGACACATTTAATGAGTGTTCTATGAATGACGAATTCAATTTGCAAGGGAGTGTTATGGGGATGTTGCAAGGAATCAATGCTTAGATATGAAGGAGATGGGCTTTGAATAGGATCCTCTGAAATAGGTTTGATGGCCATTATGGATATGCCTTGGGGAACTTCATCCTTGGGTGTATTATTTGGTGAGGATTCTATGGAATGTTCTTGCAAGGTTTCAAGAGGTGTAGGAATAGATGCCTTTGGAGAGTTGATTTGCTTACGGGGGGATGAGCCATTGCTAGACATAGGTGCACGATTGTGATCTTTCTCATCAAAATCCCTTAGGGATCTCTTTAAGAGTTGCATAAAAGAGCCACCTTTCTTTGGAGATGTATTTGAATCCTTGTGAGGCTTTGACACAGTTGGATTTTGATTTTGGACTTGTTTGATTTCTCTAGTATGTTGACCTGTTATGTCTTCTTGTATTTTGCTTTGGTATTTTATGTTTCTATGATCTTCAACTATTTTGAATGTTTTAATTTTCATTTCAACGATCTTATGTCTCTGCACTCTAGTTAAAACAAGCATATATGTGTTGAATATTGTGCAAGGATTCAATTGTCTAAAAGGTGTTTCAATAAATGACCAACTACCAATGTAGGTAGGATAAACTGATATGACATGAACAGATAATTAAAGTATTTATAGATTTGTAAGTTTTTTCGATCTTAGTTTGGAGTGCAATGATGATGATTTTGATAAAACCAAGTCCAATAGGAACAATATATCCTATGATGTGGAACAATGTTATCTTGATTAAACATTGCAGTTTTGTGATAGAGGATGATAGATCCTGATGAGAAACTATGTTTTGAGTGATCAGTTTATCAAAGAAAGTGTGATGTTGCACTTTGAGATGTTAGATCTTAAACTTGTTGGAGATGAATACTTGAGAACCTTAGTGTGTCTATCTTTGAATCTGTTTTAACAAAAGATAACCTGACTGAGTGACCCAAGTAGATGACTTAGTCTCTATGTTTGACTTTCTGAGAAATGGGTTGTTTTTGTTTTCTAATTTTGGTGCAGTTTACCAGAAACGCTAACAAAATGACTAGAATACGGACCAAAAATGCTGCTAAACTGACTAGAAACGGTGCTATATGGACTAGAAACACTAACAAACTGACTGAGAATGCTACTATATTAACCAAAAATGCTGCTATACTGACCATAAATGTTTCTATATGGACTAGAAATGCTGCTATACTGATAAAAAATGGGTTGTTTTTGTTTTATGATTTTGGTGGAGTTACTAGAAATGCTAACAAAATGACCATAAAAATTGTTATATGGACCAGAAACACTGCTATACTGACTAGAAATACTGCTATATGGACCAGAAACACTGCTATAATGACCAGAAATGCTGACAAACTGACCAAAAACATTGACAAAATGACTAGGAACATTGACAAACTAACCAAAAATGCTGAAAAAATGACCAAGAACACTGAGGAACATACAAAAAATGCTATTCTGTAGTGCAGTGACTCTAAAGTTCAAAATAATGATGTTTAGACTCAACAAATTGAGTGTTTGAACTTGGAAGATTGTTGTTTTGACCTAACTTTTTGATTTTCAGACTCAAATAACTGAAATTTAGACCTAGCAAGTGCATACTAGGAGATCTAGTGTTGAAACATGAGCAATTGGACATTCAACCCAAAGGAGCTAACGTTTAGACCAAGAGAGCTAGCATTTAGACCATAAGAGATGACATTTAGACCAAGAGAGCTAGCGTTTAGACCAAGAGTGCCAATGTTTAGACCAAGAACTCTGAAGCTTAAACTAGTGATGTTAGGACTTAGACAATGGTTATTTTGACCCCAAGAGTTAATGTGTAGAATGAGAAAATTGACGTTTATACCTAGCAAGCTCAACCTTGGAGAGTTAATGTTGAAATATGAAAAAGGTAACATTCATACCAAGAGAGCTGATGTTTAGACCAGAAGAGCGACTGTTTGGACCGTAGGTGCAACTGTTTGGATTGAAAGTGCAACTGTTTGGATCGTAGGTGCGACTGTTTGGACCATAAGTGCAACTATTTGGAATGTATGTGTGACTGTTTGGACCATATGTGCGACTGTTTGGACCGTATGTGCAACTGTTTAGACCGTATGTGTGATTGTTTGGACTGAAAGAGCTAATCTGTTGTGAAACTTGTAAATTTGACAATTTGAGGTTTGAGGTTACAATTTTTGTTGTATTTCAATGGATGATATCTTGACTGGACTGAAAGTGCGACTGTTTGGACTGTAGGTGAGACTGTTTGGACTATAGGTGCGATTGTTTGGACCATATGTGTGACTGCTTGGATCGTATGTGCGACTGTTTGGACCGAAAGAGTTAATCTATTGTGAAACTTGTAAATTTGACAATTTGATGTTTGAGTTTGCAATTTTTGTTGTATTTCAATGGATGGTATCTTGACTTGACTTACAAACACAAAATTCAAATTGTATTTTTGTCCCAAAGGACACATAAAGTGTATGTTCAAGAAGCTTTAAAGAAAACCCAAGTTTTCACAGGTTTTGAACAATTGAAAAGACATCATTCAGTCTATCCTAAGGAGAATGGCTTCATTATTAGTTCTTATCCCACACTTGATACCTTGTTAGCTCACACATCTTTGTCACCCCCTAAAGGGCACCCATGTTTTTACCTTTGTGAGAGCTAGTGGGGTCCCATTATGAGCCTAGCAATAAGGTCTCAAAAGGGGAGTTCACACATACGCTCAAGAGGGACATATGGTGATTATCTTAAGGAGAGATCTTCCCCTTCCATGCACTAAGAATTTAATAATGTTTAGAGGTAAACTGGGTAGCTTCTAATTTTAATTGGAACTAGTAAGGGATCTGTTCAGCACGTCGGGGTATAAACTCAATTAAGAGGTCTCCCAGCCATGAAAACCAAGGTTTGTTATACTCAAAGGTACAAAGGAGAGCTATTCCTGAGAACTATCGTTGACTTGATTTTCATCAAATCACATTTATTTTATAGTGGGTTGGAGTACTTGGTGTTAGTCGTTCCCACTTGGGTCGTTCCCCTCTCATTGGCCTTAATTGCTTTCACCTTATAGGCTCCTCGGGAGGGCAAGCCCGCTAAAGATATGCAGTATTGAAAGCAAAAGATGATTCTAGCTTTTTGATCACCTAAGAAAGGTGAGAGCATACTCGCCTATCATCAAAACACATAAGACATGTTTGTTCATTTCCATTGTAATTAGTCTATGTGCCTAATTTAACAAAAATAAGTGCAAAATCCCGCGGCTGCAAAAAAAGTTAGTAGTTTATATTGCATTCTTTGACATCAAAATGGTTTATGCCTCTAGTCTCTCACAACGAAATGAGTACCTGCAAAACCAACAATTTGCAAATTAGGTTTAGGAAAATGACAATCCAGAAGCAAAAATGAGGAATGCAACATACAACATTTGAAAATTAATAAAAAAATGAAAATGCCATCAAATTGACCAAGAATGCCATCATATGTGCCAAGAATGTTGCCAAATGGACCCAAAATGCTACTCTGCACACCAGAAATGCTATTAAACGGACTGAAAACACTGTCAAATATACCATAAATGCTACATAACATACCAAAAATACTAAGGTACAGACTGAAAATGCTAAACAGAGAAAAAATAAAAACAGAGTTGAGAAGTCTCCCATAAACACCATTTGAGATGTCGGGACGCTAATATAGAGACCAAGAATGCAATTTGGGAGCCCAAAAGAGCTAATCTGCCCACCAAAAGAGATAATCAACCTATAAATGGAATTTCCTGCAAGCAAACTTGTTAAAGATCAAAGGGGCTAGGCCCCACGGTGGATGCCAATTAATGTGATGCTAAAAATATGGTATATAAGAAAGGAATACACATATAATGAGACAATAAAAACATAATGGAAAGCTTAATTTAAAACTAAATTAAAGATGCAAATAATAAGCCTTCCTTGAAATGTCTCATTTTCATCTATACTTGAGGACCTTGAAGGTGTTGGATTGGTTGGCTCTCAGTGGAGCAATGACCTTCAAAGTGGCAACTAAAGATTTGAGTAGCTATTTGATCATGATTGATTATGAAAATAATATGAAATGCATGATCTAAGAAACTAGATTAACATGCTATGATTAATCCAAAAGCTAATTACTAGATAATTGAAATGTAAATTTCCTAGAGTAATGATGCTGAAAATATGAATGCAAGGGATCCTTATTGCTCCAAAATGGGGGATATTTATAGGAATTCCAAGGCCAAAGCTGAGGTGATATGAAGATATCAAGGGAAAAGATTGAGGAAGTTGGAGAAGAGGTTGGAGGAAGGGACACTTGTCATTTCTATGGTGACAAGTGTCAAGGAGCCTTGCTCATGAGAGGGCAAGTGTCCAAGGGAGGAGACATGTGGAAAAAGTTCCATGTGTCTCAAGGGGATAATATCCACGCCATAGGAGGTTAGGATGTGAAAGATAGGATAGGGTTAGTTAAACCCAGGGTTAGGTGGAATGGGTTAGGTTAGGGGGTGGTTAGGCTAGGTGGTTAGAAGTTAGGAGGCATGTGGGTAATTTGAATTTAAAAATTCTAATAATAGGAAAGCCTAATAAACTTTCAACAACTCATAAATTGATTTGTTTTAATTAATTAGGGGATTAGAAGAAATGAATTAAATGGGGGAAGGATTAATTAATCAAAGGGGACTATTGAAATGAACCTATTAAATAAATCCTTAGATTTATTAATAATTAGATGAATGGGAGAATTTAATCAAATTTCTAATGAATTCAATTAAATTAGGAAGGGCGATTAATTAAATAATTTATTATCTAATTAATTATCTTCAAACCATTTTTAGGTGTATACAATACCTTATTGAAATGTATTTTGATTTGGAATGAAATACCAAATTCTTTGACATATCAATAGAAATAGTATTATCATAGTGAATAACAATAGGCTCATCATAACTTACCCTTATATCCTTTAACATTTGTTTCATCCATAAAATCTGAGTACAGTTGGTAGCAGTTGCAACTTATTCCACTTCAGTAGTAGATAATGAAGTGCATGATTGTTTCTTACTAAGATATGAAACAAACTTCTTCCCAAGAAAGAATGCACTGCCAGTATTGCTCTTCTGGTCATCCACATCTCCTTCCCAATCAAAATCTATATATGCACATAATATGAAGTCATCATCCTTGGGATACCATAACCCAAAGTTTTTTGTACCTACCAAATATTTGAATATCCTCTTGACAACAATATCATGAGTTTCTATAGGATCTAATTTAAATCTAGAAGCAATACAAACAACATTCATTATATTAGGTCTTGTCTGAGTTAGGTACAACAAACCACCAATCACTGATTTGTGTCTACTTGGATTCACTTTAGGTGTTTCACTATCCTTTGACAATTTGCAACTGGTTATCATAGGAGAACTGACATGTTTAGAATTCTCAAGTCCAAATTTATTAAGTAACTCCTTCACATACTTAGTTTGACAAATGAAAATACCTTTATCAATCTAAGTAATCTGCAAGCCTAAGAGAAATTTCATCTCACCAATCATAGACATTTCAAATTCATTCTTCATATCATCAACAAATTTCATGCATAGACCTTCTTCTCCTCCAAAAATGATATCATCCACAAAGATTTCAATAATCAATATATCATCATGCTCAATTTTGTAATATAAGTTACTATCAGTATTACCTTTACTAAAACCAAGTTTTGAAAGATACTTATCCAATCTAGCATACCATGCTCTAGGGGCCTGTTTTAGTCCATACAAATATTTCTTTAGCCTGCAAACCATGTCCTTGTCTTCTAATAAAGAAAATACATCAATTTTCTCAATGTAAACTTCTTCTTCAAGATCTCCATTAAAAAATGTACATTTAACATCCATCTGATATACTTTGTAGTTCTTGTGTGCAACATATGCAAGAAAAAGTCTTACCGCTTCAATTCTAGAAATCGGGGCATAAGTCTCTCCATAATCAACACCTTCTTCCTGTGAATAACCTTTGCAAACCAATCTAGCCTTGTTCCTTACAACTTGACCTTCCTCATTCAATTTATTCTTGAAAACCCATTTCGTTCCAATAATGTTCTTGTCTTTAGGTCTAGGTAATAGTTCTCGTGTCTTATTCTTTTCAATCTGATCTAATTCCTCTTCCATTTTTTTAATCCAATTTTCATCTTTACTTTCCTCAATAAAAGATTCTGATTCAATTTGAGAAATTAAACATACCTCTTCAACAAATAACCTTCTCCTAGTCATCACACCTTTCCTTTTATCTGCAATGATCTGATCTTCAGAATGATTTAGTTTTACATACCTAGAAGTCTTTGAATTTTATTGATTTGTTGACTCATTATGTTGTTCCTCTGTCATTTTTGAATTTTCTGATGCTACCAGAGTCACTGGTTCACTATTCTGAATTGATTCTTGCATTACCTGTTCAGATCTGATAAATTCATCTTCTAGTCAAGAATCATATGCTCTGATCTGATTACTGCCATGCTCATCCACCTTGACATTTATGCTTTCCATTATCCTATTCAATCTTTTTTTATAACATCAATATGATTTTCTCTTAGTAGAATAACCCAAAAATATTCCTTCATCACTTCTAGGATCATACTTTCCTAATGCATCATCTCTTCTAATGTAACATTTGCTTTCAAAAATTCTGAAATATTTGACAGTAGGAGTATGACCAAACCATAACTCATAAGGAGTCTTACTGGTATCGCCTTTAATGTGTACTCTATTGAAAGTGTATACAATGATATTAAAAGACTATCTCCAATAGATATCACGTAGTCTAGCTTTTGTCTGATGGTATGATGAAAGAATAAGTATCCAGTAGATCATTGAGATGGGGGGGGGTGAATCAGATAATAGAAAAAATGATACAAACTTTCCCAATATCAATATCAATCACACAAAGTAAACTTATCAAATGAAATACCATTGTAAATACTCATAAGAAAACTCGGTTGACCGTTACAACAACTTAATAGTAAACAACATTAAACTTGTAAACATCCAAATGCTTTATCATATGTCAACATACTCCATTTCTCAATGCTTCTAGTTATTATGCCTTATCAGAATAATTAAGTAGTTAATCAAATCAACCATAAGATCATAACCACAAAATTATTCACCACATGACACAAGTATTTTTGATGTGGAAACCCAAATAGGTAAAAACCACGATGAGATGGGACACACAAGATAATATCTAAACTCTTCTGAAGTTTACCCTGTTAGGAGCCAAGCCTATTAAAGCTTTTACAAAAGTCCTATTAAGAACTGATCCTGTTAGGAATCACCCAGTTAAGGGGTTGACTACAAATGCCTTGTTAGAAGGAAATACCTTGTGAGGAGTAACCTCAATAGAGGATTTAATAAGTAACCAATCTTATTAAAGCTTACCCGGTGAGGGGATTTCAATTCTGCTGTAATTGTTAGAAAATAATAGGAGTTTGCTTGATCTATCTGAAAAGCACTATACTTGCTTGATAAGATCCTTTTAAGCTCCTATCTACCTTTACTCAAACCATAGACTCATTATCCGATTTGGCAACCACACACTCAACTGATTTCTACCAACTCTTGCCAACTCTAAAAAAAAAACCTTCATCAACCTTAAATACAAATCAATTAGGTTGGTAACACAACAAAAACCTAATTCTATCATCGAGATTACAAACAAGTGGTTACAAGTATGGCTATTGGATTTCATAGCAATCTCTATGCATCAATTAAGAAAAGCTCAACCGCTTCTTGATTACCGCTACATTGAGCTCAATAACTCATCACATGCTTTGCATTAGATGCAATACATTTTGCTCATTCCCTAGACAAACAAACATGCCAAAACATTTTGAACTTGTCTTCATACAATGACCATACGTGTCACCATCATTATTGCTCAACATCAGGTCATAAACTAACATAACCAATTCAACAACCTTAATTGGTTATGGTTTAACAAAAACAACTAGTAGGGTTTACCAATTACATTACATAGATAGGGTTTAACCTTTTACACCAGTTATCGGTTCAACTCACAAACTTACATACCTATTTACAATGTCCTTCACAAAGCTCTTCCTACCGGTTACAAGACAACATCAACAATATCAACAATATCATTACCAAATAATTGACATCAATGACAACATAACATATCATTAATGTAATTTTCATGCAAATGCCAACAATCTCCCACTTTGGCATTGATGGCAATAGAAATATCAACACCATTGATTGTTGCTGTGATTGTGAATAGGAATCCTGGTTTACATTACCAAGTATTCACATTCTCTCTCTGTCTTCAGTCTCTCACTAGTTTTCCTTCCCATAATCACATAATTCTTCTCCCCCTTTTACAACAATGCCAAATTGAAAGTAAAACATGTAATGTCAAATTTCACTGTGCATCAACAACATACTGCAACTTGATGCTCCCCTTGTGGAATACATCCACTACTACACCAATCCTTGTAAAATTATGCAAGTAGTTCAGGGACTGATGCAATCAACATCATGCTCAACTAACCTCATGAAGGGATACAACCCCTAGTTGACTTCTAAGATACTCAAATATAGTCTTAGGTAGAGGTTTGGTAAAAAAATTTGCAAGCTGCTCCTTGGTAGAAACATGGTCTAAGATAATATCTTTTCTTTGCACTTTTTCCCTCAAGAAATGATACTTCAATTCAATGTGCTTGGTTTGTGTGTGAAAAATAGGATTCTTGGAAATATTTATGACACTTGTATTATCACATAAAATCTTTATAGGTTATGAAATTTTCATCTTAAAACCTTCCAAAATGTGCCTCATCCAAATAACCTGTGTGCAATTCATATAAGATGCAACATACTTAGCTTCAATAGTAGATTGTGAAGTACAACTATGCTTTTTACTACTCCATGAAACAAGCCTTCCTCCAAGAAAAAATGCTCCACCAGTTGTGCTTTTCTGGTCATCAACATTTCCTGCCCAATCAACATCTGTGTATACCTTCAAATCAAAGTTTCCTCCATATGGATACCATAATGCATAGTCAACAGTACCTTTCAGGTATCTAAAAATTCTCTTGGTTGCTATCAGATGTGTTTCCTTAGGATTCTTCTGGAATCTAGCAACTATGCCAACCGCATGGGCTATGTCGGGTTTGCTATGAACAACATAGTGCAATTTGCCAATCATTGACCTGTATTCCTACTCATCAACAAACTTAGATTTATCTTCCTTAGACAGCTTGCATCCTTTAACCATTGGTGTCCCAACTGGTTTACAGTCACTCATGCCAAATGTCTTCAAAACCTCTTTCACATACTTAGACTGTGTAATGAAAATACCATTCTCATTTGTTGTATTTGCAAGCCTATGAAATTTTTTATTTCCCCTACTAAAGATATTTCAAACTCATTTTTCATTTCATCTGCAAAACCGTTGCTCATGACATCATTACCTCCAAATATGATATCATCAACAAATACTTCACTGTCCAGTATTTCATCTCCTTCAGACTTGAGATATATGTTACTATCATCACTGGTTCTCAGAAAGCCTATCTTCATCAGAGGTGTATGAAGCCTTTCATACCATGCTCTGGGTGCCTTCTTTAATCCATATAAAGCCTTATGCAATCTACATACCATGCCTTTCTCATCAGTCAAAGCATAACCATCTGGCTACTCTATGTATACTTCTTCTTCCAATATCCCATTCAAAAATGCAGACTTAACATCCATCTGATATACCTTGAACTTCTTATGGGCTACAAATGCAAGTAAAGTTATGACACCTTCCAGTCTTGCTACTGGTGCAAATTTTTTGCCATAATCTTCTCCTTCTTCTTGTGCATAACCCTTGCAAACCAATCTTTCCTTGTTGCAAACTACACCACCATCTTCATTCAACTTGTTCCTATATACCCATTTAGTACCTACAACATTCTTATTTACCGGTCGCGGTACTAGGGTCCAAGTGTTGTTCTTATCAATTGAATCCAATTCCTCCTCCATAGCTTTAACCCAATGATCATCACCAAATACCTCTGTTATCACTTTTTAAGAAATGGGTTTTCTTTTCCCATGATTGGCTAAGTTTTTGAAATTTTGAGTCAGGTATGATATTTAATTGCTTCAAATCTATGTTAGGTTTTTAAGGGTTAAGGGTTTTTAGTTTTTAATCACTCAAATGTCTGATCAAAACCCTCTGGCTTCTATTCCTATGTTACTTTATTCACTTAAGTAATGGGTCTTGGGGTCATGTGAAGTGTCCCCCCTTGTTATTTGCCTAGGCGGTCGTTAAATAATTGTAAAAAATCTATGCCTTATGTCTTTTTTTTTCTAAAGTTGTCGGGTCCAGTAAGTGTCATGCAACTTTCAGATGAATCTACGACTTTCTCTATTTCGTTAGGTGAAGTTGCGGGTGTGTTAAGCTACGCGAAATAATGAAAGGAAAAAACATGTTCGACTGTATGCATTGGATCTAGTTTAACGAGACTCCATCTCGCTTTGAATCTAAAGACTGGTGTTGATTCGCAGCCAAAATGAGTGAGTAAATTACCTTTCATGAAATGGCGAAAATGTTTGGCGGGACCTAGTAGTGAAGACTTTCCCATGGCTAAAAGGCAATCAAGTTCAAAAGAAATTGACAGCTCACGTTGTTTCATGACTGATAGATGCTCACATGTTATGCTTTGCGAAATAGCGAAAGGTTTTTTGGCTCAGGAAAAAGAGGCTCATAAGAAGCATAACAGATGCGTAGGTCCTCAAGATCTAATGGATAGTGCAATTTCATAGGAGAAAGATGCTCGAAAGATAGCTTTCGCGAAACAGCAAAATGACATGGCGTTCCAAGCAAGCAGTCCAGCTATTTGAGATGGCAAGTAAGACAATGACACGTGGCCGAAAATCAAATGGTCAGCGAATTGGATTTAAGGACTAAAGGGTGGGTCCAAGAAGATGAGTCATGCTATGGGATAAGAAGTGACTTGGCAAATACAGGTGGCAAGGATGAGGTGGATCCCGCTGTTTTCTCTCAGCGAATAAAAAGTTGACATGTCAGTTCAGGAATGACTAGACACCAGGTGGATAAAGCTGAGTCAGACAACCCACGTCTACCAGATACAAGTAGGTTGTTAAGAATCAAGCAAGTTTGATATGATCTAACGGTTCACGTGAATTCGTGAAGGTAAGGTGCTAATGTTTTAAGGTTTGCAAAATGGCAAAAGAGCTAGTGGGCCCGAAGAACAGATAAAGCATTAAGGTAAAAGAGGATCAACTCTATTTTGATCCAAGGGTTCTCGTTGCTTCGTGGCTGCAAATCAACCAAGGATTAAGGCCCGAAAAATGGCAAAAGAGAAAGAGAGGTTCTTCCCGACATGACGTGGAGTGACAGCTGTTACTTCTTGTAAAGCTTGATGGTGATGTGTCGATTGACACGTAGTTTCAAAAGGTGATTAAGGGCCCGCCAAGGTGTAATTGGTGGTTATGCAGGAAGTAAGATATGTGGTTGACTCTGAACTAAACCCAAAGAGTTTCCCAGGGCTAATGGCTAAGTGCCATGTGCCATTTGTTAATCGGTGAATAAGCGGGGTAAGCAATGTCTGGATAAAGGTCTCACTTAAAAGATGGTCATCTCAAGATTGATCCAACGCTTCTCGTTGTTTCATGGCTTGAAGATATAAGCGGATTAACCCCTACGAAATAGTGAAAAACTGTTAGCCATCAAGATGAGGTGCGGTTAGTGAAAAAGTTGATGGTCCCAGTAGGAGTTAAAGGTCGGGCGGTTAGAGTTCTATCTAATGCTTGGCGTAGCTTCGTGAAAGGAAAATGCTCAAGGGATAAAGCTTGCGAAATGGCAAAAAAGAGGTAGGGCCCGATGCAAACGCAAAGAGGTTAAAATAGTGTAAAGACCGATCAAGTCTCATCTGATCGGACGGCTCACGTGATTTCATTTGGTGAAATTGCTAGGATGTTATGCTCTGCGAAATGGCGAAAGAGCGAAAAGAAAATATACAGGCATGTTATGACCCATTGGAGTGAAATTTTTGAATTCTTCTATGAATTCAATTCTGAAAGGATGACTAAAGCATGCGGTATCAATGTCGCAGTTAAGAGCCCGACTACCGTATATGATCTCGCATCAATTGAATGAAGGCATCATTTTGAAAAGTTGTTGTAGAGAAGTAGTTGCAGAGAAAATTTCTTCAGTTGCAGAGCGGATTTCTTCAAGCCAAAAACAGGTTCTCTTGTACTCTTGCTTGGCAATTACTTGATAGTGTGTTTTAATTGAGGTTTTGATTTATTACAGAATAGTTGGGGCTAGTAATTAAATTGCTTGCATAGTTTTTTGAGATGGAACCTAAAAGAGAATTCTCCGAAAAGGTTAATTACCAGGAGAGGGCTATCTGTGATGATTTCCTAGAACAGTTGACAATGTCAACTAATGTGGCAGCAAAGGTAAAGGAATTAGTGCCAAGAGCTCCTCACCTAAAAATAGGAGAAGGATTGTATGATAAGGACAATTGGCTAAGAGACCCTCAAATTGGGTTGTCTGGGTTGGGATTATTTAAGGTTGGATTTGGTATGAGAAATTCCCCAGCCCCAATGAATAGTATCTGGGAGCTGGATGTAGGCAAATTGGTGGTCCCTGGAGTATTCATGAATGTGGATCTCCTAACTCAGATTGCACACAACTATGACCCAATCACAAGGTGTGTTAAGGATATAAGTGGGAAAACCCTCATTGAAATAAATAATGAGGAGTTCATAAATGCTTTTGGGCTTAGCGAGTTTACCAATTTTTTAGAGCCTATTAATTTTAAATCACTAGCTCAGGTTTACAGTGTGCAGAGGAACCACCTTAGAAATGGGCCTCTTAAAGAATTGTTTGTGAAGATAGGCAGATTAACAGTTGTAGGACCCAACACTAAGGAGCCTTTCTCTTTAAATCTGTTCACCCTTAGGGCCAAAGGATTATACTGGTCACTCTGCCAAATTTTAGGAGAGGATGCTGAGGCAAATATGCCAACTCATTACATGTTAATGATTGTTCAAATTTTGAATCCCTCTTTGGCAGTGACCTTTGATTATGCTTCCTATATCATTGATGCCATCCATGAAGGCTTGATAGGAATAAATAATGGGAAAGTGGATAGGCCTTTGGATGGTACTCCCTCCTCATGCATTTATTTTTATTCAAGGGTGGTGACTATTTTGCAAATGGAATGGATATTGTCAAAGAGAAAGATGGAGAGAATATGCCAGTGCAGTTATGGAGTACAATGTTGTCATGGGACAGAGAAGATGCTAGCTTCTTAAAAGTTTGATAAGTGTTTTGCATCTAAGATTAGGACTCTTATCTGTTCAGAGAATCCAAGAGTCCCTAAGGTTCTTTTGGAATTCATTAGGCCAAAAGAGTTTGCTGAGAATATTAAAATTGTCCACAATTGGGGTGATATCTACTTATACCTTATCTCCATAGTTTTCAGAGTATATGGTTTCAAAGGCACTCCATTTTTGATGCCCTATCAGGTCCCTCTTAAAGTGGGAATTGCAAAATCCTCAGATAGATTGGTAGTGTGCAAGAGGCATAGTTAACAAGGAAAGGTAAAGGGACCATTTTCCCTACAGTTACCATAGCACATCAATTTGTAATAATTAAAGGAGGTTGGAAGTATTTTGAAGATTTCCTTCAACCGTACCACTTATCAACTGCAGTATCCCAGTGTGCTAACCCTGAAGATTTCTTCAACGACATGTTCAGAAAGAGGGCAATATGCAGAGGTAGACCCAACCGATTCCAATTTCTTGAAGACCTCATTAGGAATGAGTTTGATTTAGATGAGCAAGAGATGAGGAAAGAAAAGTGGGTGGCCTACAAGAAGGCTTTATATTTTGTGCACCAATTTGACACTAGCTATGACCCTTTGTCTAGCTTTCAACCCTTTGAAGAGAAGATAAAATTCTTAATTATTTGTTTTGAGGATGTGATGCAGACTTTGAAAGAAAAGAGGGAGGTTGTAATTAAGAACAACCCTGAGAAAGCAAGATTAGTTCTAAATAGGTCTACATATGCCAGAGTAATCCCTCTTGGTGATTACATGTTACATAAGAAGTCCAACTACAGTGTGTTGATGCCAACAACAAGGGAGCCTTCCACCTCAAAAGGGAAGAGGAAGATACAGGATGTCATTGACATTCAAGATAGCCCAAAGAAACAAAGAGTGGGAAAGGAAGTACAATCTGATGAACCCTTGTATTCCCCATCTCAATCCCCTATTCATATAGGAGATGAACAGGCAGCAGCTGAGCAACTGTTACAGTTAGGCAGTCTTGGAGAGATAGCATACACATATGATGAAGTGGAAGAGGGAATGCCAGAAGAGCCCCTTACTGCTGAGATGAACATCACTACTAATGAGTTCAAAGGCTAGGAGTGGGATCCTGAGATCAAGCAAGCTAGTGAGGATTTCTTGGCTGATAATAACTTTGTCACATCAAGAGCTTTCATGCAATTTGTGTGGAAGCAGAACATTGATAAATTTAATGCTAGGTGTGAAAAGAGGAAAGGCGAGCAGCCCCACAAGGATCCAGCTATGGTGGAGGAAGAGATAAAGAAAGAAATGGTTGATGAGTTTAAGACCATCACTCCTGAGTAGGGAAGAGACATGGTAGCATAGGTTGGGGTACTCATTCTCCCTGAATGGCACATAGCAGATGCCTTGGTTTTAGAGGCAGTAATAAATGAGACCAAACCTATGGAGGGAGTCACTTTCAGCAAATATAATGCTACACTAGTCATGTGGTCTCTTAAAAGAGATGAAAATAAGAGGAATAAGGACACCCCATGGTCAAGTTACCTTGGAGGAATGATAGTGAAAAGAGTGCAGAGCACTGGGGTAGTGGAAGCTGCTAGCACTGTGCTAGAGACTGCAAAGTTTAGTGTTGCAGTAGCAGAAAGAGAGGCTAAGGAAAAGGCAGATCTGCAAGTTAAGTTGGAGACAATTTTAAAAGCTTACAATAGTGCCAAGGAAGAGGTAAGGGGTAAAGATAGCATCATCGCCAAGTTACAAAGCCAGTTGGTAGGACAATACCATCAAGGTGAGTCCTCAACATTGATGATCTCCTCTTCTCCTACAAGACCTCCACCTACCAGCCCCATTATTGAATTCCCACCATCTCTAGCACCTTCTAGTTCTCAGTTGATTGAGATCACTCCCCATGAGTTGGAGAATTTAAAACAGGCTCAGCCCCTATATGCAGAGAAATATGAAGAGAGAGTAAAGGCTACAATTTTAAGTTTTGCTGACACTATAGGGTATTCATTAATGTATAACAACATGAGTAAGATTTTGGAAATGTGGAATGAGTTAAATGGGGACAAGGCTGTTTTAATGCCTATTTTTGATAAATGGAGACCTAGAGAGCAAGATATAGAACTAATTTGTGTATCCTATGATGAGGCAGGGGCTGACCCCATTATTAAATCTACCAATGATATGACAAAGGATTTAGTAAAGTTGGCAGAAGGAGTGGATAATGCAGATAGAAAGATTAACTTGTACA
Source organism: Cryptomeria japonica (assembly GCF_030272615.1). Lineage (NCBI taxonomy): Eukaryota > Viridiplantae > Streptophyta > Pinopsida > Cupressales > Cupressaceae > Cryptomeria > Cryptomeria japonica. Next base: position 274,472,685 of record NC_081415.1, on the reverse strand, counting down.
AGAAAGGGTACACTGATCAAGTTTTTGAATTACTCCCAGGAGGTTTTGTTAGCCCAACCCAATTAAAGGACAAAAAAATATGGCTTAAGGAATTAGAAGCCAAATTGTCACTAAGAATAAAAGGAATTATTAAATCAGAGGATGCCTCCATATTTGTCAAAACAATTGAGGAGATTGAGAAAATCAAATCTCATTATGGTTTTCTGAATTCAGAGGTCAATAAAATGAGGAATTCTTGGAAAAGATTAGCCAAGACAAAAGAAAAAGTAATTAACTTCTCATGGCCTACTGACGAGGTGTATCAGGAATGGACAAGAAAATATGCAGTGCTTGATGTGGAGCAGTTAGAAAGTGTTACAACAGAACAACAAGAGGAAGAAGCTGCAGATGTTGAAAGAGACTTGAAACTGCATTTGTAAAAGGTTTTGTAACTTCTTCTTAAGAAGTAATGATTGTAACAAACTCTCCTAGGAAATTCCGAAGCTATGTGTGCATCCATATTGTTATAAATGGATACCAGGACTAGTAAAAAAAAGGATCGCAAGGAATTGTAAGAAAACACTGCAGAAATTTATCTGAGCTTTTTTCAAGTTTTAATGGAGAATATTCAAAGGTTTTTGTAATACTTTTCAGAAGAAATATCAATACACAGACCATTGGTTTTGAGTTTAAACTTTGTGTTGTCTTCAAGTATGTCTACAAATGTTTATTGTTTCATTCTGAGTAATCTAGGGTTATTCCTTTTGAATATGGGTTGCAAGGCAATTTTGAATAAATATGTTTCTTAGCTTTTCTCTTCAGGAGGGGAATTAAATATGCAGGAATCATTTTTACCAGTAAATTCTTTGTGGGATACTTTGAATTTTAATGAACACAATTTAGTTTGGTATGAATAAATTCTTATGTGTGTTAGGCATGTATAGGGATATGCAGAAGCCAAACTGATAGGATGTGTGGAGATATTTGATTGTGGAAGTAGTGTTTGAACTTATATGACTCTGTGACCTTGGATAAGGCACTGGTGTAGATCAAGGTTGTCTATTACATATCTTGTAGTTCAATACTGAACATGAGTACAAGTTTCATTCCTTTGTTTCAGTTAGTTTTAAGGTGCTAAGATCCACTAGTTTTTGGACTGGTTTGCTGTGGATTTATCTTTTAAAAGTGTGAATTCAGTTCACAAAGGTATACCCGCCTGAACTTTGGATAAGTTCGAAGTGTAGAAGGTTAATCAAACCTTGTCATATGTTTTCTTGATAGTTTCCTTCTCTTTAATATCTATTTTGCATATAGAGTTATCATATCACTATAAGGATTTTAAAGTGAATTAGATTTTGAGAACAACAACCTCCTTAGCAATTCTTCGTTCAATGGTGGAGATCATGCAAGAATTCTTTCTGATTCTTCGTATGGTTAGTACTCCAACATCCTTATCTCCAATAATCTATTTAGGATCGTGATTTAATCTCACATATCTAGGTATAAGATGATCATTATCTTCAATTTCAGCTTCTTCATTATCATTATCTTCTTCTGAATTTATCTGTTCCGGTTGAACAAGTGCATTAGAATTTGTTTTGCCAGTTTCAGATTTCACAGTTTCTGGTTCCAAAACAAAATGCAAGGATCTTCATCCTTTTTCTCTGAACTAGTTCCTTATGAGACTTCAGGAAATTCATCCACTCGAACATCAACACTCTCAACAATTCTCTATGTCCGTTTGTTAAAACATTTGTAGGCCTTATTCTTGGTGGAATAGCCAAGAAATATACCTTCATCACTTTTAGCCTCAAATTTGCTAATGTAATCACCTCTCTTAATAAAACATTTTCTTCCAAATATCTTAAAATAGCTATTATCAGGTGATATTCCATACCTATATTCATACGGAGTCTTTTCCTTACCTCTCTTTATCAGAACCTGGTTCATAGTGTAGACAGTTGTGCTGACAGCTTCTCTCCAAAAGGTTTTCTCTACTCCTCCTTGTATCAACATTGTCCTAGCAACTTCATCAATTGACCGGTTGTTTCTTTTTGTGATACCATTTTGCTATGGTGTCCTTGGTACAGAAAGCCACCATTTGATACCATTCTCTTCACAATACCTAGTGAATTCCTTGGAAGTAAATTCACCACCTTGATCTGTCCTCAGAAATTTTATATTCTTATCGCTCTCTTTCTCAGCTAAGGCCCTGAATGCCTTGAACTTACCAAAAGCTTCAGTCTTATCTTTCAAGAATGTGACCCACATCATCCTTGAGCAATCATTAGTGAGAATCATGAAATATCTATCACCTTGAATGCTTTTTGTTCTTATTGGTCCACAAAGATATGTATGAACCAAATATAACAAGTGCTCCATTGAAAGGGATTTGCTTTTGAAAGTTGAAGAAGTCATCTTTCCTAACTGACATTCTTTGCAAAGAGCATTAACTAGTTTGTCTAACTAAGCCAAACCTCTCACTGTCTTGGACTTACTCACTTTAATAATGTTATCAAAGTTTATATGACAAAATATCCTATGCCAAAGCCAGTATCATTTATTTTTGCAATAAAACAGTTGTTAACTTTAGAATTAAGGTGAAACAAGTTACCTTTAGTTTGTTTCCCAGTTGCAATCAATTCACCTTTGTTGTCAAAGATTTTGCACATACCATTTTTAAACTCTAGTGGGTATCCTTTGTCATTGAGTTGTGCCACACTCAAAAGATTGTGCTTTATTCCTTCAACCCAGTAGACATCATCTGCACTACTCTTCCCATTAAGAGAAATAACTCCTTTACCTTTAACCATGCAGGGTGAGTCATTACCAAATCTAACAACACTGCCATCAAATTCCTTCAAGGAAAGAAATTTGCTCTGATCACCGGTCATATGATGTGAACAACCACTATCAATGATCCAATCATCAGAGTTATCCATCCTAGATACTAATGCCTTCTGGTCTAATATCTCTTCCTTAATAGCTAATAACACAATATCTTCACTACCATCATTGTTAGGTTCTTCATCAGTGATACCACTATCAATAGCAATAAGACAATCTCTCTTGCCTTTACCCTTATACTTCTTGAATTTATCTCTCTTGTGTTCATTTTCACTATCAGGACAATTAGCCGCTATGTGACCAATCTTGTTGCATGCAAAACATTTTAAAGGTAATTTACCTCTATATTTACCAGTACCTCTAGGCAACCGTTTTGCCAACAATGCTTCAAGCTCCACTAAACTATCTTCATCATCAACATCTTTGCTAGATCTGGATTCATAACGATGACTAATCTCTACTTTTTCTCATAGATGGGTTAGAAATAAAAGCTCTAAATGTGGACTCAGATTTCTGTACACTACCATCATAACCATTTAATTCAAAAGCAGTAAGCTTGCCAATGATGGAGTCAAGAGTTACCTTAGTTTTGTCAAAGGAGTTCAGCTCCTGAATAGCTGCAACTCGGATAGCGTAGAATGGTAGCAGGGTTCTCAGTACCTTACTGATCACTGTGGCATCTTCCACTTTCCCTCCTGCACTCTTAATTTCATTGACTATCTCTTTTATCCTTTGACCATACTGCTGGATATTCTCACCTTCAGTCATCCTCATGTCATCAAAATTTCCTCTTAGACTCTCCTCTTTAGCAATCTTAACATGTTCATCACCGCTATAAATCTCTTCAATTTTTTTCCATACCTCATATGCAGTTTCAAGACCATGAACATCTACATATTTTGCATCAGACAAGGAACTGATAATAGCCTCTAATGCTTGATGCTTTTCTTGTTGTTCTTTCTTCTGATCATTAGTCAGAATCCAAGTAGGTGCAATATACTTAGTATCTACATGATCCCAATACTAACTTCTTAGACTCTTGATGTAAATTTTCATTCTGTCACTCCATATCCTATAGTTTTCACTATTGAACTTTGGACCTTCCTTCATCGTGATCTAGTAGATCTTTTCCTCAAGTTGTCAGGATTAGACCTTAGAGGACTTGAGATGCTCTAATACCAATTAATGGTATGATGAAAGAATAAGTATCTGGTAGATCACTAAGAGGGGGGGTGAATCTGTAAATAGAAAAACTGATACAAACTTTCCCAATCTCATTCTTAATCACACAAAGTAAACTTACCAAATGAAATACCACTGTAAATACTCATAAGAAAACTTGGTTGACTATTACATCAACTTAACAGTAAACAACATTAAACTTGTAAACATCCAAATGCTTTATCATATATCAACATACTCGATTTCTCAATGCTTTCGATTATTATGCCTTGTCAGAATAATTAAGTAGTTAATCAAATCAACCATAAGATCATAACCAAAAAAGAATTCACAACATGACACAAGTATTTTTGACATGGAAACCCAAATAGGTAAAAACCATGGTGAGATGGGATTCACAGGATAATATCTGAACTCTTCTGAAGTTCACCTTGTTAGGAGCCAAGCTTGTTAAAGCTTTTACAAAAGTCATGTTAAGAATTGATCCTGTTAGGAATCACCCAGTTAAGGGATTGACTAAAAATGCCTTGTTAGAAGCAAAAACCCTATAAGGAGTAACCTCAGTAGAGGATTTGAAAATCCAATCTAATGGATCACCTTGTTAGAGGATTTAATAAGTACCCAAGCTTGTTAGAGCTTACCCGGTTAGGGGATTTAAACTCTACTGTAATTATTATAAAAAAATAGGAGTTTGCTTGATCTATTTGAATAGCACTAAACTTGCTTGATCAGATCCTTTTAAGTTCCTATCTGCATTTACTCAAACTGTAGACTCATTATCCGGTTTGGCAACCACACACTCAACTGATTTCTGCCAACTCTTGCCAACTCTAAAAAAAATAAATTCATCAACCTTAAATACAAATCAATTAGGTTGGTAACACAACAAAAACCTAATTCTCTCATCAAGATTACATACAAGTCGGTACAAGTATGACCATTGGATTTCATAGCAATCTCTACATATCAATTAAGAATACTTCAATCGCTCCTTGATGACCACTACATCAAGCTTAGTAACTCATCACATGCTTTGCATTAGATGCAATACATTTTTCTCATTCCCTAGACAAACAAATGTGCCAAAACATTTTGAAATTGTCTTCATACAATGACCATACATGTCACCATCATTACCACTCAACATCAGATCATAAACCAACATAACCAATTCAACAACCTTAATCGGTTATGGTTTAACAAAAAGAACTGGTAGGGTTTACCGGTTACTTTACATAGATAGGGTTTAACCTTTTACACCGGTTACTAGTTAAACTCACAAACATACATACTGGTTTACAATGTCCTTCACAAAGCTCTTCCTACCAGTTACAGGACAATATCAACAATATCAACAATATCATTACTAGATAATTGACATCAATGATAATATAACATATCATTAATGCAATCTTCATGCAAATGCCAACACTATCATCATAGTCCTTGTTGTTGGTATTTTGGAGGAATTGATTATGTGTTGCATTGATGTTTATCATTGATGTCAACACTAGTTGTTTTGGTTGTCTATCGGATTCCAATAGAGTGGTTGGATTATGATATTGATTTGGAGATCATCTCTGGTATGCTCTTATTGTGAAATTGGTTTGGATTGGTTATTCATGTGTTCCTGATGCATATTCTATTCAATTGGTTTGAGACTTCATGATCCAAAAATTATATTTTGTTCTAGTAAGCCTTTTGGTTACCAGTAAGGGTTTTACCGACATCGTGTTGTTGAAGATCTTTTGATGGATCTGATAAGTGGTGTTGGTGTGGCTTCTAGAAGGTTATCAAGATGGTGATGGTTATCATGCTCATGTTCCAATTGATCAATGGTGTTGCATTTGGCTTATGGCAACCTATTTTAGGTTTGGGTCTATTCTGCTAGGTTATAGACTAGTTTATGTAACGTGTTGGTGGATTCTCCCAATGCGTTATCGATTGGTTTATGTTGTTTTGGACTTAGGACGACTTGGTTTATCATTGGATTGCGGGATTATGTAATAGATTTATTGTATTATCTTTTAGGTGGCTAACCTAACTATTTAGGTCCTGAGTTGGTATATATATGATGTAAGATCTCTTTATAGATCATGGGATTGTGGTTATGGGATTATCTGTGTGCGAATAAAGTTGTAATCATGTGCAAAGGTTTTGGTCAATCATAGGTGATCAAATTGGGTTTGTGTAAGAGATTTTAGACCTTTGATATTGAGCTTAACTAGAACTGTACTTAGGCATAGGAGATACTATTCTTGCAGTTCATTCTTATTTACGGATTGTAGTCTATATTTCTTTGTAGTCAGTGAGGCTCCTTTGTGATGAGCAACGTGCTCTAGATAGTGCACCTTCTTGCATTTGTAGGCCCATATTATTGTAATCACATACTTATTGTAGAAGTATTATCTAACTATGGGTAGGCTTCCCAGTGTTGGTTTTTCCCTTTATTGGGTTTTCCACGTACAAATTTCAGTGTTATGTGTTGTGAATGGATGGTAGTTCCATGATTTGTGTTTGTGCTTAATTGATATATCTGCTATTCTAGTATTTGGTTTATGGATTCTAGTAAAAGGTTTTGTGTGCTTAAAGTTTGATAACCTGTTGACAACTGATTCACCCCCCTCTTAGTTGTCCACTGGTTATCTTAACACTTACTGCATCCAAAATTGTTATGCTCTTCCTTTCCACCAATCTGTTTTGTTGTGGGGTTCCAAGTGCAGAAAGTTGTCTCATAAAACCATTCCTCACAAAAATTGTTGAACTCACTACCATGATATGATCTTAAGCATTTTATCTTCAGTCATGTCTCAGTCTCAACCATAGCTTTAAAGATTTTGAATTTCTCAAGAGCTTCATAATTTTCCTTCAAAAATGCCACCCACGTCATTCTAGAATAGTCATCAATAAGTAACATAAAATATCTATCACCTTGAAAACTTTTAGTCCTTGCTGGTCCACACAAATCAGTATGAATAAGATCAAGAATTTCATTAGACTTATCATGTATACTTCTGAAAGAAGTTCTAACTTTCTTACCCATTTGACATTCTCTACATACTGGATTATGAGGTTTAACAATTTTAGGCAAATCTCTGACAACTGGTATTGAACTGATCTTCACCATGTAATCAAAATTTGCATGACACATCCTCTTATGCCATAACCAAATTTCGTCAATCTGATAAATCAAACAAGCCTTCTCACTGGAGTTTAAATGAAAGATATTACCTTTGGGTTGAGTTCTGAAAGCAATCTCCAATTTAGGTTTATTGATGATCTTACATTTTCCATCCTTAAATTACAAATGAAATCCTCTACCCACCATCTGACCTACACTTAAAATATTATACTTTATGCCTTCAACATAATAAACATTATCAATATTAGTCTTACCATCCAAAGATATTATTCCTTTGCCTTTGATCCTACATGCCTTGTTGTCTCCAAATCTGACCAATCTACCATCAAATTCTTGCAATGTTAAGAAAATTATCTTGTCACCAGTCATGTGATGTGAGAATCCACTGTCTATGACCCATTCATCTTTTTCTTCAATTTTAGCAGCCAAAGCCTTTTCCTCAGTATGAGTAGCTTCAATGACAGATTCCAGAGAATCATCCTTGTTAGCAATAAAGACCCAATCTTTGTTAGAGGAAGATCCATTACCGGATCCACTCACAGGTTCACCACCACCATCATCATCACCATCATCATCATCATCATCACCATCATCACCATCATCACCATCATCATCATCATCATCATCATCATCAACAATACCAAAATCATCATCACCAACATAATAACATGATTTGTCCTTATTCCTTTCGAATCTAGGTCTTCTCTAATATTCAGGATTAGGCTTATAATTTCTCACAAATGTTTCATGATTCCTAGTAGCTCTTTTAGGACACCTAGAAGAAAAATGACCAATCTTATTGCATGAAAAACATTTAAAAGGGACTTTTCTTTCATACTTACTTCCACTTGGTCCTTTAGGAATTTTTCTAGAAATCAGGGCTTCCATCTCTTCAAGCTTTCTTTCTTCTCTCTGAATTTCCTCCATGTCCTTAGCATACATCTCTTTCCAATCTATCTTCTATTTACCAGAGGCAGATGCTTTAAATGCAGTCTCAGTTTTAGCAGCACTCTAATCTCCAAGTTCTTCAAGTTCAAAATAAGTCAAATTCCCAATTAATGTATCTATGGTCATAGGGGTACTTGACATTATCTAGAGTTCATTGATAGCAGTAGCCTTCATCTTGAAGGCCAAAGGTAGAACTCTTAGAACTTTTGACACTATCTCATCTTCATTGACTGATCCATCACAACATTTGATACCCATGACAATCTCATTGACTCTATCCATGAAAGAACTTATCTTCTCATCTTCTTCCATCTTCAAAGTTTCATACCTTACCCAGAAACCTTCAATTTTTGCAATCTTTACTGCCTGATCACCTTCATAAAGAGTTTCAAGCTTCAACTAGATCTGCTTAGCATTATGCAACTCTATGACATTCAATAGATTTTCATCAGATAGGGCGCTCAACAAAGCTTCTTTTTCTCTCACATCATTTTCATCTCTCTTTTGTTCATCAACAGGTGCTGGTGTACCAGAATTAGGATCATGAGGTATATAACCTTTCTCCACTATTTGCCAAACTTCTATTCCAAGACATCTGAGATGAATCTTCATCCGTTCCTTCCATATTTTGTAATTTGTACCATCAAATCTAGGACTCTCCTTCCAGTAAGGATTGAATGTAGAACTAGATGTTGATGCAATATTATCTCCTCAAGCAGTTAAGATTCTGCAGAGAGGACCTTGCTTTGATACTAATTGTTAGAATGCACTAATACTGAGAGTGAACCGAGAGGAGGGGGTGAATCAATTTACTAACAGTTACAACAATTGATCCAATTATAAACCTTAAACTAGAGCATAACGCAATGAAGAATTTAACATGAAAGCACAACACAGATAACACCAATATTTTGATGTGTAAACTATTGAAAAGGAAAAACCACTATGGGAAACCCTACCCACAATTAGATGAATACTCTGTAGTAGTATTCTGAATAATTACAATGGGGTCTGCACTTGCAGAAAGGCCAACATATTAGAGTGCATTTCTCATCACAAAGAGAAGGCTCGCTGACTTACAAAATCATCAGACTATAATATGAAAAGAAATGATCTGTAAAAGTAGCATCTACAAATGCCTGATACAGTTTTTGTTAAGAATTGATGTTTTCTCTGCAAAAACCTCTGCAACCTTCACTCGAATTATATGACTTTGTTCACACATAATCCTTTCTTTGATAATGCATAATTAACCTCCCATAACCATGACCATCCTATCCATAACCAATTACATGAATAAGTCACCTATAAATACAAATCATAAACCTTATTGACAAGGTCGGCAAAACCCTAAACCCATAAACCCATAATTACAAAAATTATATCACACGATATCACCAAATCAATATTATGATTTACATTACATAGAATGGACCTAAATCAAGTAACCAAACAATTATATCTGCCAAAAAATATGCTAAGACCAAAAATCCAACACGCTTCACTAGCCAATATAAACTCTCAGTGAAATAACATAAAGTTTAATTGGATCCAAATAGGACCATCATAATAGCACACCATCCAATGAAAAGTCACCAAACACTTAGGATATGATCAAGAAGCACCAACAACATGATATAAATCAATTCCATAAGCTGGACCCAAAATCCATTGATCAAGACACCAAATAATGCATATCGAGAACGCTAGGCAAGCCGGTAAAGCAAAAAGCTAGCCAGGAACACTAGAAGCTAACCGGTACTGGTAAATACCAAAAGTGATAACAACCATATCACTAGATCATGAACCACCAGAATATAGCAAGCATATAACTATCAGAATAAGCAACAAAAACTGATTCCAAAGATTTGATCATGTCGGATCAGAAACATAGTCAAAACCAAGATGATCACCAATACTAACTGGGAAGATCCAATTGGGATAATCTCCAACCGAGATACAATGTTGACATCAATGAAAAAACTTAAGCTAATCCAACATATGCCAACAATATGCAGTGGTGATCTACCATATAAGAATGTGTAGCAGGTGTCTACTTATACTTCCCTTATTCCTTGGAATGATATAAACTTCACATCAGCTAAGTATTAGCTAAAAGTATCTAGGGAAAGGATAGGTTAAAAAAATTTATTTTCATCTTACTATTATTTGATCTATATAGATGAGCCATAGAGGGGATTAGGATGGGAAACTAATTCTCAAATTAGGAATCTATTTCCAATTATAGTGTAGGGATGGGTACAAGTGATGATTTTTATGGTAATAAATGGAGTCAAGACCCTATGAGGGCATAGGTTGAGACCATATACCTCTAATACATAGGCTAATAATCTCCATCCAAGGTAAGAATCCATGAATAAATTTTATGACCACTTATAGATAAGCTTATGAAGACTCAAGATTGATATAATTCTAGGAGAATATTATGTCTATGTACTATTAGTTGTACCACTTAGATAGTTAGATTACTTAATCTTCAGAACATATTTTTTTCCATAGAAATAGATCTGACAACTTAATCTTTAAATTACTTAACATGAATAGATAATACCATGAAAGAAGACACACATGAAACACAAGATATGATGTGGAAAACCCAAGAAGGGAAAAACCATAGAGAATGTTAGTTCGCAATATGAAAACACCTATTAGGGTGACACCGATTAAGGTGATTTTTACAAGATGGCTCACTGTCAGAATTTCTCATTGTAGGTGGGATTACTATCTAGATAAAACCACTACAAAAAGAAGAATGGGCTCACCACTTGGAGGAATAAAGAAAGAATCCACCATAAAGGCACAACTACCACTTTACTACAATGCTAGAAGAAACCTTAGGATCATTGCCACCGATACCAAACAACATCAACAAATAACCACATTGATCAACCACTTCATATCACAAAAGATATATTCCTTTAGCAATCAAATTCCTTCTATGAATTCTTCCTTGCTTTCCATTTGTTTCATTACAACCATTCCTTATATATAATGATCTCCAAAATTGATTTTTCAAGTCGGCCAAGCATATAGTAAAACACAATTCAAAATATGACTTCACTAAGAATTCCCATGGTGGAAAGAAATTAAAACTAGACCACACCACAATGGAACATGTTATCCAAATATTGCAATCATGGGACAAAAAATTTAGAGCATTCGGGGTTAACCAAGCCAGGAAAGAATATGGTCAAAAACATAATTTTGAAGCACATCAGCATGTGCCAAATTATAATAAAAGAGATACATGCACAAGAAACATAAATCCAAAAATGTAACAAGAGATCTAAAAATGCAGAGCTCTGCAAACTCTGTTAGACATTCATCATCATAAATACATAGATTTCTAGAGAACACTTTTCAAACCTCCAAAAAATGAAAGAAGAATCTCAAAGAAATATCTAACAACATGCCAACATATTAGGAATATATCTACAACAATTCAAAACATCCAGAGCAAAAACCAAAACTGAAACACATAATCAATACATTGATATTAATGACAACTATATTGAAACATCAATCACTTCACATTTGCAAAAATCCCCCTCTTTTTCATTGATGGAAACATTCATCAATGAAAACAAATTTCTCTAGTAGTATGTTCAATAAAACTTCTAACAAAAGCACTTCTCCCCCTTAGAAAGAAAAACTATATGCTTCCAAGCTTCTCCCAAACTTCTCAAGCACAAATTGCAAAAACTTCTTAGACTTAGCCCCCTTTGAAATAAAGGACAAAGGTGAACTACAACAACACAACTCAAAAACCACATGGCTCCTCCTAAGAGGAGGCCCCAAATATTAGCCTAGATTGAAATATGCATGAAATATCTTGGACTAATGCACTGCCCAATGCACTTAGTTCATAATAGGAAGGGTTATGACACCCAGCATCTATCAGAGATACTCAAAAGTATCTTTGTACAATTCCTTTGTGAAGATATCAACAACTTGCTATTTTGTAGTAACATATTCAAGTTTCACATCACTATCCAATACTTTTTCTCTCAAGAAATGATATCGAATAGAAATATGTTTTGTTCTAGAATTCAAAATTGGGTTCTTAGAAATATTGAGTGCACTTGTATTATCACACATGATTAAGATAGGTTCATCAAAAAATACACCAATATCCTTCAATGTTTGTTTCATCCAAAGCATCTAAATGCAACATGAAGCAATTGCAATGTACTCAACTTCTGTGGTTGATAAAGATACAAAATCTTGTTTCTTACTTAACCATGCAACTAATCGAGAGCCAAGGAAAAATGTTCCACCACTTGTACTTTTCCTATCATCAACACTTCCTGCCCAATCTACATTAGTATAATCTTTCAAAGTAAAGTATGATCTTCTAGGATACCATGGTCCAAAATCTTCCGTTCCTTCAAGTATATGAATATCGTTTTCACTAACATGTGACTCTTTCGGTTCTTGCTGAAATCTGGCTGCAAGACAAACAACATACATAATATTTGGTCTTGTAGCAGTCAAATATAAAAATCCTCCAATCATTGATCTATAATGTTTGCATTATTTTTAGAATATTTATCACCATTAGTCAACTTGCATCCTGTAGTCATGGGAGTACATACCAGTTTGGAATTCTCCAATCAAAACTTCTTCAACAATTCTCTAACATACTTTGACTAAGAAATAAAAATGCCTTTACTGTTCTAATTCACTTGCAATCTAAGAAAGAAATTAAACTCACCAATTAAACAAATTTCAAATTCCTTCTACATTTCATGAGCAGAATTCTTACACATGTCATTGTTTCCTCCAAAAATTATATCATCCACATATACAAAAAGAATTAAGATCTTACTTTAATCAACCTTGAAGTAAATATTTTTGTTATCATACCCTTTTGAAATCCTTGATTTAGTATATACTTATCTAACCTTCCATACCAAGCTCTAGGTGCTTGATTCAATCCATACATTTCCTTCTTCAATCTACAAACAACATCCAGATCATTTGATAAGTCAAATCCATTTGGTTGTTCCAAGTACACTTCTTCTATCAATTCTCCATTCAAAAATGTTGAATTCACATCCATTTGATAGACTTTGAAGTTCTTATATGCTGCAAAACCCAAAAACATCCTAATAGCCTCCATTCTTGCAACATGAGCATAAGACTCCTCAAATTCAATACCTTCAACCCGAGTGTAACCTTTCCATAAAATTCTTTCTTTGTTTCTCACAACCTAACCATCTTCATCCAATTTATTCTGGGACACCCACTTTGTTCTAATAACATTCTTATCTATCAGCGTAGATACTAGTTCCCAAGTTTGATTTTTCTCAACTTGATTCAACTCTTCCTTCATTGCTTTCATCCAATTCTGATATATGCAAGATTCTTCAACTGTCTTAGGTTCAAACTTAGAAATTAAACACAAAAGAAATTTCTCTTCAACAACTTTGCTTCTTGTAATGAATCCTCTATTTTTATCTTATATGATTTGATTCTCAGAAAGATTTTTCTACACATACCTTGGGGTTTTTGATATAGTTTTTAGAGGAACCCGAGTTTCTTTCCACTTATCTTCATTTCCATTATTCTCTTCTTCTTCATAATATTCATACCCTACTTGAATAACAAATTTTAAATTATTGTCATCAACGTTCACATTTGCACTTTGAACAATTTTATTCAACCTCTTGTTATAACATTTGTAAGCTTTTCTCTTTGTAGAATAACCAACAAATATACCTTCATATGCTCTACTATCATTCTTTCCAAGATTTCCTTCATCTCTCTAGATATAACATGTACTTCCAAAGACTCTAAAATACTTCATAGATGGGATCCTTCCATACCATAACTCATATGATGTCTTCCCAAACTTCTTCCCCAATAGAACTCTATGAGAATTTGTTGAAAATAGCCAAGATCTAGGGCACAATGAATTTCACAATAGAGAGACAAAATAGATTGATAAGAATAAACTATATTCAAATGAATAGAAAAATAATGATCAACTGGATCATCAATAATTGTTACATACAATGTAGATGAACCTTCTTATAAAGGCGAGGCTAAGAGACAAGAGAGCACACAATGATGACATGTGGCTCAATGAGATGCAAGGGTAGGTAAAGGTAGGTAGGAGAAATAGTAAAATATTCCACATAAGGTGTATCACCCATCGAAGGTGGAATCATCACTCCACAATAAATGGATATGATAAAGCAATAACAAGATCACACCATAAAAGGTGGAAATTATCCTACATACACACTCCCAATGTAGCACATCTCCCTAAGTGTCTCATATGAAAACTACAATGTAGTGCATGTACCTAAGTAAACTTAAGTAAAGTGTAATTATATCCAAGATGAATAAATAATTACACCACCCCCCCTTAAGTGTAACTTAGGGGAATGCACTTAAGTCTATAATGCAACTACGCAATGCAAGATGGGTCCCAACTACAAGGCCATGTTAGGCACCCATGTACAAATGCAAATGCAATCTCCCATAAAGAGGGGAAAGAGAGAAAAAATCAATGGGAACAAACCCTCCCCCAAAAGAGAGATGAAAAATATATACAAAGGAACTCTCAAAGAAGTATGTGAAGGACCAAACCCCATGTGAGGAAAAATTCTCCCCCATATGAGAGAAGAAGAGAAACTAGGTAGCCCCCCCTCAATGTAGAATCTATATCAATGGTAGAAGCTCAAAGATAAATGAAGAAACTTCTCCACAAACATCGAACAATGTTCATCCCCTTGGGAAGAAACAAAACCAAAGGTGTATCCATGAAGTCTCCCCAATCATGAAGGGAAGATATAGGAAAAAAACTCATGATGTATGGAGTCTCTAAAAACTGCTTAAGTGTCCCCATGTTGATGGTGAAGGTTACCTCTTCCAAAGGTGGTGTAATGATCCATACTACTGAAAAAGGCACTCCAAGATCTAGTGGAGATGAATGTAGAACAATATCAAAAGACTCACATTTCTCCTCTAAGGATAAAGATACCTCCTCCAACTGTTGTACAAACGAATCCACAATCATGTCAACCTCGAAAGAATAATCATGTAGAGAATGCACAAGAGGATCAAAGTGTTCCCTCACAACAATCAAAGAAGGATCATCTTCATCAAAGAGAAGATGAATATCATCAATTATGTCTCCCAAATATGCAATGTAGGACTCCACCAACAAACTTGTAATGTTTTTCAAGAATTCATCCCAATAAACTGAAGCTGGGAGACAATAAATATCCTGTTGCATAGAATCACAAGAAGGAAAAACTGTCGCACTATCTACATCATCAGGTTTAATATGTGATGTGATATCAATAGGAGGAGATGAAATGGAAGGCTCAAGAATGGGTTCACATGTGAGAACACCCAAGTTCAAGTACCCAAAGTTCTCAAAATCTAAATCATCATGAGAAGAATCAACCTCGTCAATAGCACAAAAATGTGAAAAGGAGTACAACCGAGATGCATGATCAACCACCCCAGTTGCAATGATAGCTCTAGTCTCCAAGTCTCTAATGATAACTAAATCAGGTGTGAACTCCACAATTTTCCTTGTTGCCCCATGTGTGACTTGATAGATGGAAAGAAGATTGTTTGTCAAATGGGGTACACACAACACATAATTGAAGGAGTTATCCCCAATGGCAATAAATCCTTTCCCAATCATATCCATGTATGTATGATTGCCCACCAAAATCTGCAGCATGGTGCAAGGCTGAAATGAAGAGAACACAGACTGTGAAGATGCCATATGATGAGAAGCCCCTGAATCTAGAAGCCATCTCATTGAATCATGACTTGTAGTAGCACAAAGAGCTTGTCCCTTTCCTTTATATGTCCTAAAAGTGATCCTTTTCTTTGGAAGAAGCCAAAGTAGACATTCTAGAAGGCAAACTGATTTTTTTATTCTCAAGAAGATGTTTCAATTCATTAATATCCTTCTTGTAGCAATATTGTTCATCATGTCTCGACTTCATGCAATATGCACAAAAAAGATTGTCCTTATATGATTTCCTCTTAGATGAGGATGTAGAATCACCTTTTTGTGGAGAGGAGGATTGTGCTCCATCTTGTTGTGGCTTAGGCTTAGGTTGCTTTTGGTTCTTGCCTTTTCCTTGATTGCATTGATTCCCTTTATTAGCCATGAAATCTTGTGACTTTGTACATTTGAGAATCCCCATCTTGGTCAACTTAGATTGCTCAAGAACCAACATCGCCATGAATGCATCAAAGGATGGTGGAGTGTAGGAGGCACCTTGAGCCAATCGATGGGTGTGAAAGCTAGACACAAAGGATGCATACTTTGATGGAAGCTTGTCCAACTAGTTGTAAACCAATTGAGCATCCTTTTTATCAATGCCACAATCCTTTAGCTTTTCTCTTAGCTTATTTGCTTTCGTGACAAAATCTTGGATTATATCAAAATCCTTGGGATCCAATGTTGTGAGTTCACTTTCAAGCTTCTAGCCCTTAATCTAATTAACTTGACCATACAACTTATCATAAATATCCCAAGCCTCTTTAACTGTAGTACACTTATTAATGTGAAAAATGAGGTCATCTGATACATACTTTCTAAGAATTCCAAGTGCCATACAATTTTTTGTGAGACATTCAATTTGAGCATTAGGATCAACCTTAGGATCAAGTGGTGATGTTTTTATTCCATTAAATAATGAATGAGTCATTTTTCTGTTAGTTTACTCCATGCCTTAATCTTCCATGATGCATAATGATGTGGAGTTAAAAGTGGAAATTTAGGAGAACCCATAGCACCAAAATGAAAAACACAACATAGAGAGAGGCACAATTACACAAGACACCCCACCCAAATTACTCAATCAAGAACCCCCCCCCCCCCCCTCTCCAAATGATGATTTGGAACTTTATGTTGGCAATAGACACTCATCTGGTTTAGTTGTGTTGTTGTCATTGATGGAAAAACACATCAGTTTTGGGTTTGACGCATAACCAATACTCACTGGTATTCATGGATCAGACATCTATATTAAAGATACTTCGGATTCAGTGGACCGACAAGTTAGGGACAACATTAAAGATATTATACCTTCAGTGAACTGACAAGTTAGGGACTCCAGCAACCAGTAGGAAGGGAAACTGACAAACTAGGAACTGGTATATGAGGCCGACATGATAGTTTGATCCGACAGGTTTACACGGAAACGGTCAGTGGCATCAGTCATGATGTTTAATGAATTTATTTTTGTTTAGGCTGACATGTAAATATATTATAATATCATTGTAAGCTGACATAAGGCATTTATGTTTATGTTTGTAAAAGGGTATATTAGTCAGTCCAGTTAGGTCATTTTAAATATATAGAAAAGATGAAATGTGTAATATCATGCGAGCGATCTTGATCAACATAATGCGAAGTAATAATCTGTAGTTGGTCTTGGTTGATGGTTAAAAGGTTTAGGAAGTGATCTAAGTTACCGGTAGAGAAGACACAGTGAAAACCGGTACAAACAAAGCTTTAACCGGAACTCATTCAACATAGAAGATGCATTTCCTGAGTTCAAAATTTTGTTTGCAACTCCATGTTTGGTGTATGTAGTCAATGAGGCTCCTTTTGTGATGAGTAGTATGCTCTAGGTTGTTGGCCTTCCTGCATGTGTAGGCCCCTATTGTAATATTAATTCATTTGGCCAATGGATAGATATCGTGGGTCACCAATCCCACTATGGTTTTTCCTCTTTAAGGTTTTCCACGTATAAATCTCTATTTTATGGTGCATGTTCTTGCAGTTGCATTATTATTTCTTGTTGTTTCTTTCTTTCATGCTTACCTATTAATAAGTGGGTTTGTTAAAAAGGCTAAAAGTTACTCTTTCGACATAACACTGATTCACCCCCCCTCTTAGTGTTCTTGGATTTTAACAATTAGTATCAAAGCTTGGTGCCTTGGAATAAGCTTAACAGCTTGAGGAAGATCCTGAATCCGGAATCCATGGAGACAAGTATGGAGAAACAACTTGAAGTGGCACTTGAAGATTATGATGCTGAAAGGATGAAAAATTGAAGTTATAAGATGAGTTGAACTCTGCAAAGGAATTCATTCTTATCTTACAGGAGAGGTTGTCATCTGTTCAATCTAGAAGGAAGGAAATTTTACAAAATTAGGATGATGAAGAGAAGGATGCCCTTAAGGAACAATATCAGAAGCTAAAATAGGAGAATGATGTCATGAAGAATGAAATGCAAGCCCTAACTATGAGGATGTCCAAGGAGATTGAAGATCGAAAAAAGAAAGAAGAAAACCTTGGAAGATCTCTGAAAGATAGATTTGAGGAATGCATTAGGCTGGCACATGAAAATGATATGTTGAGAACTGAAATAGAGCAATGTCAGGATAATGAGCAGGAGTTGGAAAGATTGATAATAGTCCTAAGAGGAGATTTGGATACTACAAATGAGTATAAAGAAAAGTTTAAGACCAGTTCTGCAAAGCTAGATGAGATATTAAAGGATCAAAGGCACAAGGGAGACACTAGAGGTCTTGGATTTGAGCATGGAGAAAGCTCTGGTACTGTAAATGAAGTTTAAGCAATCAGTCAGAAGGAAAATCCATTTGTTAACTAGAATTATAAATCATCGGTAAGGCAACCCAATGCACATAAATTTAATGGTAGATGTTTTAATTGTAATAAATTTGGTCATATGGCAAGACATTGTAGAAATAGAACAAATCAGAGTAACAATGAAGTTCTCAGCCAGTGTTCAAATTGTAAGAAGTATGGTCATAGGACATAAGATTGTAGAATGAATATGAAATGTCATCCATGTGGAAAGTTTGGACATATGGAAAATCAATGTAGGTCAAGAAATGATCAAGGATATAGTAAAGTGATTCAGAAAAATAATGTCACTTGCTATGCATGCAAAAAAATAGAAAATATTGATAAATTTTGCAGAAGCAAGAATAATCTGGTAGAAAATGATGAGAAAGGAAAATAAAAGGTTGAAGACATCTAGATGGAGCATAAGAAGAAATGGGTTAGGAGACCTGAAGATCAACCGACAGAGACAATCAACTCGGTTACTCAACCAACAGAGGAGAACACTCCTGCACCAACAAGAAACTCATCTGGTATCTAAGGCATTAGCCTTAGGGGGAGGCAAATTGATGATAGATCTTGCATTATCCCTACTAGTGGTCTGAAAACATGTTTCAGACTTTGGTACAGTGAATATGAAGGTTTTCTGGCACTAAGTCATAAATTTTGAATCCGGTATGATATGCCAAAATGCATTAATAAAAAAATAGGGTTTTTGCAGAATATAAGGGAATTTTTGGTTCATTTTTTATCACATAACATTCAAAGCAAAGAAGAGCGAGTACAAGGTGATCAAAATAATTCTCAAGCGAATTTGAGTGCATTCAAAGCAGATTTTCAAGAGCTTTCATTGGCAAAGTTTGTGAGGTATTTTATCAGTTTCTAAACTATCTTTTGACTACAATGGGTTTTGGATCAACTTCCACTCCGGTAGGTGTGGCTACCCCTATTGTTGTTGACATCAAGGACCATCCATGCCCAATTTTCAAACAATTCCCTTAGATTGCAAAGGTCGATGATTCAGTTGGTGCATTTTCTAGGGTTCCAGATGAACTTTTGTATATCAAATATGTTCGTGCATATATCCATTGCACTTTGGAGGATTTGGGTTCTACAGAGATTAAGAATATGTATATTGGCACCTTGCTGAACTAGGATGGGTCGATGAAACCAGAATTCCAAATTTTGAAGGATCAGGCTTTTACAGACATTTTGGAGATGCCAAAATTTGAAGATGAAATTATCCTGTATGCACTGAGCCAAGTCCATGGCGAATTCAGATGGCTTGATCAGCCCCACAAAATCACCAAGGAGGCTATTCATTCGATCACTGATTTACCCTAGACTGGTTTGACTCCTTGAAGGAAGAAAATATCTAACAATGAAGTGGAGAAGTTAATCGATGATACATCTAACAACTGGTCCATGAGAGTTAGCACTACCAGAGATAAGGCAGTTCAATTTGTAAGCATGATCATTGTTTACAAGGTAACCCAATCGAACCAGTTGAACTTTGTTTCCAATTCATGCATTTACTATGCGCATAAAATGAAGGAGAATGAAAAGTTAGATCTATGTCAATGGATGTTTAATGAATTGATTATAAACCTAGGGAAGATTAAGGGAGAGAAAAAGGGTATTTTTTGGTATGGCAACCTTGTTGTCTGTTTAATGCTTTTCTTTTTGAATGAGTTACCTGGAACCGGTAAGACCCAATGGGCATTTGATATACCAGTAGCAAACAAATCAAAGATTCTATAAGGAACATGGGATAGGATAGGGACTTCATTCTTTGGGGTTATTTCAAATCATTTCATAAAGCAATGAAGAAGAGAGAAAGGGTTCCAAAGCATGTTGTAGACAAATATTCAACTGAAGTTTGTTTTATGGTAAAGAAGGATGAAAAATTGATGGAAGTAGTGAAACCAAGGAAAATATGGATCACTGAGATGGGCTATGAGGTAGACACTCAGATATTGGACTTGTATGCCAAGACTCTTATTGATGCCCTGATTGATGAATCAGAGAAAGCCTTTGGGATTGCAAAACAAAAAGAAACTGAAGTTGAAATTGGATTTAGTAAGAGGAAGAGGGAAGGAAAGATAAAGAAAGTTGGGTACGTTGTAAAGAATATATCTTTTGAGATAAAAATAGATCATTGGATTGGCTGAAGGGTCATCTCCAACAATAGTACAGGATCCACCGACAACAGAAACCGGTAGGAGTGCGGTAAAGAGGAAGAAACCGAAAGCATACATTTCCCCCGTTACATCCAATTCTACTACTAAAGATGAACCCCCAAAGATTCCCAAGGCATATATAAGGATACCTAGGAAGAAACCTAAGGAAGGGAAACAACAAAAAGTAAAGGTCACCCTCCGATACCCCATAAGAGAATTTTGAAGGAGAGAAAGCCTACAGAGAAGAGAAAATAGATTAAGGAGACTACATCTACTCCCAACAAGAAGAAATCAGATGTAGATATAACTCTCAAATCTGGTATGAGTATAGAAGTCATTCCTCCTCTCTCAGTTGTAGAATTAATATATCAAATAACTAAGGATGGATTTTTTAGTAATATCCAACATTACTATGTACATATGGATGATAAGGAGCAAATGGAAATTGAGGAATCAATTTTGTTATACTTAGATATATATAAGAAGGCATTAATAGAGATAGAAAAGCAAATACCAACAGATTTGTACAATAAACTAGATGCTAGGAGATTATCTACGGAAGAAAAAGAACTTCATGCATACATCCTTAATGGTTTTATATCTATTTTGGGCATGTTAAAGATAGGTTGGGATACATACTTAGGATTTTTGAAGAGTGCTTACCCGGATATTTTCAAGAACATTTGATGCAGTAATCACATTTTGAGTTCATTCCTTCATTATTTATTCTTTACCCTGAACTTTGTCATTAATGTCAAAGGGGGGGAGGTTGATGTGAAAAATGTCAAGGGACATATGAAGTAATGTATAACTCAGGGAGAGAAGTCTTCCAATAGTTTTCAAGATTAGTTTTGGGAGTTGATTGGCAGAAAACCAGAACAACACTTCATTAATCCATTTTTCACACAAGTGTTGCCATCAATGCCAAAGGGGGAAATTATTGGCAATTGACACTCATCCGGTTTAGTTGTGTTGTTATCATTGATGGCAACACACATCAGTTTTGGGTTTGACACATAACCGGTACTCACCTGTATTCATGGTTCAGACACCGACATTAAAGATACTTCGCATTCAGTGAACCGCTAAGTCAAGGATGACATTAAAGATACTCCACATTCAGTGAACTGGCAGGTCAGGGACTCTGTTAACCGACAGGAAGGGAAACCGAAAAACTAGGAACCGATATATGAGGTCGACATGAGAGTTTGATCCGACAAGTTTACATGACAATAGTCAGCGACATTGGTCATTATGTTTAATGAATTTATTTTTGTTTAGGCCGACATGTAAATATGTTGTAATAACATTGTAAGCCAACATAAGGCATTTATGTTTATGTTTGTAAATGGGTATATTAGTCAGTCCAGTTAGGTCATTTTAAATATATAGAAAAGATGAAATGTGTAATATCATGCGAGAGATCTTGATCTACAAAATGTGAATGTAATAATCTGCAGTCGGTCTCTGTTAACCGACAGGAAGGGAAACCGAAAAACTAGGAACCGATATATGAGGTCGACATGAGAGTTTGATCCGACAAGTTTACATGACAACGATCAGTGACATTGGTCATTATGTTTAATGAATTTATTTTTGTTTAGGCCGACATGTAAATATGTTGCAATAACATTGTAAGCCAACATAAGGCATTTATGTTTATGTTTGTAAATGGGTATATTAGTCAGTCCGGTTAGGTCATTTTAAATAAATAGAAAAGATGAAATGTGTAATATCATGTGAGAGATCTTGATCTACAGAATGTGAATGTAATAATCTGCAGTCGGTCTTGGTTGATGGTTCAAAGGTTTGGGAAGCGATCTAAGTTACCGGTAGAGAAGACATAGGGATAACCGGTATAGATAGAGCTTTAACTGAAACTCATCTAGCATAGCAGATGCATTCCCTGAGTTCAGAATTTTGTTTGTAACTCTATGTTTGGTGTATGTAGTCAGTGATGCTCCTTTTGTGATGAGCAATATGCTCTAGGCTATTGGCCTTCCTGCATGTGAATGTCCCTATTGCAATATTCATTCATTTGGCTAGTGGATAGATATTGTGGGTCACCAATCCCACCGTGGTTTTTCCTCTTTGAGTTTTTACACGTATAAATCTTTGTGTTATGGTATATGTTCTTGTAGTTGCATTATTATTTCTTGTTGTTTCTTTCTTTCATGCTTACCGGTTAATAAGTGGATTTGTTAAAAAGGCTAAAAGTTACTCTTCCAATAGATCACTGATTCACCCCCCTCTCAGTGTTCTTGGATTCTAACACTTTATACTTAGTGTGTGTATAATGGGCCACTTGCAAAACAAGGCAAGGTGGACTTCTGATTTCAACTTTACAACTGCCTCAAATAGGCTATAAGAGACCCCAACAAATACTACAAGTGATCTAAACTGAGATCCAAGAAAAATACAAGTACCAAATAGGCCAAAAATGACCAAATACTAAAAGTACAATTTCTACTCAAAATCACTGCAAACTAATAGCAGATTATGAAAGTAGACGAAAAATTATGCACTTTCAAGAAAAATGACACCTAAAAAGGAGGTCCTATGACCCCAAACGAAGCCTGTAGTTGCAAAATTGAGGATTAGACTAGTACAGTCATCAAAAACTGCAAATTGTGAAAAATTTGTCCATCAAAATCAGAAAATTCCTCCACCACTGCGAAGAGCATGAAAAATTAGCCCAAATAAAAAAAAAATTGCACCAAAAAAGGAGCAAAATTGAGCAAGATATGGCCTCTTTAAATTGCAAAATCAAAAAGCCAAATGGTGAGGGGGTCCAAAAATGTTCAAAAATGGGCTGACGCGGTGTTGACGAGTTTAAATTTGACACCTGTTTGGCCATCTCAAGAACTTCACACCCCCTGCATGGTTGTTCGTACCATATAGACTGAAGTCATGGCTGAATCAGAATCCACCAAGTGTTGTATGATTGTACAAAAAATATGATGTGTTCGGTGAATGGACAATATTGTAGGTCAGCATGGAAGTGACATGGAAAACGTGACGTGGCACCATACAGGTGACTGGGTACTTAGGTGGTGGTACAGACTATTCCTGTGGCATGGTGACTCGACCCATCATATGCTAAGGTGGTGTTCCTACTGACTAGATTACTGTTGACTGTGTTGTTCCCACGTGGTAGAATGGGAGCTCGCCAATGAATAGAAAGTCGCCAATTGTCCTGGTGACCTATCATTGATCATGCAGAACAACCATGTGGTAGGGTTAAGTGGCTGGTAGGTAGAGTGCAGGAGAAAAGCAGTCGGTGCCGAAGCAGACGACAAGCGGAGGGGTGGAGGTGGAGAAAAGAGCAACAATGGTGTTGGGAAAGGGGTGACAAGTGACGGTGAGGCACAAACGACGTAGTGGGAGAAGGGCTTGGGACGGGAGGAGCTCGGGCGATGGGAGGGAGTCATCGAAGAGGAGAGCAGGGCCGACAAGACTGAAGGCAGCAGTGCTGCTCGAGTTGAAGGCAGCGATGATGCAACAAGTTGCTAATGAAGTAGCCAAGGTGTTGGGTAGAGGGAATGGTGGTGCCAGCGGTCGGTACAATAAATAGTCCGCAGAAATGTAATGCATAACGATAGTCGGGGTGGGGGTCATGCCCCCTCCCCCCTCCCCCCCGCCAAAAACAATATTTTTTTTTTCATTTTTTAAATAAATGAGCTTAAATTTTTTTTTTTTAAAAACTATGATTTTTAATATATATAAGAAAATTTAA
This sequence comes from Cryptomeria japonica, assembly GCF_030272615.1. NCBI lineage: Eukaryota > Viridiplantae > Streptophyta > Pinopsida > Cupressales > Cupressaceae > Cryptomeria > Cryptomeria japonica. The sequence goes on along the minus strand of NC_081415.1, from coordinate 274,448,074 downwards.
AAAAACCACAAAAAAAAATTATTAATTTTTTTTTCATTTCAAAAATCGTACCGTACACTCTAATTAGCAAAATATTTTCTCCAAAGCCCCAAAATTTATTTTCTTCACAATAGGCCATATTTATACTCAAAATTCATGGTAACAACCACCTGGACGCAACTGTGAGGTCCAAATCGCTACAGGACGCCTCCAAAATGAGAAACTCTCAAGAAACAAAAATGAAAGCCTCCAAAAGCTCTCCAAAATGACTAATCAATGAAGCCCTATAGGCTCTGATACCATGTGAGAATTTGTTGAAAATAGCCAATATCTAGGACACAATGAATAGCACAATAGAGTGAAAAAATAGATTGATAAGAATAATATGTATTCAAATCAATAGCAAAATACTGATCAATTGGATCATCAAGAATGGTTACATACAATGTAGATGAGCTTGCTTATAAAGGCAAGGCTAAGAGACATGAGAGAAAACAATGGTGACATATGGCTCAATGGGATGCAAGGGTAGGTAAAGGTAGGTAGGAGAAATAGTAAAATATTCCACATGAGGTGGATCACCCATCGAAGGTAGAATTATCACTCCACAATAAGTGGATATGATAAAGTAATAACAAGATCACACCATAAAATGTGGAAATTCTCCTACATACACACTCCCAATGTAGAACATCCCCCTAAGTGTCTCATATGAAAACTACAATGTGGTGAATGTACCTAAGTAAAGTGTAATTATATCCAAGATAAATAAATAATTACACCAACAAACTTTGTTAAGGGTATACATAGAAATGTGTATAGCTTCTCTTTAGTAGACTTCTGGTAGGTTTTCTTCTTTGATCATAGTTCTCACCACCTCTTGAATAGTCATGTTCATCCTTTCAACTATGCCATTCTTCTGAGGTGTCCTAGGAGTTGATAAATGTCTTTTCTCACCTTGCAAACTCCTTGTTCTAGTTGGACTGCATAGATCTATGTGTATTAGATCCAACAATCTAGTAGACATTCCTTTCTTTTGGATGTTTCTTTTGTCTACTTTCCCACTTGACACTCTTTGCAAATATTGTTATCCAGTTTAGTCAATCTCGGTATCTCTCACAACTTTTACCATACTAATTTTCACCAAATTGTCAAAATTGATATGGCACATCCTCTAGTGCCATAGCCAACTCTCATTGATCTGTGATAATAAACAATGTCTAGTAGAAACTTCTAGTTGATACATGTTTCCACATATATTTTTCCCTACAATAATAATAGTTTTAGATCTCTTCTAGATCTCATAGATAGCATGCTAAAAGACAACATTATAACCATTTTCACACATTTGTCCAACACTCAAGAGATTATTATGTAATCATTTTACATAGTAATTATTGTTAGTGTAATGCTTTCCATAAAAAGTAATTGAACCAATTCCAACAATTCGAGCAATATAATCATCTCCAAATGTAATAGAACCACCATCGTACTTATTAATCTTTACAAGCATACTTTTGTCACTAGTAATATGATTTGAACATCCACTGCCAATCAACCATTCAACAGTCTCAACAATCTTAGAATGATTAGATTTAGTTCTATCTTTCTCTACCATGAACAAACAATCATCATCCTCATAATCTGACTCATCATCAGAAATACCAACATCATCTCTAAAATAGTAGGCCTTCTTATTAAATTTTCCTTTATCATACTTCTATTTTGATCTTCTTTCGCGACATCTAGATGCATAATGACCAATATTTCCACATTTAAAACATTTAAGAGGTAACATACCTTTATACTTGCCAGTTCCTCTCTTCAACTTTCTCACAAAGTTTGCTTCCATCTCATCCAGGCTCTTCTCATCATCTGAATCTTCAGATGCAACTTTTGATGCTTTAAATTTTGTTTCTAATTTTCTTTGTGTCTGCCAAACTTCCCCATCTCAAATGCAATCAAGGTGCCAAACAACTATTCTCTGGTGAATTTTGATGGATCATAGGTTTCCTCAATAGATGAAATATTGTCACTGTAACTCTTTGGTAAAGTCCTCATGATATTTTGTATCACATCCTCCTCATCCAAGACACCACCAAGATCTCTGATCTTATTTAGAACACTATCAACCTTCTAAAAATATATTGCTACACCTTCACCTTCTTCCATTCACAAATTCTCGTATGTGCCCTTAGCAGTCTGCATATTATATAGCTTGACTCTTTCATTACCTTCATAAATACTTTTCAATATTTCCTAGACCTCATAAGCAGTATCTAAAGCAACAACCTTTTCCAATTCAATTTTAGATAAAGCACTAAATACAGCATACCTTGCTCTCTCATTTTCTTCATAGGCTTCATTCTCATCTGGTGTAGTAGATCCATTTCCCAGTGCTGAATATTTTAGTCTCCACAACTTTCTATGTCTTGTAACTCAGAGAAATCAAATATCCTCGCATCTTTAATTTCCAGAAACTATATTCGCATCCTTCAAAAGTGAGAATAGTCAATTTATGTGCTATCGAATCTTGTCGAGAAATTAGTATCACTTTCTAGGAACCAAAGCTCTAATACCAATTATTGAATATACTGGACAATTGAGAGGGGGGGTGAATTAGTTGTTTATTAATAATTATAATATTTTTTCCACAGAAACAAATCCAGTAACTTAATCTTCATATTACTAGACTATGAACATATAATACCATGAAAAAGAAAACACATGAAACATCAGATATGACGTGCAAAATGTAAGAAGGTAAAAACCATGAAGAATGGTAGTTCTCAATATGAAAACACTTGTTAGGGTGACGTCGGTTAAGGTGATTTTTACAAGATGGATCACTACCAAAATTTATCACTGTAGGTGGGCTCAGTGCTCAACTAAAACCACCAGAAAAAGAAGAAAGGGCTCATTCTCTGGAGGAAGAAATAAATAATCCACCACAAAGGCATAACTTCCACTCTAGTGCAATGCCAGAAGAAACTTTAGACTCATTGGCATAGGTACCAAATAACATCAGCAAACAACAATACTGATCAAACACTTTGTATCACAAAAGATAGATCTTCTGTTTACAATCAACTTCCTTCTATGAATCCTTCCTTGTTTTCCATTTGTTTTATTACAACCATTCCTTATATATATTGATCTCCAAAATAGATTTTCCAAGTCATCCAAGGAGATATTGAAACACAATTCAAAATAGGTCTTCACTATGCATTCTCACGATGGAAAGGAATGAAAAGTGGACCACACCATAATGCAACTATATGTTATCAAAATGCCACAATCACCAGACCAAAAAGATAGAGCATCTGGGGTTAACCAGACCAAAAAAGAACATGGTCAAAAATATGATTATGAAGCACATCGACACGTGTTCAATTAGAATAACAAAGATACATGCATGAGAAACATAAATCCATAAATGCATCAATAAAACTAAAGATGCGAAGTAATGTAGAGATTTGCAAACTCTTATCATACATTCATCATCATCACTACACAAACTTTTAGAGAACATCTTTCAGACCACCAAAACATGAAAGAATAATCTTAAAGCAATATCCAACAACATGCCAACATAATGAGAATATATATATGCAACAATTCAAAACATCTGAAGCAAAAAACAAACACTTAAATATAGAATCAGTATATTGACATCAATGATAACCGTACTAAAACATAAATCCACTTCACATTTGCAACAATATGCCCCTTTGTCATTCATGACAACATTCATAAACGACAAACAATTTCTCCAATAGTATGCTCAACAAAACTTCTCAAAAAAGCACTTCTCCCCCTTAGAAAGAAAAACTATACACTTCCAAACTTCTGGACTGAACTTCTCAAGTACAAACTTCTCAAACTTCTCCCCATTTGACATAAAGGACAAAGGTGAACAACAACAACAACATACTGAAATATGCATGAAATATCTTAGACTAATGCACTGTCCAATGCATTTAGTTCAAACTAGGAAGGGTATGACCCTCAACATCTATCAGAGATACTCAAAAGTATCTTTTCACAATTCCTTTGTAAAGATATTTGCAACTTTCTCTTTTGTAGGCATGTATTCAAGTTTCACTTCACTGTCTAATACATTTTCTCTCAAGAAATGATACCAAATAAAATATGATTTTTTCTAGAATTCAAAACTGGGCTCTTAAAAATATTGATTGCACTTGTATTATCACACGTGATTGTGATAGGTTCACAAAACAATACATCGATATCCTTCAATGTTTGTTTCATCCAATGTACCTAAGTGCAACATGAAGTAGTTGTAATGTACTCATCTTATGCGGTTGACAAAGATACATAATCTTGTTTCTTACTTAACTATGCAACTCCAAGAGCCAAGGAAAAATGCTCCACCACTTTTACATTTCCTATCATCAACACTTCCTACCCAATTTGCATCAGTATACTCTTTTAGAGTAAAGTCTGATCTTTTGGGATACCACAATCCAAAATCTTTTGTTCCTTTCAAGTATCTGAATATCCTTTTCACTACAACAACATGTGACTTTTGGTTCTTACTGAAATCTAGTTGCAAGACAACCAACATACATGATATCTATAGACTAGTCAAATATAACAATACTCCAATCATTGATTTGTACTTGTTTTCATCAGTCTTAGAAGATTTATCATCATTAGTCAACTTGCATCTCGTAGTCATGGGAGTAAATATCAATTTGGAATTCTTCGATCCAAACTTCTTCAACAATTCTCTAACATACTTTGACTGAGAGAAGAAAATGCTTTTACTTTTTTTATTTACTTGCAATCCAAGAAAGAAATTCAACAAACCAATCATAGGAATTTCAAATTCCTTATGCATTTCACTAGCAAACTTCTTGCACATGTCATCATTTCCTCTAGAAGTTATATCATGCACATATACAACAACAATTAAGATCTTACTTGAATCAACCTTGAAGTAAAGATTGTTGTTAGCAGACCCTTTTTGAAATCCTTGATTCAATAGATACTTATCAAATCTTCCAACCCAAGCTCTAGGTGCTTGCTTAAATCTATCCAACACCTTCTTCAATATGCAGACAACATCCAAATCATCTGATAACTTGAATCCTTCCGGTTGTTCAATGTAGACTTATTTCAATTTTCCTTTTAGAAATGTTGACTTCACATCCATTTGATAGACTTTGAAGTCCTTATATGCTGCAAAAGACAAAAACATCCTTATAGCCTCCATTCTTGCAACATGAGCATAAGTCTCCTCAAAATCAATACCTTCAATCTAAGTGTAATCTTTGCATACCAATCTTGCTTTGTTTCTCACAACCTAATTGTTATGCCCTGCATACCTAACCCCATTAGTTTCCTTGTCTTGAAAATATGGGTCCCTCTTTTTGCTTTCTGTAGCTTTGTTTTTTTTAGTTTCTTCCTGGACACCCTAGATTCCCGTAGTCCCGAAGTGTCCTTTCTTTGTTTTTGAAGTCCTACCCCAGAACCCCGGAGTCCCGAAGTAGGCACTTATTTTGGTTATGTTTTGACCTTGGAACACCGAATCCTCGAATTTAGAGGTAGGTTTTTTTTTGTGTGTGTTTTTCACGACCTCGGAACCCCAGAACCCCAGAGTCTTGAAATCGTGCCTTGTCTCTTTTTGTTGTTGAAGCCTCAGGACTTTGGAGTCCCAAAATACCAACTTCTTCATGTTTTGTTGTTAGTTACTTTAGAACCCCGAATTCTCAAATTTGTGTTGTCATTGCAACCTTGGAAACCCAAAACCCCGGAGTCCCGAAGTTGTTTTGCTTTCTTTTCTTTCTCACCTCGGAACCTCGGAGTCCTGAGGTCTGTTTATGTTTTTTTAGATTTCACCTAGGAAATTTGGAACCCTGGACTCCCGAGGTCGTGTTTAACTTGACTGTACAGACGAAAAATTAGGGGTATAAATAGAGGAAATGAACTCTTTTGAGTTTATTTGCACATTCAGGTGTTTTGATTTCTTGCTCTGCCTCCCGACTTTGCGCCTCCCTATCACCAAGTTTTCGAGGGTTTTCCTTCTGTCAGGTTGGTGAATTTCTTTTCCCTCTTTGAGTTTTCTAATTTAGATCTTTTAGTTTTTTTAAGCTTAGATTTGTTTTTAATTTTTCTCATTTTGTGTGTTTGTTTTCTTCCCGCATCCTTAGGGTTTTCTAACCCCGAAACCCTAGAGTTCTGGGCTCGGTAATTATTTTCACATCAGATGTCTGAAACCTAAAGTCCCGAGGTTAATCTTTTTGGATTGTGCTTTCACCTCAGAACCCCAGATCCTAGACCTTCCCTTTTGGCCGATTCTTGAACTACACCTAACCTTAGAACCTCAGATTCCCAGAGTTTCTAAGTTCTTTCCCCATGGGTCATTATTTGAATTACCTCAGGACTTCGGGTCTCGAATGAGCTGTGTGCTTAGTCCACCTCAGAACCTCGGAGTTCCGGGTTTTATTGTTTTATCCTTGTCTTACCCCGGAGTCCCGGATTCCACTGTTTTGGTCCACCTCGGAACTTCAGAACCTCGAAGTTCTGGGTCATGTTTTAAGCCCATCCTCACCTTAGAACCTCGCGACCCTAGATTTCTAAGGTCAATTATTTGAGAAAGATTTTTCCCACCCCTGAGTCCTAGAGTCCCGAAGTGGGTAATATAAATGATATATTTGATGTGTGATAGGCTAATTTGTGGCTCTTTCTTGCAGATAAAAAAAATTAGATGGAATCAACTTCCAAAAAGAAAGGTAAGGAATTGGATAGACTCCTCGCAACCATGAAGTACCATTATTAGGGACAAGCTTATGTCTCAAAATTGGAAGATTAGATCAAATGGGTAACAGATACAGAGGTAGGACATGTGGATTTAGAAGACATTGTAACACAATTGGACAAACCAAGACTAGAGGCTCCTTATAGGAGGATCAATAAATTAGGGATGGTAGAAGCTATAGTTTTTCCTCATTCCATCCAAGCCCTTGAATTCATTATGACCGTAGCACACTTCTATAATATAGACACTAGGAAGTGCACTGATGCCCAAGGAAGGACAGTAATAGATTTATCTACTGATATGTTGGGATATATATTCAGGATTCCTACAAGAGAGGAAGAGATGTTGTGAACCACTAAAGAAGAAGTTGCCAAAGTATGGGATGGGGATGTTACTACGAGCAAACGACATATGAATGAAAATTGGCTTGAGGAGGAGAGGAAGATGGGTTTAAAAGCCAATGACATCCTAAGGGAAGATTTTAAGGAGCCACAACATGACTTGATTATCACGCTGAGCAAGGCCTTTGGCAAGACAGATTGTCGTCACTTCCACCCATGGATGTTTCATTATATGACTACATTTTTGATTGGCAAAAACTATTTCGATTGGGCTTAGATCTTATCTAACAATATACATAGGCAGTTGGTAGATGTGCATAAGATGAAGAAATTTTTCTTCACTTCATATGTTGTTTGGGTAGTAGCTTGAGTAGGAAAATTGCCATGGTTACAGACAGAGGGTCAGCTCAAAGATGAGAAAGGACATAAGAAGGTGTGGGAGTATTACACCTAACTCCCTCTAGGAAATTCAAAGGCACATTATAAAAGAATAAATGATGCCTTCCTTTTCCCTGTCATCATCAAGCTCATAGGTGATACACGTTATAGAATAAGCCCAAAAGCAATGACCATAATCAGTGAATGGGCATGTTGGTTCATTCAGAATGAATGTTACACGTATATTAGGATCAATGGATTCAGAGGTTGCCCTATGCTACTACCAAGATACTATAATGACCGCATTGTATTGTTAAATATGTCAGATAAATGCTTAAGTTGCAATCACTTTTGTCCTCAAAACATAAGGCGAGTATACATTTTTTTAGTTTCTATCGGTTATTTCTCTTGTTCCAAGATTCAGGTAGCAAAGACGACAGAACAAGAGTCACATGATCTAAATTTAAAAGAGTTCAATTATGTTAGAGAATATTATGACCCATACGACAAACTAAAGTAAATAATGGCAAAGGCATATGAGGGACTTAAGTCAAGATTGGAGGATTTTTGGGCCAACCTCCATGATGGTTTTTAAGTTAGAGAGAAAAAGTATTCCAGGCTCTCAATTTCTACAGGCAAGGGATTTTGAAATAGAGACCAATCTCCCTAAATATTTAAGGGATGATGGTGATTTATTAGACCCTACATATAAGGAATAAGAAATTGATAAGAAGACCCTCTTTCCAATCAGATGCTTAGGGAACAAAGAGGTGGATATAGATAGAGTGACTCAAACTACTATAGATAGAACTAGGCAGTGGCTAAGTTTGAGGGTTAGGTCGAGCGCTTCGAAAGCGAAGAAAAAGGAATCGACTTCAAGTTTTCCCTAGTCAAGGGGTTATAATGAGTATGTCCATAAGAAAATTTCTAGCTCTAGAAAGAATACTTCTACAAACCTAGAAGAGGTGGCACAACCCGAAGAAAGTACTGAGGAGCTCCTCAAGCAAGTCAAGGAAAAAATGAGGAAGGCTGAAATTTTGAAGAAGGCTGCTGATTTTGAAATCAGAGAAGGGTTAGGAGTTGTACCATTGGCAGAGGTATTCCTTGTGAGGGCAGCAATTAGACAAAGGCCAGGAGAAGACATTCGGGATGAGAATGAACGAGGAAAAACTGATAAAAATATATAACCTCCTCCTGATACCATAAGTACATCTACTCAGCCCCCGCCAACTGAAACCACACAAGCTCCAATTTTGATGTCAACCACTTCAATCCCTCTGCCAACTTCACCCGGTGTCTTTGCAGCAACATCAACAACTCTACCTCAAGTAACTACGGTGTTGTTTCCTTCTATAGAAAATGTAAGTATTCATAACATTGAATCAGATTCTGACCAAGAGGAAGAGCAGCCTATGGAACAACAACCACTTGGGGGAGAGAAAGAATGAAATGAGCCTGAAGATTCATAGGATGAAAGATTGGTTTTCACTCCACAGGACCAAGAAGATCTACTGAAAGAGATTGTTGCTAAGAAAAGTATGGAGGAAACTGATAAAGGTGGCAAGAACTTTGAGGAAGAGATCAATGATAAGTTAGGAGATTTACATAAGAAACAATAGTTGAATATTCATACTATTCTCCAAGATAGTCTGACTCATCAAATTGGCTCACCCCAAGACCCTAAGCATACAGAAGAAGAGGAGAAAGATGAAGCAAAGGAGTAGTCAAATGTCCACGTGGTGACTGTTGACATCGTGCCCCATGAAGGTGAAAAAGATAAGGATGTGCCACAATGGTTAAACTTCACCTTTGAGAAGAAAAAGAAAGTGGTGCTAACCAAGGTTACATTTCAGCAGGCCATCACTGAGGAACCACGGAAAACAAAGAGAGCAAAGACAATGCATCACTTATCAAGAACCGGTTCTTGTGGAGTGATTTTTGATATAGCATTTCCAACACAACTTGAAGGTCAAGACTCCCCCAAATACTAGGTTTCACAGGTCAAATTGGGTAAACAGACCAAATGGGGAGAGCTAGATATGTTGGAGCTAGCTACTAGTGTCATCAGGTGCTGAATAGAAAAGCAGCACACTTCCCATTTAGAGGTCAAGGCACAACTGGAACAATATAAGAAGTTGCTCGTCAAGATGGGTAAGCCCTTGGATACATGTGTAGATGATTATTTACCTTCAACCTCGTCACTCCTAGAGGGAGATATAAAAGCATTGGTTGAGGTAAGACAAGAGATAGCCACAACAAAATCATGGGCACAAACAAATGCTGCCAAAATTAGATTATTCTTGCAGAACACCATGAAAGAATACAGAAAGGCCATGTAGGTTGGAGGAGTGTTAGCTTCTTGTTCTCAGCAGTGGGAGTGGAAGCTCAACACTTTTGGCAAGTAGATTTGGGTTTTGAATAAATTTGTTAGTCTTGGGGAAGAAGAGATAATGATGGAAGACCTCTTAGGTGGAGACAACTGTAAAAATTTAAAATCCTACATATACATTTTGGAGTTGAAGATAGAAATGCTTCAACATTATGTGAAGGATATAACAGGTATTCGGTCTCCCCTTCTCAGAGTAGTGGTAAAGTACAAGAATTTTTTAGGGCAGTTATTAGGAGTTTTTGGGCTTGGAATAACCAATGCTAGAGGTATGGAGGAAAACCAGGTACTCCGCCAGCGGGATGCATATGAGGCATAGTATTTTGCAGCTTTGAATCAGTTTAGTATTGCATCAATGGATAGGTATACATATTTGATAACCCAGTGTCAACAGGCTGCAAAAACAGTAGAGGAGTTGGAGGGCAAAAGAAAGAATGTGGAGGAGATTTTGAAAAAGTACGAGTTCAAAATCAAACATGTTACTGATCCTCTTGCCGAAGTAATTGCATGTATCATTAGCAATTAAAAAAACTATAAAAAGAAGTAAAAGATAAACATATAGTTGCTAATGGTAGCATGAATTTTTTAGGGAGTTTTTGCATGACCACCCCACTGGGACTTCAATTGTGCCTCCAACTCACGCTTCATAATTGAGAAAAATTTTGCATGACTATGAAAGCCTGGCTCATGCAGCACCATCTTCGTCAGAATTAGTAGAGTTAGGACCTCTAACTAGGAATAAGAGAAATAAAGCTAAGAGACAACATTCAACATCCTCGCATGCTCAATCATCCACGCCCAATGTAGGGGATCAACTCATCCCTAGTCCTTGGCCCATAGTTGCATGTTTTGTAGCTCAACTTTCACCGTCCCCACCTACAATAGCCTACTTCAACCAAGATCATACGCCATTGGGTACTATACCTCAAGGAGTACACAACCTACCTAGGAACCTAGACAAATTCTATAGTAAGCTCTACTTTACGAGAGCTAGGACTGCAAACGAGCATATTGAGGCATTCAAGGATGTAGTGGTTTGTAACAACATTGAGCATAAAGATGTGGTGTGTAGACTCTTTCCATATTCACTTGGGGAAAATGAGTATAACTGGTACTTGACCTTACCTGCAAATTCCATCAATGGTTGGGATGCTTTGGAGAGAGATTTTATAAGTCAATTTTGAGTATATGTTGATCCTGGGACATTATACCATTAGTTTGGTTCCCTTAGAAAGTCACCAAATGAACTTTTGACAACATTTAATACCAACTTTCAAAGGGCATACAAGAGGTTACAAACTCCTTACCAGGTGGCATAGAACATTGCAATTGACTCGTATTTGAGAGCTATTGACCCATGGAGTGCTATGTTTATCAAGAAAAGTGTACCTGAAGATCAAAGGGATACCCTCGCAAAAGTTTTTGCATTGGCAGTAAACATGAATCAAGAACTAAATCAAACACCTGGGGGAATTGGATACAACTTACCTATAGGAGTGAACCAAGGAAATTACAACCAACTCCCCGGGGTACCATCTTCTCTACCAGTAGGAGCCCCAACAATGAACCTGGTACTAATTTATGCACCTCAGCCTCAGGCTAACCAACAGTTTGTTGCTCAAGCTTTAACTTGGCAGAACAATACAAATGTTGCCCCTATCCAAACATAGTACACTGGTCAGGTACAATGGATGAATAAACAATTTGGTAACCCCCAAAATAAACCAAGCCCCAACTACAATGCCTGAGAGTCAAGGCTCACACCTATCCACTGAAATAGAGGCATTAAAAAAATGATTTCACAAGCTACTTCAGATTTGATTCAGCTGAAGATGAATCCACCAGGAGGGTATAATCAGTCCCAACCATACAATAAACAACAAGGCTACAATAACCAAAATAAAAACCAAAGGTATAACTCCAAGCCATACAATAGACAATGGAACACTTGTCCAAACAATGGTGGAGTAAACCATGACCATCCTGATGCAAGAGACAACCCAAATAATACACAAAGTGTTAACCTTGCATATATGAATTTACTGACTAATTGGTGTAGGTTGCATGGTACAACATCGCATTCGGAGGTCAATTGTGCTCAGTTCAAAAATATTATTAGGATTGCTCAAGTTGATTGTCAATCGACAGGGTGCTCCAATGAGGAACCATAAAAGGTTAATACAACAATGTTGGTTGACAGGTTCCTATGCAAGTAGTTCCAAGCAGAAGCTGAAGGTGAACCGTGTGTCTATGATGCTCAAGATTTTCAAACCAGGAATAATTACAACCTTAGAAGCCAAGGCAAGGCTCCATTGATAGAACCAACTCCCCCAAAGGGTGGATTTGTACCTCTTGATGTGAATGCAAGTAACAATCCTCCCCCTCCCCAAGCTTTTCAAGGAGCATGTCCTAGACAAACTCAAGGGAAATAATATGTTTTGAAAGGATATTTTGATGTTACCAAGAATATGGAGAGGACTGCCACCACTATGTCCCTAATGGAGGTACTAAGATATTTCCCTGAACAAAAGAAGGCTCTCCTTAAGAAGTTGGAATTAATGGAGTCTCAAAGCAACGAGGTTAAGATGGCTGACTTGAATGAAGTCAATGCCAATATCAGTAATGATGCCATCGAAAACCCACCATTTCTACTTAGTTTGAAGATATGTGGAAAGAATCTACATAATTGTTTGGTAGATTCAGGTGCTTCCGAAAATGTAATGCCTTATTCTATATGTTGGAAGCTTGGTCTCAACTCGGTGCATGCAAACAACAAGGTGGTACAATTGGACAAGACTGAGGTCAATGTAATTGGAGAATTAAAAGATGTGTATATCCAATTGGGTGTTGATCCCTGCATATCCCATTACATCAACATTCAAGTGGTTGATATTCCAGAGGTATATGGGATGCTTCTTAGTAGAGATGGTCAAAAACTTTGGGAGGCTACTTCTCAACCTATTTTACATATTTATGGCTTCCATGGAAGGGAGTGAGTAACTAGATCCGAATTGATAGTGAACCCAAGTTGAAGAAGTTGATCACAAATTATGGAGCTCCCAATGAGGTGGCATATGCTAAAGTGAGTCCAGGAGTCTATAGAGGAAATAAAATTCTCACTTTTTTAGCACCTTTAGTTCCCTAGTCTCGCCAAATTGATATGGCAGAGCATAAAGTGAGGATTAAAGACTTTATCGCAGGAATCAAACAAGAGATGTACCTATTAGGAGATGATATCAAAATGCAAGATTTGTTACTCCCACAATGGTGTAGGATACATGATCAAGAACATTCTGAATTATCCTGTATCCTGTGCCAAAATTAAGTTACGAAGTTGATGAGCCCAGTCCCTTGTGAGGACATTGATAATGTCATCAACGTGGAAGAAATTGAAGTTTTAATTCATGAGAAAGTAATACCCCCAAAAATGGATTATTATAGAAACTTCCCAGCCAGAGGAATGCAACAAGGAGATCTTCATATTTGAGATTGGTAAACAAGAGAATGAGGATATTCCACCCAAGTAAGAGAATGAAGAAACTCAGTCTCTCATACTGCTTCAAGTAGAGAAGTCCACTTCCAATACCCTCAAGGTACTCTTGGAACCTGTAAATGAACAATATCAGGTGTTAGAAGACCTTGAACTCAAGGAACAACAACCACTTTCAGAAACTAATCTGATCACTGAACCTAAGGAAAAGAATGTAAAAAAATTGAAAGATGAAATATGGTTTCTAAAGTTTGATGGGTCTAGATCCAAGCAAGACAGTGGAGCAGGAGTTGAGTTAACAAGTCCCAAAGGGAAGACCTTTCTAGCCTCCTATTGACTCCAATTCCCTTTCACTAATAATATGACTGAGTATGAGGCCCTGATTAGAGGACTACTCTTTTCTCATAAGAAGGGATCCAAATGCTTAAGAGTGCAAGGAGATTCTGAATTGGTGGTTAAGCAAGTAAGAAGCCAATATGCATGTCACAACAAAAGGTTGGCAACATATAGGAATAGAGTATGGGGGTTGGTTGAGGATTTTGATGCTTTCAATATCCAACTGGTTCCCAAGAAAGTAAATAGAATATCAAACGCATTGGCTATAGCAGCAAGTACACTAGAACTAGTGAGTCAATCTCCTTTGAAGAGATTTTCTGTAGAGTTGGTCTCCACACCTGTTGTGCCTGATAACATCAAACACTTTCAAGTCTTTGAGGATGATACACACATTCTATCTTTCCTTTCTAATTAAGGGACTTTTGAAGAACAAATTATTGATGAGAAGGATAGATCAGATGATCTTGATGAAAGGGATGACAAAGAAATCATAAATTTGCCTACAAACCTCATTCCCAAAGGTATGGTCACTCTAGAGAGGCTTTTTGATTCTGATCTGAGGATAAAAGAGAGGTTGACAATGGATTCAGATGTTGGAAAATATGAACCACATAATATTGGTCCAGAAGGTCAAGAGAAGATAGTGTACATTGGGAAGATTTGTACTCCCAATGAAAAATAGAAAATTCTGCAAATCTTAAAAGAGTACATTGATGTTATAGCATGGGGATAAGAAGATCTGAATGCATTTGATACATTAATCATCACTCATATTATACCTTTGAAACCCAATATAAAACCATTCAGACAGAAGAAATGACCGGTCAATTCATTGATAGAACCCTTGATTTTCAAGGAAGTTCAAAAGTTGCTCTCTACTAGGATTATTTTCCCGGTACGTCACTCCACTTGGGTTGCCAACTTGGTGCCAGTAAGGAAAAAGAATGGGGAAATCCATCTTTGTGTTGATTTTTGCAACCTCAATAAGGTGTCAGAAAAGGATAAATACCCACTCCCTTCCTTAGATGAGGTAGTATAAATCATTAATGATTCATAGATGATGTCATTCCTAGATTGTTATTCTGGATATAACCAAGTTTTGGTGAACCATGAAGACCACATGAAAAGAATGTTTACTATGAAGTGGGGAACTTATGCATACCAAGGGTGTCGTTTGGGTTAATTAATGCTAGAGAAACATTCCAAAGATCAATGAATACAACTTTAAAAGACCTGATTGGAAAATTTATTATTATATATATGGAAAACCTGGCAATATTCTCCAAAGTCGGGGGAGATCACCCGGACCACCTCCGCAAAGCCTTAGAAAGATGTCGGAGATATGGGATATCCCTTAACCCTAAGAAGTGTGTATTTGGGGTGGCTGAAGGGAAGCTCCTCAGTCATATAATCTCCGAAAGAGGGATATTTATAGACTTGGATTGAGTAGATGTATTGTTAAAATTGCAAATGCCTAGAAGTAAAAAAGAGATGAGATCTTTCTTCGGGAAGATAAATTTTGTTAGAAAATTTATCATTGGCTTTGCAGAGATAGTCAAGCTATTAAATGAAATAATGAAGAAGGATGATAAGATTGAATGGACTACAGAAGCAAGAGAGGTGGTCACCCAAATCAAGAAATTCATTGTAGAAGCTCCGGTACTGACTAGTCCTGACTATACTTTGCCATTTTATATATATTCTTTTGCTTCATTGCATTTAGGCGCAGCTATACTGACATAGAGGCAAGCAGGGGATGAGAAACCCATCACATTCATGAGCTCCCCTTTTAAGAGTGTTGAGGTGAGATGTTCTTCTCTTGAGAAACAAGCTTTTGCTTTAGTAAGAGCAGTCAAGAAATTCAGACATTATATCTTGAGGAGTAAAATCTACGCAATTGTACCTGATCAAGCAGTTAAGTCACTGCTTATGAAATCAGATCTGGGAGAACACCGAGGGAAATGGATGGCTATTTTACAAGAGTTTGATCTAGAGATGCATCCAATGAAGTTAGTTAGAGGGCAAGGTTTGTCTCAAGCTATGGTGACTAATATCCCTCAAATCCAATGCCAACAATATACATTGTTGTCATTCACCAGGACCCATGGGACATGGATTTGGTTTTTATCTTGTTGAATAACAAGTGTCCTGAGGGGTTGACAACCACTCAAAGATGTGATTTAAGGCTCAAAAGTGCCAATTATATGATCAAGGATTCGATACTTTATAGGAAGAACTACAAAGGTATTTACCTTCGATGCCTTGATCATCGGGAAGCCCATAAAATGGTCGAGGAATTCCATGGGAAGTATGGTACAGGTCATGGGTCAGCAGATGCCACTGCACACCATATTTTGAAGGTTGGATATTACTGGCCTAGTATTTTTAAAGATACTCATGAACATGTTCATCATTGTCATACATGTCAAACCGCAACTTCCAGAGAGAGGAATCTCGCCATACATCTCCAACCAATTTTTGAGGTAAGATCGTTTGCCCAATGGGCATTGGATTTCATAGGTGTCATTAATCCTAATTCGATTGTAGGAGATAAGTTCATTCTCACAACAACGGATTATTGCACCTGATGGATAGAGGCCATAACATGTATAAATTCTACTACAAAAGTTCTAAAATTCATTTAAGAATACATTGTTACCAGGTTTGGTATGTCATTTGCTTTGGCATGTGACAACGACCCTGCTTTTAGTTCTACACAATTGATGCAATGGTCGTATGAGTATAAGGTGATATTGAAATTCTCATTCAATTACTATCCGTAAGGTAATGTAGTAGTTGAATCCATGAATAAGAATATCTTAGATGTAATTAAGAAGCTACTTGAGAAAAATCCCAGGGATTGGCACAATCAGTTGAGATATGCTTTATGGGCTAATCGAACCAAAGTTAAAGCCACCCTGGGAACTTCTTCGTATTACCTTGTTTATGGCCAAACCCCTATTTTCCCAATCAATTTAAAAATACCTATCCTCCAGCTAATGAAAGAACTTGAAATTGAGGATCAGGTAGAAGTTCATCTCCTAAATCTATTAAAACTTGATGAGAAAAGGATTAATACCCTACAACACTTTGCTAAGTATCAAGCATTTGTTAACCGATGGTTTGACAAAAGAGCCAAGGTGAAAGCTTTTCAAATCTTTGACTTGGTTTTGCTATGGGACAAGGCCAAGGAAAAGAAGGGTGATCACCATATATTTGAGAACTTGTGGTTAGGTCCTTACTAGGTTGCTGAAATTTTAGGGGAGAACACTTTTAGGTTGAGCTTTTTGACTGGAGAATTTGTACCATTGCCCGTCAATGGTCAGTTCCTCAAGCACTATTTTGATTAACCATAGTGAAGCTCGACCTATTGTACTATAGTAGATTAGTTGTTTTTATTTTTGTTTTGTTTGCTTGGTTGCTTGTTTGAGTTTGCATGTTTGCTCGTATTTTTGTTTTTGTTTTGTTGCATGCTTGTTTCCCTTTCTATTTTGTTTGCCTGTCTAGTTTGGTTTTGTTTCATTTTGTTGTGTCAGGACACATGTTTATTTTTGAGAATTCTCAAAGGTAGGTTTTCTTTGCATGACAAATTGGAAAATTTTGACTCTTTGCTCTTTATAGCTTCATTATTATTTGGTTAATTTTGAAACCTTTGTCTACACTCGTCCAAGGTGGTATATAATAGTTTAAATATGATTTGAGTTCTTGACTCTCACTTGGAAGAGGCTAACCTGATTACTCAGCACTGCCATCACATTAAGTTACATCAGAAATTTTTTGAAGGTACCAAATGAATTTGTTTCTAAGTGAAAGATCAAAAGTCGGGATGTTTCACCTTGTCCTTCTTGGCTCCCAACCCAATGATTGGACTTCAATGTTTGAAAGTTTCTTTAAGGACAAAAGAAATAATCACTTTATATTTTATGACATTTTAAAAGAAAAAATAAAAGAGAAAAGAAATGATCCACTTAAAGAAACTAAACTTGGGTGTTTCAAGTAATCTCCACCGGGGCTATGGATGCATGGCTAACAGTGGAGCTCTTCTTGATGGGAGCCAAAGGTATCTCTATCAAGGCTATGAATGCCCGACTGGCACAAGAACTATGCCCAGGATAACCTTGCATGAAACACATTGGTTGATTTCACCTATGTAGCTTGGGCCCAATTTCCTTTGTTTGTCTTCATTATTGAGAACGGTGGAGTAATAAATCATGCACACACACTTAAGAGTTAATCTTGTTCAATTCTAGACTTGGTTGTTTGTTCATTGGTTCACTCATCTTTTCTCTCTTATACATCCTTTTGAATGATAGTATCCTTAGGTGTCGGGTTATATCAGAGATTCTAAAGTTCTAAAATGCCTAGAGTCATTTTTTCCAAATAGTCGCCATTCGTTATGCCCTACATACCTAACCCCATTAGTTTCTTTGTCTTGAAAATATGGGTCCCTATTTTTTCTTTCTATAGCTTTGTTTTTTTAGTTTCTTCCTAGACACCCCAGAACCCTGGATCCCCAGAGTCCCGAAGTGTCCTTTGTTTGTTTTTGAAGTCCTACTTCGGAACCTTGGAGTCCCAAAGTAGGCACTTGTTTTGGTTATGTTTTGACCCTAGAACCCCATATCCTTGGAGTTTCGAGGTAGGTTTTTTGTGTTTTGTGTTTGTCATGACCTCGGAACCCCAGAACCTTGGAGTCCCAAAGTTTTTCCTTGTCTCTTTCTTTCGTTGAAGCCTCGAGACTCCGGAGTCCTGAATTCCCGAGTTCTTCATGGTTTGTTGTTAGTTACTTCGGAACCTCAGAACCCTAGAGTCCCAAAGTTGTGTTGTCTTTGCAACCTCAAAAAATTAGAACCTCAGAGTCTCGAAGTTGTTTTGCTTTCTTTTCTTTCTCACCTCGGAACCTCGGAGTCCCGAGGTCTATTTGTGTTTTTTTAGCTTTCACCTTAGAAGTCCGGAACCCCGGACTCCTGAGGTCGTGTTTAACTCGATTGTACAGAAGGAAAATTGAGGGTATAAATAGAGGAAATGAACTCTTTTGAGTTCATTTGCACATTCAGGTGTTCTGATTTCCTTGCTCTGCCTCCCGACTTCATGCCTCCGTATCACCGAGTTTTCAAGGGTTTTTCTTCCATCAGGTTGGTAGATTTCTTTTCCCTCTTTGAGTTTTCTAATTTACATTTTTTATTTTATTTTAGCTTAGATTTGTTTCTAGTTTTTCTCTTTTTGCGTGTTTGTTTTCTTCACGCGTCCTTAGGGTTTTCTAATCTCGGAACCCCAGAGTTCCAGGATCGGTAATTATTTGAGTCCCCGGGTTAATCTTTTTGGATTGTGCTTTCACCATAGAACCCCGGATCCCCAGAGTTCCGGACCTTCCCTTTTGGGCAATTTTTGAACTACACCTAACCTCAGAAACCATGAAATCTTGGAGTTCTGAAGTTCTTTCCTCATGGGTCATTATTTGAATTACCTCGGGACTTTGGGTCCTCAAAGTCCCAAATGAGTTGTGTTCTTAGTCACCTCGGAATCCCAAAGTTTCGGGTTTTATTGTTTTAGCCTTGTCTTACCCTGGAGTTCCAAGGTCGATTATTTGAGAAAGAGTTTTCCCACCCCGGAGTCCCGGAGTCCCGAAGTGGGTAATATAATTGATATATTTGTTGTGTGATAGGCTAATTTGTGGCTCTTTCTTGCAGATCAGAAAAATTAGATGAACTCAACTTCCAGCAAGAAAGGCAAGGAATTGGATAGACTCCCCGCAACCATGAAGTACTATTATCAGGGGAAAGTTTATGTCTCAAAATTAGATGATTATATCAGATGGGTAACAAATACAAAAGTAGGACATGTGGAGTTAGAAGACATTGTAACACAATTGGACAAACCAAGACTAGAGGCTCCTTCAGGAGGATCAAGAAATTAGGGCTGGTAGAAGCTATTGTTTTCCCTCATTCCATCCAAGCCCCTAAATTCATTATGACCATGACATACTTCTACAATACAAACACTAGGAAGTGCATTGATTCCCAAGGAAGGATAGTAATAGATTTATCTACTGATATGTTGGGATATATGTTCGGGATTATTTCAATAGAGGAAGAGATGTTGTTAACCACTGAAGAAGAAGTTGCCGAAGTATGGGATGTGGATGTTACTATGAGAAAAAGGCATATGAATAAAAATTTGCTTGAGGAGGAGAGGAAGACAAGTTTAAAAACCAATGACATCCTAAGGGAAGAATTTAAGGAGCCACAATGTGACTTGATTATCATGTTGAGCAAGGCCTTCGGCAAGACAGATTGTCGTCACTTCCACCCATGGATATTTCATTATATGACTATTGTTTTGATTGGCAAAAAGTATTTTGATTGGAATCAGATCTTATCTGACAATATACACAGGCAATTGGTAGATGTGCATAAGAAAAAGAAATTTTTCTTCACTTGATATGTTGTCTGGGTAGTGGCTCGAGCAGGAAAATGCCCAGGGTTGCAGATAGAGGGCCAGCTCTGAGATGAGGAAGGACAGAAGAAGGTGTGGGAGTATTAGACCCAACTCCCTCTAGGAAATGCAAAGGCACATTATAAAAGAATAAATGATGCCTTCCTTTTCCCTGACATCATCAAGCTCACAGGTGATACATGTTATAGAATAAGCCTAGAAGAAATGGCCATAATCGGGAAATCGGCATGTTGGTTTATTCAGAATGAACGTTCCACGTATATTAGGGTCAGTGGATTCATAGGTTGCCCTATGCTACTACCAAGATATTGTAATGACCACATTGTATTGTTAGAATAGGTCAGACAAATGCTTGGGTTGCAATCACTTTTGTCCTCAAAACATAAGGTAGGTATATATTTGTTTTCAGTTTCTATTGGTTATTTCTCTTGTTCCAACATTCAAGTAGTCAAGACGATAGAGTGAGAGTTGCAGGATCTAAATTTAAATGAGTTCAATTATGCTAGAGAATATTACGACCCATACGAAAAACTAAAGAAAATAATTCCAAAGGTGTATGAGGGACATAAGTCAATATTGGAGGATTTTTGGGCCAACCTCCAAGACAGTTTTTAAGTTAGAGAGAAAAAGTATTCCAGGCTCTCAGTTCCACAGGTAAGGGATTTTGAAATAGAGACCAATCTCCCTAAAGAGTTAAAGGATGATGGTGATTTATTAGACCCTACATATAAGGAACAAGAAATCGATAAGAAGCCCCTCTCTCCAATCAGATGGTCAGGGCACAAAGAGGTGGATATAGATAGAGTGACTCAAATGGTTAAGATAGAACTAGGTAGTGGCTAAGTTTGAGGGTTAGGTTGAGCGCTTCTAAAGGGAAGCAAAAGGAATCAACTTCAAGTGTTCCCCAGTCAAAGGTTTATAAGGAGTATGCCTGTAAAACAAGGTCCAACTCTAGAAAGAATACTTCTATGGACCCTGAAGAGGTGGTGCAACTCAAAGAAAGTATTGAGGAGCTCCTCAAGCAAGTCAAGGAAAAAATGAGGGAGGCCAAAATTTTGAAGAAGGCTGTTGATTTTGGAATCAGATAAGGGTTAGGAGTTGTGCCATTGGTAGAGTTATTCCCTATTAGGGAATCAATTAGACAAAGGCCAGGAGAAGGCATTCATTATGAGGATGAACAAGGGAAAACCGATGAAAATATACAACCTCCTCCTGATACCACAAGTACATCTACTCAGCCCCTGCCAACTACAACCACACAGGCTCCAATTTTGACGTCAGCCACTACAATCCCTCTGCCAACTTCACCCAGTGTCTTTGCAGCAACATCAACAACTCTACCTCAAGTAACTACGATATTGTTTCCTGCTATAGAAAACGTAAGTATTCATAACATTGAATCAAATTCTGACCAAGAGGACGAGCAACCTATGGAATAACAACCACTTGGGGGAGAGAAGGAACGAAATGAGCTTGAAGATTCATAGGATGAAAGATTGGTTTTAACTCCACAAGACCAAGAAGATCTACTAAAACAGATTACTGCTAAGTAAGGTATGAAGGAAACTGATAAAGGTGGCAAGAAGTTTGAGGAAGAGATCAATGATAAGTTAGGAGAGTTACATAAGAAACAATAGTTGAATGTTGATACTACTCTCCAAGCCAACCTGGATCGTCAAATTGCCTCACCCCAAGAACCTAAGCATACAAAAGAAGAGGAGAAAGATGAAGCAGAGGAGCAGTCAGACGTGCACGTGGTGACTGCTAACATCGTGCCACATGATGGTGAAAAAGATAAGGATATGCCATAATGGTTAAACTTCATCGTTGAGAAGAAAAGGAAAGTGGTTCTACCCAAGGTTACATTTCATCAGGCCATCACTGAGGAACCATGGAAAACAAAGAGAGCAAAGACAATACATCACTTATCAAGAACCGGTTCTGGTGAAGTGATTATTGATATAGCAGTTCTAACACAGCCTGAAGGTCAAGACTCCCCCAAATACCAAGTTTCATAGGTCAAATTGGGGAAACAGACCAAATGGGGCGAGCTAGATACGTTGGAGCTAGCTATTAGTGTCATCAGGGGCTGAATAGAAAAGGAGCATACTTCCCATTCAAAGGTCAAGGCACAACTAGAACAATATAATCAGTTGTTGTTCGATATGGGTAAGCCCTTGGATACATGTGTAGATGATAATTTACCTTCAATATCGTCACTCCTAGAGGGAGATATTAAAGCATTGGTTGAGGTAACATAGGTGGCAGCCACAACAAAGTCATGGGCATGAACAAATGCTGCCAAAATTAGATTATTCTTGTAGAACACCATGAAAGAATATAGAAAGGTCATGGAGGTTGGAGGAGCATTAGCTTCTTGTTCTCAGCAGTGAGAGCGGAAGCTCAACACTTTTGGCAAGTAGTTTCAGGTTTTGAATAAAGTTTTGAGTGTTGGGGAAGAAGAGATAATGAGGGAAGACCTCTTAGGTGGAGACAACTGTAAAAATTTGCAATCCTACATATACATTTTTGAGTTAAAGATAGAAATGCTTCAACAATATGTGAAGGATATATCAGGTGTTCGGTCTCCCCTTCTCAGGGTAGTGGAAAAGTACGAGAATTTTGTAGGGTAGTTATTAGGAGTTTTTGGCTTGGAATAACCAATTTGGAGGTATGGAGGAAGACCAGATACTCCGCCAATGGGATGCATATGAGGTACAATATTTTGTAGCTCCAACTTAGTTTAGTTTTGCATCAATGGATAGGTATACATATTTGATAACCCAATGTCAATAGGACATAGAAACAATAGAGGAGTTGGAGGGCGGAAGAAAGAATGCAGAGGAGATTTTGAAAAAGTACAAGTTCAAAATCAAACATGTTACTAATCCTCCTGCCGAAGTAATTGGATGTATCATTAGCAATTACAAACCCTATTAAAAGAAGTAAAAGATAAACATATAGTTTCTAATGGTAGCGTGACTTTTTGAAGGAGTTTTTGTATGACTACCCCACTAGGACTTCAACTGCGCCTTCAACTCATGCTTTAGTTTTGAAAAAAAAAAATTTGCATGAATACAAAAGCCTGGCTCATGCAGCACCATCTTCGTAGTGCTCTCTCAGTCCTAGTTTTGTAACGTTTAACTGGAGTCCAAGGCAGAGACTTGCATATCAACTGCAGCTCCTTGCTTTTTAGTTCTTAATTTAGATAAGTTTATTTCCTAGAAAGTAGAATAGAAAACTCTATAAATTGAGGAGTTTGATTGATTTGTAAGGGTCCCCAAATTGATGATTTGAGGCCCATTTAGAGATTTTAGATTTTTTTTTAGATTGTTATGAACTAGATTATTTTTGTGATACATTCTTTGAAATTAATACAATAAATAGCTTATAGATTGCCTGATCTATGCGTGTGTGCTATTAATTTGTTCTTTGCAGTTTGGTAATGTCTATTGTTTGAAATCAGCAACTTGTTCTGATCTTATGTTTATTGCTTTATGAATCATACTGCGCATGTAAGTGGTGTATGAGAGTTACTGGGATAGACGATATTGTGGTGATATTATTTCCATGAATTTGTGAGGTTGTTGGCTTTTTAGGTTTATTGGAGGTCCGTTATTGAATGCTGATTTGGATGATATTGATGATTTTTGGATTGTAGGCTACTTACTAAGTAGCTCATTAATTTGTTATTGAATTAGTTTCATTGTTATTTTCTTGTTTCCTTATCTTTGCAATTTATTTTGAAAGAGAATCTTAAATCATAAAATACAAAAAAAAAAAGAGTGAAGTTATTGGAATTTATTGGGATCCGTTTAACCAATAGGCCCCTTCAAAGGTATAACTACATCAGCCATTGAGCTACCCATCATCATCGAGGCCCGACTATAGAGACCTTGGAGTAGTTAGTTTTTTAGAACTTATTTCTTTTCATGAGAGGTGGTGAGTGTTTACACAAATTACTTGATTGTTGGTGAGTGTGTCAAAACATCCGTCAACACTAACCATCTTCACCCAGTTTATTTTGAAATACACACTTTGTTCCAATAACATTCTTATCTACCAATCTAGATACTAGTTCCCAAGTCTGATTTTTCTCAATTTGATCCAACTCTTCCTTCATTTCTTTCATCCAATTATGATATTTGTAGGTTTCTTCAGTTGCCTTAGGTTCAAACAATCATTGCATATCAACAATCATTGCATTCCATGTGATGAAATCTCTTCGATGCATACCATTCATGCAATCTACATGCCTCATCTTTTGATGTGGCACTTATTTTGTACAGGAAGGGTGGATTCTGGTAAATTTATCAATTTCAGCTTTACACCTTCTAATTTCATTTGATCAAAAGATTCTAAAATCTCTTCAAAAAATCCATTTTTTGTAGATCATGCCATCATTATATTCCATGAGATCACACTTCTATGATGCAACCTGTCAAACAATTATGTGGTACCACATTCCATTTCCAAGTTCCCATGTTGGTATAGACATGGAGGATCCTTGGCAATGGCTGGGAATCTTGGTGTTATGCATGCCAATTGCATTGATTGAAGAGGACATAGCTTTCCCAAAACCCTAATCTCTTTTCCCATCAAAGAGACATTAGCATCATTGAGACACTTTCTTTCTCTCATCCTCTTATAGATGGAATATATATGTTTTATTAAACATGGGGCCCACCATTTGTACATCAATTCTACCAATAATATAACATCCTGTACTTCCAGTGAAACTTATCTCCTTTCTCATTAATCTAAGGGTGGTTTAGATAAATTATCCAAATGATTTAAATAAATTTTTAATATCACTCCAAATTTTGGATAATATTTAATTTGATTTTTATAGGAGTATACAGTTATTGCCTTTTATGACATCTGTAAGTCCCCTTGTGGGCCCGACTAATTTTTTTTGTTCAGGGACAACTGAACTAAAAGTATTCTGGAACTAAAACCACATCTATCAGGAACACATCTGGAGTTGAAATAATAAAGTGGATCATCACAAGAGCTAATTTTTGGTAATTTGAATAATGTTCAAAACAAGTTTTGTAGCCTCTGAAGTTGCCTTCAAAGGCTAACCAAATCTCATTGTGAGATCATGAAAGTTGATAGGCATGTAGACATTCAACTCGATAATTCATAGCAACAAATTGTTTTTAAAAAATTATCCTAGGGTGAGATCTTTTCTGTCAAAGAGGCCATTAGAGCTATTTTGATAAAACACTATTCTAAAAATAGTTCCAACGAAGAAAAGTTGAAGCCCTAAAAAGATATCAAACAATGTCCATTGTCCATGAAAACTACCAGGCATGTATATGAAGGTGACATAAGCTTGTTTGCAAAGTAGGTTTCTCATGATGATCAACATGTGTCAATAAATTAATTCTCAAAGTTGGCATTTTGAAAATTTGTGTGTGCAGTGCAGTTTGCAAATTTGAATGAATTAGATTTGGTTTTGATTTTGGAAATATATGAAATGGAATGTTGGGGCTCTAAAAACTTGTACAGGAATTCATTGTGGTATAGACAACTACAAGGACCAATTGATTTGGTGTGAAGATTATTTGGATGTGGAATATTAATTCCTACAAAAGGCCACTTTAATAGATTTAACAAACATCAATGACAAAATGTCAAAAATTACATTTGGTTTGGGTGTTGAAAATTTATCAAACAAGGTCTTGGGATTTTGAAAATTGGCAAAGTGGTATACTATTATGCAGACAATTGCAAGGAATAGTTGATTCAACATGAAAACTTTTAGGTGCAAAAATATTGACTTTCAAAAATGCCCAGAAAAACTTCTAATATGCAACTATATTAAAACCCTAAAATTTGAAACTCCAAAAAATTGTCATATTTGACTTTAAGGGGCTGAAGATGGACATACACGCTTATTTATAAGGGCTAAACATGATCCTAAAGTAAATTCATTTGTTAGTCATAGGATTCACAAAGGTATTTTCTAGGGTCTTCGTTGACTTTTCACATTATAGATAACTCTAAATTTTACAATTTAAAGTTCGAACACCCTTGTTTGCATATTCATCTATAGAGTGTAAGGAAAAGAGCATTTCTAATGGAGAATTAGTAGATAAAAAACCACACAAACCTCATATTATAGCTCTAGTGTATCCTAATATGAAAAATGATATTTTAACTTAATAGATGTACTTAATAGCTTACCTAAATTTTCAATAGGAAGTTGACATATTTCATTGAAGGCTAGTTAAATGTGTACTCTCTCATCATGAGCTACAAAATCCACTTAAAGGGGTGTGTTGATGACTGTTTTTGACACACCTGCCAACAGTCAGGTAGCCAAAGGTATTTTCTAGGGTCTTCGTTGACTTTTCACATTATAGATAACTCTAAATTTTACAATTTAAAGTTTGAACACCCTTGTTTGCATATTCATCTATAGAGTGTAAGGAAAAGAGCATTTCTAATGGAGAATTAGTAGATAAAAAACCACACAAACCTCATATTATAGCTCTAGTGTATCCTAATATGAAAAATGATATTTTAACTTAATAGATGTACTTAATAGCTTACCTAAATTTTCAATAGGAAGTTGACCTATTTCATTGAAGGCTAGTTAAATGTGTACTCTCTCATCATGAGCTACAAAATCCACTTAAAGGGGTGTGTTGACGATTGTTTTTGACACACCTACCAACAGTCAGGTAGCCAATGTAAACACTCACCACCTCTCCTAAAAAGCAATGAGTTTAGGAAAACTCACTACTCTAAGGTCTCCATAGTCGAGTCACAATGGTGATGGGAATCCCAATGGTTGATGTACTTATACCTGTTAAGGGGCGTACTGGTTGAAACTAATCCCGATGGTTAATAATGGTCAAATTTCCTCTTCTTTTTTTTTATTTTAAAATTTAAGATTCTATGGAAAATAAACTGCAAAAGATAGATCAAGGAAAAGAGAAAATAACAGTGAAACCAACACAATAACAACTTAATGAACTACTTAGTTAGTTCCCTGCAATCCAAGAAATTATCAAATATTATCCAAGTTAGCATTCAAGAATGGACCTCCAGTAAACCTGCAAATCATCAGCAATACGACTTATCACAATAATCCTCATAAACCACTGGCATGTGCAATATGATTCATAAAGTAATAACCAAAAAGATCAAACCACATTGCTAACTCCAAATAATACACAATACCATATTACACAAAACAATTTCGTAGAATATAGAAGTAGATCAGGCAATCTAAAAGTTGCTTCTTGCATTAATCTCAATGAATGTATAACAAAAATAACTGAATTTCTTAACAATCTGCAAAATACTCTAAAAATCTCTAAGTGGGCCACAAATCATCAATTTGGGGACCCCTACAAATGAATCAACTTCTCAATTTATAGAAGTTTTATGCCCTATTATCTAGGAAATAAATCTAACCTAAATTAAGAACTGAAACTAGGAGTCACACTTAACTTGCAACTTTTTGCCTTGATACCCCACTTAACAACTACAAAATGGGGATTGCATGAGAACTATGAAGACCATGCTGAGTGAGCCACATTTTCATAGTCATGCAGGATTTCTCTCAAAATTGAAACTTGAGTAGGAGTTGCAGCTAAAAATACAAAATTAAGGATATATGAAAAAGCTTTGCTATCTTTAGCAATTGTGCATTTATTCCTTATTTCTTGGCAAAAGCTCTATAATTATCAATTATACATGCAACTGCTTGAATATGAGGATCAGCTACATGCTCAACTCTAAATTTATATTTCTTCAATACTTCATCTGCATGCTTCTTTCCTTTCTCTAGTTCCCCTATTGTCTCTGCCACCTCTTGACATTGAGTGATCAACTATGTGTACCTGTCCATGAGGGCGACATCAAACTGGGCTGAAGGTCCTAAGTGTTGAGCCTCGTATGCATCCCACTGATTCAAAACTTGTTGTTGTTCTATTATTTTGGTACTAGTTAATCCTAAACTGAAGGGTCCAAGCATATGTTCTACCAGATTCTCATATGACAAAATTTCCCTGAGGAGAGGGACCCAAATCTCTGCCAAATCCTTTATATACTGCTGAAACACTTCAGTCTTCAGCTCCAAAATGTACACATAGGACTGCAAGTTTTCACAACTGTCCCCTCCTAAGAGGTCCTCCTCCATTATTGTCTCTGCCCCTAACCGCAATACTTTATTCAAAACTCAGAACTTCTTATTGAAAATACTTAGCTTTTGTTCCCATTGTGTAGCATAAGAAGCTAAGGCTCCACTTGCCTATACTGACCTCTGGTATATCTTCATTGTATCTTGTAGAAATAGTCTAATCTTAGCTGCATTTATTTGGGTCCATGACTTGGCTGCAACGGCCACTTGTCTCACCTCTACTAGTGCCTTCACTTCTCCCTCTGGCAGTGAGGAGGTCGAAGGTAGGTCATCGGCCCTACAAGATTCTAGAGGTTTTCTCATCTCAATTAGGAGCTTCTTGTATTGCCATAGTTGTTCTTTGAGCTCCATGTTTGAAGTATGCTCTTTTTCAACACGTCCCCCGACAACACTTGTGGCTAGCTCCAAAGTATCTAGCTCTTCCCACTTGGTTTGTTTACCCAAATTTAC
The DNA here is from genome assembly GCF_030272615.1 of Cryptomeria japonica. Taxonomy (NCBI): domain Eukaryota; kingdom Viridiplantae; phylum Streptophyta; class Pinopsida; order Cupressales; family Cupressaceae; genus Cryptomeria; species Cryptomeria japonica. Next base: position 274,419,319 of record NC_081415.1, on the reverse strand, counting down.
AGGGGATACTTGATACTTGGGGGAAGCTTGTCCCTTAGCTTGGAGTGGAACTGCCACATCTACAATCACTTCACCGAAACCCATTTTTGATAAATGATGAACAGTTTTTAGCTTCTTAGCCTTTGGTGGCTCCTCGATGATTACTTGTTGTAAAGTCACCTTGGGAAGCTCTGCTTTTCTCTTTTTCTTCTCAAAAGTGAACTCAAGCCATTGCAGTATATTTTCAACCTTTTCACCTTGATGTGACACTATGTTTGCAGTTATAACATGGATGTCTACCTGTTCCTCTGCTTCATCTCTTTCCTATGCTTCTATTTGCCCAAGATATTGACTTGAGGTAACTTGGCGAACTAGATTGGTTTGGAGAGCCTCTTGCTTATGTAACTCTCCCAGTTTGCCACTGACCTCTTCATTAAATGTCATCTCTTCCTCACCTACATTTCTTTCACCTTGCCCAACTGCTATATCCTTGAGGAGGTCCTCTTGATCTTGAGGGATTAGAACTAGTCTTTCATTCAATACGTCATCTGCCTCATTCCCTTCTTTCTCGCCTTCTAGAAGCTGATGTTGCTCAAGATCATCTTATTCCTGATCTGAATCAGATTCAATGTTCCTTACTTTTATTCCTTCAGTAGTAGACCTGAAGCCTTGTACTCCAGGCTGCCCTGTGGGTATATTAACTAGTGATGGTACAGGAGCGTCGATACTTGGATCCTGTGTGGCATTTGTTGAAGGTGGTTGAGTAGGTATATCCTCAGTAATTTATATTTCTTCTTCTAGCTCTTGGGTACCCTCTCCTACAGTCTGCCCTATAGTTGTCCTTGGTGGGAGGACTTTAGCCAGTGGTACTCCTCCTAATCCATCGGTCACTCCAAGATCTGTTGCCTTCTGCAACAACTCAGACTCCTTCATCTTTTCTTGGAGTTTCTTCATTAAGTCCTTAGTTCTTTCTTGAGGTTTCTCCCCCTCATTAGGATCGGTGGACATATTTTGTCTTGATCTTGACCTTGTCTTCTGAGTATACTCCTTGTAACCCCTTGATTGGGGTACCCCTGAAGTGGACTCCTTTTATTTTGCCTTTGAGGCACTGGGCCTTACCCTTTAGCTTAACCATTGCTTGGTCCTATTGATGACCACTTGAGAAACTTTTTCAATATTTATGTCTTCATTCACCGACCACTTCATTGGAGACAGGTTTCTTATCAATTTATATCCCTTTGTATGCCACATCAAGCAAGTCTCCATCATCTCTAAGGTCTTTGGGGAGATTGGTTTCAATTCCAAAATCTCTGATTTGTGGTACAAACAACCAACTATAACTCTTTTCTTAGGCTTCAAAACTATCATGAAGGTTATCCCAAAAATCCTCTATTCATGGCTTGTGTCCCTCATATGCCTTAGGCATAGCTTGTTTGAGTTTCCCGCAGGGGTCATAGAACTCCCTAGCATAATCATATTCCTTCAGGCTCAAATCTTGAAGCTCTAGCTCTGCTAATTTTGCAACCTGTATTTTTGAGCATGAGAAAAATCCAATTGATACTGAGAAATCAATACCTATTTTATGTTTGGAAGAAAAAAGAGACTGGAGGCCCAAAATTTGCCTTACATGCTCCAGCAAAATTATTCTATCATTGTAGTATCAGGGCAGCAACATTGGGTTCCCTGTGAATCTGCTAACCCTGACTTAGGTTGAGCATGGGTGTTGGATGAACCAACATGCCCACTCTCAGATAATAGCCATGGCCTCCAGGCTAATCCGATATCTTGCATCCCCTGTTAATTTGATTACTACTGGGAAAATGAAGGCATCATTAATTCTCTTGAAATGAGCCTTTTCATTGGCTAGAGTGAGTTGGGAATAATACTCCCATACCTTCTTTTGTCCTTCCTCCTCTCCCAATTGACCCTCTACCTATAGCCCTGGGAACTTTCCAGCCCTGGTAGCTACCCATATGACATAAGATGTGAAAAAGAACTTTTGGGTCTAGTGAACTTCTTTCATTTGTTTGCATATATTGTCGGAGAGGATCTACGACCAATCAAAATATTGATTCCCTATTAAGGTAGTGGTCATAAACTGGAACATCCAGGGATGGAAATGCTTGCAATCAGGCTTGCCAAAGGCCCTGCTCAACATAATGATTAAGTCCTTCTAAGGCTCCTTGAAGTCTGCCCTCAGGATCTCTATTGCCTTGAGGCTTGTTTTCCTTTCTTCTTCCAACCAGTTTTCATTCATGTGCCTTTTACTTGCTGCAACTTTTTCATTCCATGCCTTTAAGGCCTCTTCTTCAGTTAAAAGGAATATTTCTTCTTTGGTTGGGATGCCAAAAAAAATCCCTAGAATATCAAGAGACAAGTCTATAACTATTTTCCATTATGCATCTGTGCACTTTCTAGTATTTGGGTTATAAAATGGGGCAATTGTCATTATGAACTCAGGTGCTTGTACTGACTACAGAAAGATAGTAGCTTCCACTAGGCCCGATCTTTTGATTCTCCGGTGGAGGGCCTCTAATCTAGGTTTGTCTAACTGAGTCTAGATATCCTCAATTTATATATGGCAAATTTATGTATCTGTGACCCACCTGATTTGATCATCCAACTTCGAAGCGTAGACCTATCCTTGATAATGATACTTCATGATGGCTGGGAGTCTATCAATTTCTTTGCCTCTTTTGCTGAAGGATGAGTACATCTAACCACTCGAATCTGCAAGAAGAAAACAAATTTTTAGTCCTTGATTATAATCATAAAAGTTCATTTGCTTCGAGACTTTAGGGTCTTAGGCTAGGTACATATGAATCTGGTCTGGAACTCCGAGGTTCTAGGATAAATACTCACTGATATGGTTCAAAACTCAGGGGTTTCAAGTTGGGTAAATAACACTTGATTCCGGAACTCCGAGGTTCCAAATTTGGGAATTTAAGCTCATCTCGAGATCCCGAGATCCCAAGTCAAATAGGATTTAGCAAAAAAAGACTTTCAAAAAATATCGGCCTCGGAACTCTGGAGTTCTGGAATAAATAAAAAAAAAGCCAACCACCCGGAACTCTAGGGGTCTGGGGTTTTGGGATCGAAAAAGCCAACCACCTAGAACTCTAGAGGTTTGGGGTTCCAGGCTCGAAAAAGCCAACCACCCAGAACTACTGGGCTCCGGGGTTTCGGGCTTGGGAAAAAGACTAGGGCACGCGGGCAAACTAAAAGGATGAAAGAAACGAAAAGAAAGAAAAAAAAAAAAAAAAACACTCGGCAAGGAAAGAAAATCTACAACCAAAAGGGGCAAGAAAAATCACTAACCTGGTGAATCAAAAATGCCCAAAACGTCAAGAAAAACTCAGAAGTCCGGAGGTTCACGGCTTGGAAGCAAGGAAGAAAGAGCTATGAATGCACAAATGAACTTTAAAAGTTCATCATTCTTATTTATACCCCCTCCCAAGCATGTCTGTACAAAGGCTTTAAACAAGACCTCGGGACTCTAGGGTTTTGGGGTTCTAAGCTTGACAAAAGAAAAGAAAGACCCTACCCCAGAACCCCCGAGGGTCGAGGTTCTAAAGAAAGCAAAAAAAAAGGCACCACCTCGGGACTCCAGAGTTCTGAGGCAAAAGACACAAAACCTCGAGGCTCTGGGAGTTTGGAGTTCTGAGGCAAAAGATGCAGAACACGTACCTCAGGACTTGGGAGATCTGAAGTTCCAAGGCAAGAAGACAAAAAAAGAACAAGAGGGACCAACCTCGGGACTCCGGGACTTCGGAGTTCTAAGGAAGAAAAAAAGAACAAAAGAAAAGGGATCTCGAGACTCCAAAGTTTCGAGGTCAGAAAATAAAAGAAAGCAAAAGAAAAGACAAGACAAAAATAGGGGACCCATACTTCGACGCAAGGAGACTAAATGGGGAATAGATATGCAAGGCATAACAAATGGTGACTATCTGGGAAAAATGACTCCAGGCAATTTAGAATTTCAGAATCTCTGGTTAACCCAACGCCTAAGGCTATTATCATTCAAAAGGATGTATAAGAGAAAAAGATGAGTGAACCAATGAACAAACAACCAAGTCGAGAATAGGACATGATTAACTCTTAAGTGTGTGCGCATGATTTATTACTCCATCATTTCAATAATGCAGATAATTAGAGGAAACAGGGTGCGAGCTACGTAGATGAAGTCATCAATTGTGTTTCGTGCAAGGTCATCTTGGGCATAGCTCTCCTACCAGTCAGGTGTCTATAGCCCCGACAGAGATACCTCTGGTTCCCATCAAACAGTGCTCCACTGCCAACTAGGTGTCCATAACCCTGGTGGAGGTTACTTGAAACACCCATTTTAGTTGTTTAAGAGGATCATTTCTTTTCTCTCTCTTTTTTTTTTTTTTGAAAACATTATAGGATATAGAACGACTTATTTCTTCAATAACCTTTTAAGCAACTTTCAAACATTGAAGTTCGATTACTGGGTTGGGATCCATGGTGGATAACGTGAAACATCCTGACTTCGGATTTTTCACTTGAAAACCAGTTTATCTTATATCTTACAAAACTTTCTGATGTATGTTAATGTGATGTTAGTGCTGAGTTTATCAAGCTAGCCTTTTCCAATTGAAAGTCAAAAACTCAAATCATATTTAAACGATTATATACCACTTTGAATGAGTATAGACAAAAGTTTCAAAATTCACCAAATGACAATGAAGTCATAAATAGCAAAAAGTCAAAGTCTCTCAAAATTTGGCAACATGTTATACAAAGGATACCTTCCTTTTAGAATCTTTGAGAAAAAATATGTATATCCCGACCCAACAAACAAATAAAATGATCAAACAAACAAACAATCAAAACAAACAAAACAAAAGGGAAACAAGCATGCAACAAAATGAAAACACGGCAAACAAACAAAAACCCAAAGAAACAACAAAGCAAAACAAAAGAAAAAACTAATATACTATATACAACAGGTCAAGGTTCACCAAGGATTAATCGAAGTAATGTTTGAGGAACTAACCATTGAGGGGAAATGGTACAAGTTCTCCAGTCAAAGAGCTTAACCTAAAGGTGTTTTCACCTAAAATTTTGGCTATTTGGTAAGGACCTAACCACAACCTTTAAAACTTGTGGTGATCACATTTATTATCCTTGGCCTTGTCCCATAACAGGACTAGGTCAGAGATTCAAAAAGCTTTCACCTTAGCACTTTTATCAAACCATCGCTTAAGAACGGCTTGGTGCTTGGCAAAGTGTTGTAGAGTATTAATCCTTTTTTCATCAAGTCTTAATAAATTTAAGAGGTGAACCTCACCTGGTCCTCAATGTCAATTTCTTTCATTAATTGGAGGACCGATATTTGTAAGTTGATTGGGAAGATAGGGGTCTGGCCGTAGACAAGGTAATATGGAGAAGTTCCCAAGGCAGCTTTTACTCTGGTTCGATCAGCCCATAAGGCATATCTCAATTGATTATGCCAATCCCTGGGGTTTTTCTCTAGTAGCTTCTTAATGACATCTAGGATGTTCTTGTTCATAGATTCAGCTACTCCATTACCTTGTGGGTAGTAGTTGGATGAAAATTTCAATATCACTTTATATTCGTATGACCATTGCATCAACTGTGCAGAAGTAAAAGCAGGGCCATTGTCACATACCAGAGCGAATGACATACCAAACCTGGTGACAATGTGCTCTTCAATAAATTTCAAGACTACCCTAGCAGTAGCATTACGACACACAATGTCTTATGTCCATTGGGTGCAATAATCCGTCGTAGTAAGAATAAACTTATGTCCTGCAAATGAGTTAGGATTAATAACACCTATGAAATCCATTGCCCATTGGGTGAAAGGTCTTACCTTGAACACTGGTTGGAGAGGCATGGTAGGATTTCTTTCTCTGGAGGCTGCGGTTTGGCATGTATGACAGTGACGAACATGCTCATGAGTATTCTTAAATATGCTAGGCCAGTAATATCTGGCCTTCAATATTTGATGTCCAGTGCCATCCGCCGACCCATGACTTGTACCATATTTCCTGTCAAATTACTCAATCATATTATGGGCTTCTTGATGATCAAGACACCGAAGGTAAATACCTTCATAATTCTTTCTATAAAGTGTCAAATCCTTGATCATATAATTGGCACTTTTGAGCCTTAATGCTCATCTGTGTGGTTGTCAACCCCTCAAGACACCTATTATTCAACAATATAAATACCAAATCCATGTACCAAGGGTCCTGAGTGAATGACTCCAACATATACTGTTGGCACTAGATTTGAGGGATGTCAGTCGCCATGGCCTGAGACAATCCTTGGCCTCAGACCAACTTCATTGGATGCATCTCTAGATCAAATTCTTGCAATATTACCATCCATTTCCCTCGACGTTCTCCCAGCTTAGACTGCATGAGTAGTGACTTCACCGCTTGATCAGGGACAATCGCATAAATTTTACTCCTCGGGATATAGTGCCTGACTTTCTTGATTGCTCTCACCAACACAAAAGCCTATTTTTCAAGGGTAGAATATCTAACCTCGGCACTTTTGAAAGGAGAGCTTGCCTTTCCATCAAAATAGCCGCTCCTGAGTGTAGCAAAGCAAAAGAATATATGTAAAATGACAGAGTGTAGTCGGGGCTAGTTAACACAAGAGCTTCAATGATGGATTTCTTGATCTGGTCGAAAGCCTCTTTTTCTTTAGTTGTCCATTCGACCTTAGCATCATTCTTCATCATTTCATTCAATGGCTTGACTATCTCTGCAAACCCAGTAATAAACTTTCTAACAAAATTGATCTTCCCAAAGAAAGATATCATCTCCTTTTTACTGTTGAGCATTTGTAACTTCAATAACGCTTCTACCCTATCTAGGTCTATAGATATCCCCCTCTCAGAGATTACATGGCCAAGTAGCTTTCCTTCAGCCACTCCAAATACACATTTCTTGGGGTTAAGGGAAATCCCATATCTCCGACATCTTTCCAATACCTTTTGGAGGTGGTCTGGGTGGTCTTCTCTGACCTTGGAAAATATCATCAAGTCGTCCATATAGATAATAATGCATTTTCCAATCAGTTCCTTAAAAGTTGTATCCATCACTTGTTGGAAGGTCGCCCCAACATTAATCAACCTGAATGACATTCTTTTGTATGCATATGTTCCCTACTTCATCGTAAATGTTGTCTCAATACGATCCTCATAGTTCACCAATACTTGGTTATATCTAGAATAACCATCTAAGAACGATATCATTTGCGAACCATTTACTATTTGTAGTACTTCATCCAAAGAAGGAAGTGGGTAATTATCTTTCTCGGAGGCTTTGTTGAGATTGTGAAAGTGCACACCAAGCCGTATTTCTCCATTCTTTTTTTTTACTGGTACCAAATTAGCAACCCAAGTAGAATGTCATACCGGAAAAATAATCTTGGCGGAGAGCAACTTTTGTACTTCCTTGAAAATCAAGGGTTCTATTAGTGAATTGACCGGCTGTTGCTTTTACCGGAATGACTTTATGTTAGGTTTTAGGGGGATCACATGGGTGATGATCGTTGTATCGAATGTCATTAAATCTTCATACCACCATGCTATTACATCGATTAACTCTTTCAAGATTTGTAAAACTTTTTCTCTTTCATTTTGAGTGCAAATCTTCCCAATATAGACAATCCTTTCTTGTCCTTTTGGACCAATATTATGGGGCTCGTACTTTTTGGCATCTGAATCTGTTGTTAATCTCTCCTTTACTCTAGGGTCAAAATAAAAAAGTCTCTCTAAGGTGACCATCCCTTTAGGAATAACGTTAGTTGGTAAATCCAAAATATCAGCATTACTTTCGATATTAAAATCATTCAATTTATCTTCCTCATCAATAATTTGCTCTTCAAAAGCCCCTGAATTGGCAAGAAAGGCTAGAATGTGGGCATCATTCCAAAAAACTTGAAAGTGTTTGATATTATTAGGTACAACAGGTATGGAGATTAGTTCTATGGAAAACTTCTTCAAAGGGGATTGGCTTACTGGTTCTAATGTACTGGCAGCTATGGCCAACACATCAGGTATTCCGTTTACGTTCCTATGTACCAACTAAATGTCGAAAGCATCAAAATCCTCAATCAAATCCCACACTCTATCCCTATACGCTTCTAACCTTTTATCATGATACGCATATTGGCTTCACACTTGTTTAACCACCAGCTCAGAATCTTCTTGCACCTTCAAACACTTTGCCCCCTTCTTATGAGAAAAAAGTAATCCTCTAACTAAGGCCTCATACTTTGTCATGTTATTAGTACAAGGGAATTGGAGTCGGTAAGAAGCTAAAAGGGTTTTCCCTTTTGGGTTCATTAACTCTACGCCTACTCCACTGCCTTGCTTAGATCTTGACCCATCAAACTTTAAAAACCACATTTCATCTTTTGGTCTCTTTACATTTTTCACCTTAGGGTCAGTGACCAGATTAGCTTCCAAAGATGATTGTTGCTTCTTCGACTCGAGGTCTTATGACAATTGAGATTGTTCAATTTTTGGTTGCATGAATGCTTTAGTAGTGTTAAGAACAATCTGTTTTGATTGAGGTTGAAGTTGATATTGTGTTTCTTCTTTCTCTTGCTCAAGAGGAATATTTTCCTTCTCATGTTTGACAATCTCAACTGCAAGAATCTCCTAGTTGTATTCTTTAGGTAGGGTAGTCTTACTTATAGAATCTATTGTTTGGGGCTCTAATCCTTCACAAGTTAGACTTTGAACGTCTTCCATATTGATGGAATGATCATCTTCTTTGTATGGAACGAGACTCGTCAATTTCATAATCTCATTCTGATATGGGATACATGACATCTCTGAGTGCTCCTCATGATGTATCTGACACTATTTCGGAAGCAACAAATCTTATATCTTCATAGTGTCCCCCAACAAACACATTCCTTATTGTACAGCTGTAGTGAAACCTTTGACTCACCCTTTATATGCGGTCATGTCTGCTCGAAATAACTAGAGATGAGCCGGTACAAAGAAAGTGAGAATCTCATTGACCCTGTAAACTCTTGGACTCACTTTAGAAAACACCACCTCATTGGGAGCACTATAATCTATTACTAACTTCTTCAACTTAGGTTCACTATCGATTCAAATCTGGTTGCTTACCCCCTTCCATGGAAGCCATGGGTATGTAAAACAAGTCGAGAAATATCCTCCCAATGTCTTTGACCAATCCCTACTAAGGAGCATCCCATATACTTCCGAAATATCCACTACTTGAATGTCAATATAATGAGATAAACGGGGATCAACACCTAATTAGATTTATACATCTTTCAATTCTTCGATTGCGTTAACCTCAGTTTTGTCTAGTTGTACGACCTTACTATTTGCACTTACTAGTTTAAGTCCAAGCTTTTGACATATAGAGTAGGGCATTACATTTCTTGAAGCCCCTGAATCTACCAAACAGTTGGGTAAATTCTTTCCACATATCCTCAAACTTAGTAAAAATGGTGGATTTTCTATTGCATCACTGCTGACGTTAGCATTGACTTTATTAAGGTTTGCCATCTTAACCTCATTGCTCTGTGACTCTAACAATTCCAACTTTCTAAGGAGAGCCCTCTTCTGTTCAGGGCAATATCTCAGTACTTCTATTAGGGACATAGTGGTGGTAGTCCTCTCCATCTCCTTAGTAATGTCAAATGATCCTTTCAGAACATAATCTTTCCCTTGAGCTTGTCTAGGGCATGCTCCTTGAAAATCCTAAGGAGGGTGAAGATTGTTGCTTGCATTCACATCAGGAGGTACAAACCCACCCATCGAGGGAGGTGGCTCCGTTAATGGAGCTTTGCCTTGACTCCTAAGATTGTAGTTGTTTCTGGTCTAAAAGGCCTGAGCATCGTAGACACCTGGTTCACCTTTAGCTTTAGCCTGAAATTATTTGCACAGGAAGGTATCGACCAGCATGGCAATATTAACCTTATTGGGTTCATCATTGGAACAATCTTTTGGCTGAGAGTCAAATTGAGCAATTCTTATGATCTTCTTGAACTGAGAACAATTAACCTCAGAATGCACAGCTGTATCATGCAACCTACACCAATTTGTTAGCAAATTCATATCCGCAAGGTTAACACTTTATGTGTGGTTTGGGTTATCTCGTGCGTCAGGGTGATCATGGTTCACCCCTCCATTATTCAGACCTGCGTTCCACTACCTGTTATAAGGTTTGTTGTTATACCTTTGGTTTTGGTTCTAGTTATTGTAATTCCATTGATTATTATATGGTTGGGATTGATTATACCCTCCTGGAGGATTCATTTTTAGCTGGCTCAAGTCTGCAGTAACCTGTGATATCATTTTCTTTAAGGCTTCTACTTCAGTAGATATATGAGATCCTTGATTCTCAGGCACCATTGTTGGAGGTTGGTTTGCCGAGTTAGTATTACCAAATTGTTGACTTCCCCCTTGTGCTTGACCAACATATTGTGTTTGAGTGGGGGCGGTATTGGTATTATTTTGCCAAGTCAAAGCTTGGGCAGCAAACTGTTGATTCGCTTGAGGTTGGGGTGCATAGATTGGCACAGGGTTCATCGTTGGGGCACCTACAGGTGGAGGAGAGGGTACGTCTGGGAGTTGATTGTAGTTTCCTTGATTCACCCCTATAGGTAGATTATATCTGATCCCTCCTTGGGTTTGATTCAACTCATGGTTCATACTAATTGCTAGTGCGAAGACTCTTGCCAAGGTGTCCCTTTGATCTTGGGGAACACTCTTCTTAATAAACATAGTAGTCCAAGGGTCAATAGCTCTTAGATATGAGTCGATGGCTACATTAGGCGTTGCCTAGTATGGATCTTGTAGCCTCTTGAATGCCCTTTGGAAGCTAGTATTAAAAGTTGTTAATGGCTCATTTGGTGATTTCTTAAGAGAAGCTAACTGGTGGTATAGTGTTCTGGGGTCTATGTACACTCGGAATTGATCAATGAAAACCTTCTCCAACACATCCCAGCCTGTGATAGAGTTTGCAGGTAAGGTTAGGTACCAATTTTATTTATTCTCCCGAAGTGAATATGGGAAGATTCTACATACTACATCTTGGTATTCAATATGGTTACGAATGACCGCATCTTTGAATGCTTCAATATGTTCATCAGCCATTCGTCCCCCTAAATAGTAAAATTTTCTGCAAAATTTATCCAGGTTTCTAGGTAGGTCATGTATACCCCTGGTATGGTTCCTAGTGGTGTGGTGTATTGGTTAAAGTAGGCCATTGAAGGTGGTGACGGTGGACGTTGAGTCATAAAAGGTGCAGTGATAGGTTGAGGAGTAGGAATCAGTTGATCTTCTACATTGAGTATGGATGAATGTACTGGTGAGGCTATTGAGGGTTTTTTCTTAGCTTTGTTTCTCTTTCTCCTAGTGGCAGGTCCTAACTCTACTAAGTTAGATAGTGAAGAACCACTACTAAGGACTCGGTGGAATCTCTAGGGAGAGAAAGGTGATATACGATCCAACTTAGTACCTCAATTCTCTGGTTGAGGAGGTGGTTCTAGATTTTCTTGTGGGTTCACCTAAGGATTAAGTTGTCTTTGTACCTCTGCTTCTATACATATATCCTTTTGTCTCTCATTGTCCAAGACTTGTCGTGCTCCTAACCAATCGTTATAATCTCTTGTATTGTCCCAAGCAAAGTTGTATAGTTGGGTAAGAATGTCATCTTGTTCATTGTTGAGGTTAGGTTGGGTACAGGGCATCAACCCGTCTCCTCAAAATACAATATCTGGTTAACCAATGAGGGGACTAGTCTAGGCCCTCCTTCTAGCACCAGTTTCTGTTGATGACTATTTTTGACACACCCACCAACAGTCAGGTAGCCAATGTAAACACTCACCACCTCTCCTAAAAAGAAATGAGTTTAGGAAAACTCACTACTCCAAGGTCTCTATAGTCGGGTCATGATAGTAATGGGTAGACCAATGGTTGATGTAGTTATACCTGTTAAAGGGCCTGCTAGTTGAAACTAATCTTGATGGTTATTAATGGTCAAATTTCCTCTTCTTTTTTTTTGTATTTTAAAATTTAAGATTCTTTGGAAAATAAACTGCAAAAGATAGATCAAGGAAACGATAAAATAACAATCAAACCAACGCAATAACAACTTAATGAACTACTTAGTTAGTACCTTGCAATCCAAGAAATTATCAAATATCATCCAAGTTAGCATTCAACAACGAACCTCCAGTAAACCTGTAAAATCATCAATTTCACAGACTTGTGGAAATAAAATCATCAACAATACAACCTATCACAATAATCCTCATACACCACTGACGTGCACAATATGATTCATAAAGTAATAACCAAAAAGATCAAACCATGTTGCGAACTCCAAATAATAGACATTACCAGATTACACAGAAGAATTTCGTAGAATATAGAAGTAGATCAGGCAATCTACAAGTTGCTTCTTGTATTAATCTCAATGAATGTATAACAAAAATAACTGAACTTCTTAACAATCTACAAAATACTCTAAAAATCTCTAAGTGGGCCACAAATCATCAATTTGGGGACCCCTACAAATGAATCCAACTTCTCAATTTATAGAAGTTTTCTGCCCTATTATCTAGGAAATAAATCTAACCTAAATTAAGAACTAAAACTAGGAGTCGCAGTTAACTTGCAAGTTTTTGCCTTGATACTCCACTTAACAACTATGAAATGGGGACTGCATGAGCACTACGAAGACCATGTTGAGTGAGCCACATTTTTCGTAGTCATGCAGGATTTCTCTCAAAATCAAAACTTGAGTAGGAGTTGCAGCTAAAAACACAAAATTAAGGATTTATGAAAAAGCTTTGCTATCTTTAGCAACTGTGCATTTATTCCTTATTTATTGGCAAAAGCTCTATAATTATCAATTATACATGCAACTGCTTGAACAGGAGGATCAACTACGTGCTTAACTCTAAATTTATATTTCTTCAACACTTCATCTGCATGCTTCTTTCCTTTCTCTAGTTCCCCTATTGTCTCTGCCACCTCTTGACACTGAGTGATCAACTATGTGTACCTGTCCATGAGGGCGACATCAAACTGGGCTGAAGGTCCTAAGTGTTGATCCTCGTATGCATCCCACTGATTCAAAACTTGTTGTTGTTCCATTATTCCGGTACTAGTTAATCCTAAACCGAAGGGTCCAAGCATATGTTTTACAAAATTCTCATATGACAAAATTTCCCTGAGGAGAGGGACCTGAATCTCTGCCAAACCTTTTATATACTACTAAAACATTTCAGTCTTCAGCTCCAAAATGTACACATAGGACTGCAAGTTTTCACAATTGTCCCCTCCTAAGAGGTCCTCCTCCATTATTGTCTCCGCCCCTAACCATAATACTTTATTCAAAACTCGAAACTTCTTATTGAAAATACTTAGCTTCTGTTCACATTGCATAGAACAAGAAGCTAAGACTTCGCCTGCTTGTACTGCCCTTCGGTATATCTTCATTGTATCCTGCAGAAATAGTCTAATCTTAGTTGTATTTATTTGGGTCCATGACTTGGCTACAGTGGCCACTCGTCTCACCTCCACTAGTGCCTTAACTTGTCCCTCTGGTAGTGAGGATGTCGAAGGTAGGTCATTGGCCCTACAAGAGTCTAGAGGTTTTCTCATCTCAATCAAGAGCTTCTTGTATTTCCCTAGTTGTGCTTTGAGCTCCATGTTTGAAGTGTGCTCTTTTTCAACATGCCCCCTGACAACACTTGTGGCTAGCTCCAAAGTATCTAGCTCTCCCCACTTGGTTTGTTTAACCAAATTTACCTAGGATATTTGATACTTGGGGGAAGCTTGTCCCTTAGCTTGGAGTGGAACTGCCACATCTGCAATCACTTCACCGAAACCCATTTTTGATAAATGATGAACGGTTGTTAACTTCTTAGCCTTTGGTGGCTCCTCAATGATTACTTGTTGTAAAGTGACCTTGGGAAGCTCCGCTTTTCTCTTTTTCTTCTCAAAAGTGAACTCAAGTCATTGCGGTATATTTTCATCCTTTTCACCTTGATGTGACACTATGTCTGCAGTTATAACATGGACGTCTTCCTGCTCCTCTACTTCATCTCTTTCCTCTGCCTCTTTTTGCCCGGGATCTTGAGGTGAGGTAACTTGACGGGCTAGATTGGTTTGGAGAGCATCTTGCTTATGTAACTCTCCTAGTTTGCCACTGACCACTTCATTAAATGTCATCTCCTCCTTACCTACCTCTGTTTCACCTTTCTTGGCTGCTATATCCTTGAGGAGGTCCTCTTGATCTTGAGGGGTTAGAACTAGTCTTTCATTCAATAGGTCCTCTGCCTCATCCCCTTCTTTCTTGCCTTCTAGCGGCCGATGTTGCTCGAAATCATCTTCTTCCTGATCTGAATTAGATTCAATGTTCCTAACTTTTATTCCTTCAGTAGTAGACCTGAAACCTTGTACTCTAGGCTATCATGTGGGTATATTAACTGGTGATAGTACAGACGCGTCGATACCTAGATCCTGTGTGGCATCTGTTGAAGGTGGTTGAGTAGGTATATCCTGAGTAATTTCTATTTCTTCTTCCTGATCTTGGGTACCCTCTCCTGCAGTCTTCCCTATAGCTATCCTTGGTGGGAGGACTTTAGCCAGTGGTACTGCTCCTAATCCATCGATCACTCCAAGATCTGTTGCCTTCTTCAACAACTCGAACTCCTTCATCTTTTCTTGGAGTTTCTTCATTAAGTCTTCAATGCTTTCTTGAGGTTTCTCCCCCTCATCAAGATTGGTGGATGTATTTTGTCTCGAGCTTGACCTCATCTTCTAAGCATACTCCTTGTAACCCCTTGACTGGGGTACCCTTGAAGTGGACTCCTTCTGTTTTGCCTTTGAGGCACTGGATGTTACCCTCTGGCTTAACCATTGCTTGGTCCTATTGATTACCACTTGAGGAAAAATTTTAATATTTAGGTCTTCATTGACTGACCACTTCATTGGAGAGAGAGAGAGAGGTTTCTTATCAATTTCTATCCCTTTGTATGCCACATCGAGAAAGTCTCCATCATCTCTGAGGTCTTTGGGGAGATTGGTTTCAATTCAAAAATCTCTGATTTGTGGCATGGACAACCGACTATAACTCTTTTCTTTGACTTCAAATCTATCCTAAAGGTTAGCCCAAAAATCCTCCAGTCTTGGCTTGTGTCCCTCATATGCCTTAGGCATAGCTTGTTTGAGTTTCCCGTAGTGGTCATGGAACTCCCTAGCATAATCATATTTCTTCAGGTTCAAATCTTGAAGCTCTAGCTCTGCTGATTTTGCAACTTGTATTTTTGAGCATGTGAAATATCCAATTGATACCGAGAAATCAATGCCTGTTTTATGTTTGGAAGACAAAAGAGACTGGAGGCCTAAAAGTTGCCTTACATACTCCAGCAAAATCACTCTATCATTGCAGTATCGAGGCAACAACATTGGGTTCCCTGTGAATCCGATAACCCTCATGTAGGTTGAGTGTGGGTTTTGGGTGAACCAACATGCCCACTCTTAGATAATAGCCATGACCTTCGGGCTAATCCGATATCTTGCATCCCTTGTTAATTGGATTACTATTGGGAAAATGAAGGCATCATTAATTCTGTTGAAATGAGCCTTTGCATTGGCTAGAGTGAGTTGGGAATAATACTCTCATACCTTCTTTTGTCCTTCCTCCTCTCCCAATTGACCCTCTACCTATAGCCCTGGGAACTTTCTAGCTCTGGCAGCTACCCAAATGACATAAGATGTGAAAAAGAACTTTTAGGTCTGGTGAACTTCTTTCATTTGTTTGCGGATATTGATGAAGAGGATCTGCAACTAATCAAAATATTGCTTCCCTATTAAGATAGTGGTCATAAACTGGAACATCTAGGGATGGAAATGCTTGCAATCAGGCTTTCCAAAGGCCCTGCTCAACATAATGATTAAGTCCTTTTAAGGCTCCTTGAAGTTTGCCCTCAGGATCTCTATTGCCTTGAGGCCTATATTCCTTTCTTCTTCCAACTAGTTTTTATTCATGTGCCTTTTACTTGCTGCAACTTTGTCATTCCATGCCTTTAAGGCTTCTTCTTCAATTAAAAGGAATATTTCTTCTCTTGTTGGGGTACCAAAAACAAACCCCAGCATATCAGGAGACAAGTCTATAACTGTTTTCCCTTGTGCATATGTGCACTTTCTAGTATCCAAGTTATAAAATGGGGCAATTGTCATCATGAACTTAGGTGCTTGTACTGACTACGGAAAGATAGTAGCTTCCACCAGGCCTGATCTTTTGATTCTTTGGTGGAGGGCCTCCAATCTAGGTTTGTCTAACTGAGTCTAGATATCCTAAATTTCTATATGGTCAATTTATGTATCTATGACCCATCTAATTTCATCATCCAGCTTCGAAGCATAGACCTTTCCCTGATAATGATACTTCATGGTGGCTGGGAGTCTATCAATTTCTTTGCCTCTTTTGTTGGAGGATGAGTCCATCTACCCACTTGAATCTACAAGAAGAAAATAAATTTTTAGTCCTTGATTATAATCATAAAAATTCATTTGCTTCGACAATTCGGGGTCCTAGGGTCTTGGGCTAGGTACATATAAATGTGGTCCGGAACTCCGAGGTTCTAGGATATATACTCACTGATGCGGTCTAGAGCTTTGGGGTTCCGGGGTTTCGGGTTGGGTAAAAAACACTTGATTCCGGAACTCCGGGGTCTGGAGCTCATCTCAGGATCCCGAGATCCCGAGTCAAATAGGATTTATCAAAAAGACTTTCAAAAAAGATCAGCCTTGGAACTCCGGGGTTCCGAGATTAAAAAAACAAAACAAAAAAGAAGCCAACCACCCGGAACTCCGAGGGTCCGGGGTTTCAAGCTTGGGAAAAAAACTATGGCACGTGGGCAAACAAAAAGGATGAAAGAAATGAAAAGAAAGCAAACAAAAACAAACACTCGGCAAGGAAAGAAAATCTAATCTACAAAACAACCAAAAGGGGCAATAAAAATCACCAACCTGGTGAATAAAAAATGCCCAAAACGTCAAGAAAAACTTGGAAGTCCAGAGGTTTGCGGCTTGGAAGCAAGGAAGAAAGAGCTCTGAATGCGCATATGAACTTTAAAAGTTCATCATTCTTATTTATACCCCCTCCCAAGCTTGTCCGTACGAAGGCTTTAAACAAGACCTCGAGACTCCGGGGTTCCGAGCTTGACAAAAGAAAAGAAAGACCCTACCCCGGAACCCTCGGGGTTTAGGGTTCTAAAGCAAGCAAAAAAAAAGGCACCACCTCGGGACTCCGGAGTTCCGAGGCAAAAGACACAAAACCTTGGGACTCTGGGTTTCTGGATTTTTGAGGCAAAATACGCATAACACGTACCTCGGGACTTCGAAGATCTAGAGTTCCGAGCCAAGAATACAACAAAATAACAAGAGGGACCAACCTCGGGACTTCAGAGTTTCGAGGGAAAAAAAAAGAACAAAAGAAAAGGGACCTCAAGACTCTGAGACTCCGGAGTTCCGAGGTTAGAAAACAAAAGAAAGCAAAAGCAAAGACAAGACAAAAATAGAAGACCTATACTTTGACGCAAGGAGACTAAATGGGGAATAGATATACAAGGCATAATAGGGTGGATAGGGATGGTATCCACTATGTGATGTTCCTTGCTCAGATCTGACCTTTTTTTAATAGACTTTCAGTGATATAATATCTTCCCTTACTACTTTTATAAGAATCTAAACATTCACTAAGAATGTTCTCAATCAAACCTCTACACACTAAAAATGTCTCTAATCAAGGCTCATTTTTCACTTAGAAAATCCTTGATCCAATTTGAACACTCACTAAGAATGATTTGAAGTTGGTCCTTAGCCAATGGTGACTTGTAAATACTATTGATTATTGAAAGATATTTGCTGTAGTTAACAGGGACAAACTCTGATTAAGGTGTTACTATCTCCTTTTAACGTTTGCTCTATTGGTTGGAAGATTCTAGTATGTGCATTGGTCTCCTAAAAACTCTCTTTTTCTTGTTACTGGGCGATGACTTAAGATCCAACTCTCTGATTGGTGAAGGTCTCAAACACTCCCTTTCCCCAAATCTTCTGGAAATGGCACAAACATGCAAGTGAACTCACAATACTGGTTCCCACTTTTTGACCAACTTTGACTCTTAGATGAACATTTTGAAAAAAACCTTGACTTTCCGACACCTATAACTTTTAAACCATTAAGAATTTGAAGATGATGTAAACTAGTGATTTGTAACATCTTGTTTGTAAATTCTAAATATATTTTTTTAAAAAAATTTGAATAAAATTTTATTGATTTTTCCATCTCCCTCAAAAAGTTTTATTTTACAACAAACAACATTTTTTAAGAGTGATGTGCATCCTGAAACGCATAACTTTTTTTCTATAAATGATAAAAACAAAAATCTTTTGAATTTTGGTTTGTAACATCAATACCCAAGGCATGTGATTTGTTTGATAGTTATATGTTGAATATTTTTCATTTTATTAAGTTTTGAAGTCCGACTAATTATAATTTAGATATAGGTGTACGTTTGAACACATAACTTGTTCTATATATATCGAAATTCAATTTTTTTTTTTTAACATCAATACCTAGTGCATGGATATTTTTAAGAATTTTTTTGAGTTAGTTTACTATTTTTCCCAATGCATTGAACAAAGAAGTTCATGTTCGATGAAAAACCTACATTCATAAGAAATAAAATAAAAATATATTAAAAATTATACTATTTGGAAAGCCTATAATAATGACTAAATACTTAAAAAAACAAAACTTCTAAATGAATTCATTTGACCCCCAAAAGCTAATGTAAAATTATTTTTTATCAACATTTGATAGATGCAAAGGAGACTTCATTGCAAGTATGACTTAGAAGTAGAGAGGTTCTATCCAATAAATTTTGATCTAAGAGCCTTTGATCTAACTCTCTTTAATTGATTACTTCAAATAGGACCTCTTAAAGTTTAAATCATTATATTTTATAAAAAATGTGTGATTTCAGCAAAAATCAAGATGTACCAAAAAGTAGGAACCAAATTTGTGAGTTCACCCATACACGTATTTGCAAGTCGGTTGTAAGGGAATATTTACTCTGCTACTTTCCAATTAATAATTCTAATTCTCTACCAATCTTTGTATCCTCCCTCATGTTTGTTTGATCCCTAGTATATATATTGGTTCCCCTCTATCGAAGGGTTGCACCCTTTCCAATCATACCCGTCTCTTCATGATAGATCACAACTTTCCCATTTTAGTCTCTAACAACCTTTACACTATATATCATTATACTTTTGTTTTAAGGAAATATATAATATGATTAAATATTTTAATGATTGGTCACAAATATATTGTTCACTATTATGATTAATTTATTTATTATTTACAAATGAATTGAGGGCCATCATAATCCCCCCTTCTCGAATTTGTTTGTCCTCAAGAATTCTTGTAATTTATTCTTTCTCCCATGTAGTGTTTTCTTCTTGTAACTCTCTCAATTTCATTACGAACTTAGTAATGGTTCTATTCCTCAATTTCCTCTCTTTGGTATCCAAGATTACTTTTGGTTTAATAATGAGATTTCCCTCATCATCAAGGGGTGGTAATTCATTGCACAAGGCTACCTGCCATCCAATAACTCTTTTTAGTCTAGATACATGAAATATGTTATGGATTTTGCTATTCTCAAGTACTGTTAGTTTGTAAGCTACTTCACCAATCTTCCTCAAAACCTTATAGGGTCCATAGAATCATGGCTTGAGTTTATCTACCCCACTTTTCTTGATCAAAGATTGTTTGTTGGTTGGAGTCGTAAAAATACTAAATCTCCAACTTCAAAAGTTCTTTCTATGTGGTTCTTGTTTGCATAGATCTTTTGTTGTTTTTGAGCATGTTGGAGGTTTTCTTTGAGGACTTTTATAATATCTATTCTTTGTTGTACAAATTTTTGTGCACCTAGTAATTTTCTATCTTGAATTATCAATATCCTGAAAGAAGTAGCCTTCCACCCATATAGGGCCTTGAAGGGACTCATCCCAATTGACATGTGGTGGGTAGTGTTGTAGAAATACTCTCCTAAGTGTAGCTATTTAATCCATGTCATTTGATGTCTGGTGACATAATTATGTAGGTACCCTTCTATACACTTATTGACTATTTTAGTTTGCCCATTTGTCTGTGGGTGGTAGCTTGTGCTTGGAGTTAGATATGTTCCTTCTAATCGAAAAAATTCCTACTAGAATTGACTAAGGAATTTTCTATCTCTATCACTAATGATATTCTTGGGTAACCAATGGAGGTGGAAGACTTCTTTGAAAATTAACTATGCTATCTAGGGTGCCTTATATTCCATGGAGATTGCAAATAAATGGGCATACTTGGTGAGTATCCACTATCACGTAGATGCCATCTTTCCCATGTACCTTAGGTAAACCTGTTATGAAGTCCATGGAGATGTTTTATGATTTTAAATTTGGAAAGGGTGGTGGTTGTAGTAACCATGTAGGGTGATTATACTCTATTTTATTTCACTAACATGTCATGCATTCCTATAGATGTCTAAGGATGTCTTTCTGCAACCCTTTCCATGAATACTTCTCTTTGATTTGCTTATATGTTTTATAGTACCCTTGATGGTCGGCGAAAGAGTTATCATGATATTCCTTCAAAATCTTGTTCTTTATCTTGGAGTGTGGAATAAAGAATATTCTTCCCTTGTATAGAATGATGTCATCCCATAACATGTATTCCTCATTTGGTAGTTTTCCTTCTAGGATCTCCTTTTCTTCTAGATCTTTGATATACTTTGAAATGATGTTACTTTTCCAATCTCTTGAAATGCTTGTGATGGCATTGAGATAAGGACGTTTGGACAAGGTATACTCCATTATTGTTTCTCTTGATATACTCTATATCAAGGTCATAGGATTATATTTTTCTCAACCATTTATGTTGTCAATTATTGAGATCTTTCTAATTCATGAAGAATTGTAGGTTGTTGTTGTTGGTTTTGACAATGAATCTCCCATGGACAAAGTATTGTCAGAACTTGGCCAAGGCATGCATAATGGCCAACATCTCTTTGTCATAGATGGAGTGATGTTTCTTTATATCTGTTAGATTGTGACTCTCAAATGCTATGGGATGCTTCCTTTGCATGAGGACTATATTGATTCCTTCTCTTGATGAATCACATTGTAGTTCAAAAGGCTCTATGAAGTTAGGAATTGTGAGGATAGGGCATGAGCTCATGACTTCCTTAAGTTGTTTGAATGCTTGTTATGCCAAGTCATTCCACATGAAGGCTCCTTTCTTTGTTAAATCCATAAGAAGAGTGGCAATCTTAGAGAATCACTCCACAAAGCATTTGTAGTAGCTACATAAACCCAAAAATCCCTTAAGTTGAGTTAGGGTTTTGGGTTTTGGCCATTCTTCGATAGCTTGGATCTTCTCCTCATCTACATTTACTCCTTCTGCACTGATTTTGTGCCCCAACTAAAGTATCTCCTCTATCCCAAACTTACATTTTGAGATTTTTGGCATATAGGGATTTTATTTTTAAAATATTTAAGACTTCTTCAATGTGTTGAAGGTGTTTTTCTCATTTTGTGTTAAATAAGTATATCTTCAAAGATACAAGTAGGAATTTCCATAGTTGTTTCCAGAAGATATGATTCATACATGATTGGAAAATAGCTAAGGCATTGGTGAGGCTAAATGGAAAGACTAAAAATTCAAAATGTCCATAATGACATCTAAAGGCTATTTGGGTACATCGTCCTCTCTCATTCAGATCTGATGGTATCCCAATCTTAGGTCAATTTTGGAAAAATGGCGAGCTCCATGGAATTCTTCCATCAACTCATATATTTTATGGATAAAATATCTATTCTTAATGTTTTTCTTATTTAGGTCCCTGTAGTCTATACACATCCTCATAGTGTCATCTTTTTTTTCTGACTAAGACCACTAAGGATGCAAAAGGACTATTACTTGGTTAGATGTGACCCATTTCTAATAATTTGTTGATAGACTTTTAAATCTCCTCCTTGTATTTCTAAGGTGTTGGAAACAACAATGAAGGAAAAAATGAGAGGGGGGGTGAATCAGTTTTCACTGGATTACCAAACTTAACCTTAAATTCAAATCTGATAAATTGCAGTAATAACAAAGATAACCAAATTGACAGCACAACACACAACACCAAGATTTTGACGTGGAAAACCCAGTTAACAGAAAAACCAGGGTGAAAACCTACTCACAATTAGATGATACTCTGTAGTAGTATGTGAAAATATTACAATGGGGAATGCACATGCATTCAGACACACTACCTAGAGCTCACTGCTCAAAATAAGATGACCTAAGAGGATACAATCCTTAGGGAAGGCTCACTACCTTACAATAATGATTGAACTACAGTCCGGATTACATGAACTACAAATATAACATCTCCTTATGTCTGCTGATAGTTCCGGTTAAGTACACTTGTCTACCCTACAACACAATGTGGAAAGATGTATTCACTTGTTTGCACCTTTTCAAATCTCTAATAATGCAGACATGACACTGATCCATAATTTACATGACTAAACCACCTATATATACAATTCATCAACCTTGACAACAAGGTCGGCTAAACCCTCAACTCACAATTATATAATCACATCACATGATACAAGGATCGACCATCAGATGAATATAATGATATACATGATATAACATGAACCTAAATCAAATGCTCAAACATGCAACACCACTGGAAATTACGCCAAGATCAACTGCAACACGCTACACCACCAAGAATATCACATAACACAAAGAATATCACCGGATCAACAAAATCACCAATATCATGCACAATGATCAATGCAGAACACCAAAACAAATAGGACATGATTAGGAAACACCAACAAGCACATTTGAACCATCCGCAATAATTGCACCAACACCACTTATCAAATCTTCATTGATCAACATCTAAAACTCAAGAACACTCAAACAACAGCAGCTCGGACTAGAAAGATAGCTTGTGGAGCACCAAATCATGAACCATCTTAAATATAGATACACATGAACATCCCAAATAATTTCCCAAAATCATAACTCAAGATCTAATCACACCGGAATATACCAGAGGAAATACCGAACTCTACAAAGTACTGATCAAAAAAACTAAACTGCAAACCAAATCATATGATATGATCAATTAAGATTTTGGATCACTAAAAACAATGCAGAAGGATGCAATGATACAAGAAATACTCCATAAACCGAACCATGATCTCAATAAACCAATCTGCAACGATGGTTGCAATAAATCATAGGAATATGTTGACATCAATGACAACAACATATCCTAGTAGCAACAATCCAACAATCTCCCCCTTTGGCATTGATGGCAACATATGGATGTGAACAAGAATCAATGCAAAGAAAGGAAAGCATCTCCAACAATCTCCCCCTAAGATTAAGCTCACCAACAATAGATAAGACAAATTTTCACATGCTTTATGTCCCCCTTTGACATCAATGACAAAGGTTCTCAAAATAGAAAACCAAACTCTTTCCCTTTAGATAAACAAATCAGCTCAACAAAACCACAAAAAGACTACTCCACCAAAGGAGCAATATAAACTCATCAATCCGGACAAGAAGATAAGACTGCATGAAGTCCACCGGATTGATGCAACTCAATGCATCTAGTTCCCATCAAGAGGGGTGGATACCCCCAACTTGTCTCTCAAATATACAAATGTATCTGTAGACAAAAGCTTTGTGAAAATATCAGTGATTTGTTTTGTTGTAGACACACTCTAGCTTCACTTCCTCTTCACTGACTTTTTCTCTCAAGAAATGATACTTGATTGATACATGTTTAGTCTTTGAATGTTGCACTGGGTTATTTGGCATATTAATAGCATTGGAATTATCACAAAATATGACATTAGGCTCATCATAGATAATTGTGATATCCTTCAACATTTGTTTCATCCAAACTACCTGAGTGCAATTACTAACAACAACAATGTACTCAGCGTCAACAATAGATAGGGAAATTGAATCTTGTTTCTTACTTGTCCATGAAACCAATTTCTTACCCAAAAAGAATGCACCATCGAAGGTACTCTTCCTATCATCAACATCAGCAACCTAATCACCATCAGTGTAGATACATAACATGAAATCATCAGTCCTTGGATACCACAAACCATAATCCATAGTTCCTTTCAGGTATTTGAATATCCTTTACAACAGTGACATGACTCTCTTTCGAATCAGCTTGATATCTAGTAGCCATGCACACAACATGCATTATGTCAAGTCTATTCTGAGTTAGGTATGACAGTCCACCAACCATAGATATATATAAGGTCTGATGAGCTTTCAGAGATTCCTCATTTTTAGATAATTTGCAACTAGTCACCATAGGAGATCCAACCGGTTTAGAATCTTCTAACCTAAACTTCTTCAACAATTCCTTCACATATTTAGCTTGAGATATAAAAATACCTTTTTCAATCTGTGAAATCTACAAACCTAAGAAAAATTTCATTTCTCCTACCATAGACATTTCAAACTCTTTTTACATATCACCAACAAACTTCATACTCAAGTTATCATCTCCTCCAAAGATAATGTCATCAACAAAAACTTCAACAATCAAAATGTTATCATTCTCAATTTTTAGATATAGATTACTATCAACAGTACCTTTATTAAATCCTAATTTTAGCAAATACTTATCCAATCTAGCATAATAGGCTCTAGGGGCTTGTTTCAATCCATAAAGAGCTTTCTTCAGTTTGCACACCATGTCTCCATCATCTGATAATGAAAATCCACCAGGTTGCTCAATGTAGACTTTTTCTTCAAGATCACCATTCAAAAAGGTTGACTTGCCATTCATCTGATATACCTTGAAATCCTTGTAGGCAACACATGCAAGCAATAGTCTATCAGCTTCAAGTCTCCTCATAATCAATTCCTTCTTTTTGTGAATATCCTTTGCATACCAGTCTTTCTTTATTTCTAACAACTTCACCAACTTCATTCAATTTGTTCCTGAATACCCATTTAGTACCAATCACATTCTTGTCTTTAGGTCTAGGCACAGGTTCCCATGTGTTATTCTTTTCAATCTGATTCAACTCTTCTTCTATAGCCTTCATCCAATTTTCATCTTTGCAAGCCTCAACAACATCTTTAGGTTCAATTTTGGAAATCAAACATACCTCTTCAGCAGCTAGCCTTCTTCTAGTTATCATGCCTTTATTTTTATCACCAATGATCTGATTTTTAGAATGATTCAATTTTGCATACCTTGAAATCTTCCGATTATTCTGATTTTTAGGTTCCTGCACTTCTTCATCGACAACAACAACATCTCGATCAACTACCTCTACCAGATCATTTTGCTTCAATTATTCAGTCTGATTTAGTGTTAAAACATCTTGATCATCATCATACCTGCATGCTTTGATCTCTTTTCCATGGTTCTCATCAACTTTTACATTTGCACTTTCCATTATCTTTCTCAGTCTCTTATTGTAGCACTAGTAAGCATTTCTCTTTGTAGAGAATCCCAATAAAATTCCTTCATCACTTCTTGCATCAAACTTTTTTAAATCTTCAACTCTCTTGATATAACACT
This sequence comes from Cryptomeria japonica, assembly GCF_030272615.1. Taxonomy (NCBI): domain Eukaryota; kingdom Viridiplantae; phylum Streptophyta; class Pinopsida; order Cupressales; family Cupressaceae; genus Cryptomeria; species Cryptomeria japonica. The sequence goes on along the minus strand of NC_081415.1, from coordinate 274,393,636 downwards.
TGCTTCCAAAAATTCTAAAATATCTCAAAGTAGGAACATGACCAAACCATAGCTCATAAGGAATCTTACCGGTATCACCTTTTATATACACTTGGTTGAATGTCTAACAACAGTGCTAACAAATTCTCTCCAATACATATTTAGAAAATTCCCTTCAATCAGCATAGTCCTTGTAGCATCCAAGATAGTTGTGTTCTTCCTTTCAACAACTCCATTATGTTGTGGGGTTCTAGGAGCAGATACTTGTCTTCTAATCCCATGCTTCTCACATAATGAGTCAAACTCACCGGAATAGAATTCTGCTCCCCTGTCAAATCTCAGACATTTCACCTTTAGTCCTATCTCAGTCTCAACCTTTGCTTTGAATATATTGAATTTGTCCAATGCTTCTGATTTTTCCCTCAAAAAGGAAACCCACATCATCCTAGAATAATCATCAATAAATAACGTGAAATATCTATCACCCTACACACTTATTATTGTAGTAGGTTCACATAGGTCAGTATGCACAAGGTCTAGCAATTCATCAGATGTATATTGTCTACTCTTGAAAGAATTTTTTGTTTTCTTACCCATTTGATAATCCTTACATACGGATTAGCAGGCTTAACAATTTTAGGCAAATCTCTAACAACCTGAGTAGAACTAATCTTAATCATTGAGTCAAAATTAACATGACGCATTCTTCTATGGCATAACAAACTTTCATCAATATGAGCAATCAAGCAACTTTCCTCACTAGCATCCAAATGAAAGATATTACCTCTAGTCATAGTTCCTGATGCAATCTCTATACCGGAGGCATTTAGGATCTTGCATTTTTCATTCTTGAATTGAAAATCATAACGTCCACCATTTGTCCAAAACTCAAAATATTATGCTTCAAACCTTCTACATACAAGACATCATCAGTGTTATGCTTATCATCAAAAGAAATAGAACCTCTACCACAAATCACACAAGCTTTGTCATCTCCAAATCTTACTATTCCGCCATCATATCTCTCCATATTCACAAATTTTCTTTTACCACTGGTCATATGATGTGAACAACCGTTGTCAATCACCCATTCATCTTTCTCTTCAACTTTAGCAGCTAAAGCTTTCTCCTCAATAGTGCAGCTTGTGGAATCAACAAGTACCGATCCATCTTCTTTGATAGAAATAAACACAATTTTATCTCCTTCTGATTCTTCATCTGTAACATCTTCATTAGCAACATAGTAATAGTTCTTCTGATGCTTATACTTCCAGTTAGATTTGCAGGGCTTATCATACTTCTCATGCTTCTCATATCTATCATTTTTATCATGCTTATCAAATTTATCATCCCTATTATACTTAGACATTCTCTCTGGGAACCTAGAAGCAAAATGTCCTATCTTATTGCAAGAGAAACATTTTAGAGGCAATTTACCATCATACTTACCAGCTCCTTTAAGCAATCTCTAGGCAATCAATGCTTCAAGCTCATCCAATTCACTTTCTTTCTCTTTCATCGCTCTTCTCTCTCTTTCATATCTGGATATTATGCATTCATCAAGGTCATACTTCTATTTTCTGGATACAGATGCTCTAAATGTTGTCTCTGACTTTCCATGTGATTCATGAAATTTGCTCAATTCAAATGCAACAATATTTTCAACCAACATATCTCATCACAATAGTCACACTCAGGATCTCATCAGTAGAAGCTACCTTATGTTTATAAGTAGGAGGCAATGATCTCAACACCTTAGCAACAATTTCGTCTTCTTCAATGGTTCCACCGACACATCTAATACCTAGGACAAGTTCATTCACCTTGGCCATGAAAGAGTTTATGTTATCATCTTCTCCCATCTTTAGCATCTCATACTTCCCTTTCAAGCTCTACAACTTAGCAACTTTGACTTGTTTATCTCCTTCATACAAGGTCTCAAGCTTCTCCCAGATCTCTTGTACAGTCTGAAGTCTCATCACATTAGTCATCTCAGAATCAGCCAAGTCACTCAGCAACGCTTCCTTAGCTCTAATGTTATGTTCAGCTTCCTTGATCTCATCAGCAGTAACCGGTCCATTCTAAGGAATAGAATAGACATTCTTTGTAATCTTCTAGTAATCTTCTCCAAGACATCTCAAGTGCACCTCCATTCGGTTCTTCCATATAGCATAGTTATTCCCATCGAATCTTGGACTTTCCTTCTTAAAAATAACACTTCCACTTCCAATTGCCATCCTGGATCACCTCATGCAGTCAAGCTTCTTCCAGAGGATCTAGCTTTGATACCAATTGTTGGAAACAACAATGAAGGAAAAATGAGAGGGGCGGTGAATCAGTTTTTCACTGGATTATCAAATTTAACCTTAAAAGCAAATCTGATAAACTGTAGTAACAACAAAGATAAGAAAATTGACAGCACAACACACAACACCAATATTTTGATGTAGAAAACCCGGTTAAAGGAAAAACCACGATGGAAACCTACCCACAATTAGATGATACTCTGTAGTAGTATGTGAAAATATTACAATGGGGAATGCATATGCATTCAAACACATTGCCTAGTGCTCACTGCTCAAAATAAGATGACCCAAAAGGCTACAACCCTCGGGGAAGGTTCGCTACCTTACAATTATGATCGGACTACAATCTAGATTACATGAAATGCAAATAAATCATCTCCTTATGCCTGATGACAGTTTTGGTTAACTACATTTTTCTGCCCTGCAACATAATTCCGAAAGATGTATTTTCTTGTTCGCACCTTTTCAAATCTCTAATAATGCAGACACAACGCCGATCCATAATTTGCATGACTGAACTGACTATATATACAATTCATCAACCTTGACAACAAGGTCAGCTAAACCTTCAACTCAAAATTATTAAATTGCATCACACAATACAAAGATCAACCACTAGACCAATATAATCATATGCATGATATAACATGGACCTAAATCAAATGCTCAAATATGCAACACCACCAAAAAATTACACCAAGATCAACCACAACACACTACACCACCAAGAATACCGCACAACATGAAGAATATCACCAGATCAGAAAAATCATCAATACCACACACAATGATCAATGTGGACCACCAAAATAAATAGGACACGATTAGGAAACACCAACAAGCACATTTGAACCATCTGCAATAGATGCACCAACACCACTTATTAAATCTTCATTGATCAACATCTAAAACTCCAAAACACTCAAACAACAACAACTCGGACTAGAAAAATAGCTTGCAAAGCACCAAATAATGAACCATCTAAAATGTAGATACACATGAACATCCTAGACAATCTCCCAAAATCATAACTCAAGATCTGATCATACCAGAATATATCGGACGAAATACCAAACTCTGCAAAATACTAATCAGAAAAACCAAACTGCAAACCAGATCATATGATGTGATCAATTAAGCTTCTGGATCATTGAAAAATAATACAAAAGGATGTAATGATACAAAAAATACTCCATAAACTGAATCATGATCTCAATAAACCAATCTGCAATGGTGGTTGCAATAAATCACAAGGATATGTTGACATCAATGACAACAACATATCCTAGTACTAGGAATGTCCAACATAAGAATGTCTATAAGGGGTTGTTATTACAGGTTTTTCCCCTTCTTCAAGTTCTATGAAATGCTCAAATCCCCTTTTTGGAGAGAGACCCAAGGGAATATCTTCAAAAAACTTTTTGTGTTTTCTTAAGATGGGGTAGATATCTATGTGGATTGCTTGTTCATGAGAGGATGATTTATCTAGAACCATTTTCCTTGGTCATGCCTAAGGATTCATTCCATTCATTTACAAGGTACCACCTTTGAGGAGCCATTTGGCAGTCCCTTTAAGGTTACTTCTTGCCAATTATGTTCGAAGCATATCTCCAAATTTGAGTTGTCCATGGTGAAGTGCACCAAATAATTTATCCAGGGCATTCCCAAAATTATATCATTTTGTAGATTTACAACATAAAAATCTCCTTTAATTGTATGTTCACCAAAGTGACCTCTAGTTGTGAAATGACTTTGGCACATTGGTCAATGGATCCACTAGTGAATCCTACCTTGAATCCTTTGAATTCTTGGGTCTTCAATATTTTCCTTAGTACTAAATTTTTGTTGATAAAGTTATGGGAGGCCCCACTATCTACCAAGGCAATTACCTTTTCCCCCTTTAATGTTCCCTTAATTTTGAATGGCCTAGGCTCATTCTCTTGAGAAATGACTACTAGTGTTGAACCTTGCTCTATTGCTAGGCATTTATGCATTATAAGATTCTTCTACTTTGTGTACCTATCCTCTTTTGCATTGATGGTCATGTCCCTTCTTCATTAATTCCTCTCTTGCTTGGCATTGATACCTTGTACTACATTGTCCTCGACATACATAACATTTCCTTCCCTTATTGTCCTTTCTTGTCTCTTCCCATTTATGTTGTGCCTTAGATGGTAGATTCTTGGGCTTTTCCTTTGAAGAATTGGATTCAACCTTCATAGCCTTTTGTATTGCTTCTTCCAAAGTTCATGGTTCCAAGGGATTTACAATATTTTTAATTGAGTCTTTAAGTCCTTCAATAAACAAATAGGTAAGTCAATTATGTGATAGGTCAAGGACCATGACGAACAATCATTGGAATTCATTGGCAAAGTCCTCCATGGTACCATGTTGCTTAAGATGAGTTAGTTCCTTGAAATACCATTTAGGATGCTTTTGGTCAAATTTGCTAATGATTTTTTGAGTGAATTCACTATAGGTGGTTATACTTTGGTGGCCTTGAGTGATGATTCCATGATGCCACCAATTGTTGTCAAAAGTTGCAAAATTGCATTTTTGGTGGTTAGAGGGTAGTTATCCATTTGGATTCGGTTTGGGATGATCCAAACACTATATAAACCTTGTAATAAATCCCTAAAAAGGAGAGAGAGGGGATTGGAGACCGAAATACAAGTTTTGATGCTTCAATAAAGGTGAAATAACCTTGTTTTTCTGCATTTTATCACGTGGCAGTCTGAAACTCTTTAATTTTCCATGCATTTGTGAATTGATTTCTGTTAAAACTTGATTGGAGGTTGATCTATGATGTCTTAGCTTCATTTTGATACCAAGATTGATTGATTTGGTGTCCATTTGAATAAGTTATAAGCATTTTTCTATAACCGGTTAAAACCCAGATTTAGGGTAAGTAGCAGGCTTGTAAATGTAATTTCTTTCATTTCATTGCATGTCTTGACCCCAAACTTGGCAAGGGGCTTGGGGAAGATGTATATTACCTTGTCAAACCATTGGTTTGAGGTTTTGCAGGTTTGACATCCTTGAAAGTTGCAGATTTGCAGGGTTAAGCATGATGAAGATGCTTGGTAGGGTATTGGTTTGACCAATATACCTTAAGGAGGGTACCTTTTTATGAAGGAAACTATCTAGGCAAGTCCTAGGGATGGTGTAGGGTCCATCAATTTGATGGTAAGGTGCCTAGAGGTCAGACATTGACCAAGCCCTAGTTTCCTAGGGTCTACATGCTCAAATTTGGGGCTTTCTATGTTGCAAGTGGTTTGAGTCTAATTCCTCTCATATTTAAGCATTTTATAACATATATTGCCACTGTCCAAGAGATGGAGTTCAGGGGTTAAGATTTGAGGGGTGTTCTTTTGTCATAGTGTTGAGAGATAAATAGGTGTCAAGTTTTTGGACCTGTTGGAACCCTAAATTTTGGCAAAATTTAGGGTCTCCTAAATGAGATAATTTAGTGAACACCCTCAAAAATACACCCATGAATCCTGATCTTGATGGGCAATTTGACCTTGCAATTATGTTTACCACCCATAAATAAGCATGACCACCTATACTCAACTTCCCAGGGTCAGATTTGATACATATTTCAAGTGGCAAAATTTAGGGTGCACATAAGCTTGAGTCTCATAACCTTTCTGAGTAGGCATTTCAGGGATTTAATATCTTTGTATCTATGAGCCTTCATGCTAAACTAATTGTCCCAATCAATTCTCCTATCAATAAAGTATCCATATATCAATTTGCAAAATCCTAGGGTATCATCTACTATTTTTCCAAAGTCAATCCCATTTGTAATTTCTTCATTTCAGTCACCTGCACATTGCAAAACTCACTAAAGTAGCCTTCTATTGAGATTAATATTCCTCACCCAGATCACCCTCAGACCAAACCGATTGACTCACGCAATTATCTATATCACAATGATCTCTGGTGCAAATTTTTAAAGCCCCATTTGCCCGTTTGATATTTTTCCGAGCCTAAACCAGATGCAGTATATGCAAGTTTGAAATTTGTACAAGGTTAAAATCAATTGTGGAGCCTGCTTTGGAATTTAATATACACAATTAAAATTTCCACAGATACAGATGCGAAATGTGGAAATATACACAACGTATGAATTGCAGAATAGTGCCTCACAGAGATGTAATCTCATGGAATGCAAGCAGAATAGTGTACACAAAGTTGACAACTTGATAAAAGATTTAGGGTTTCCAAAGTATAAGGAGGAGGACAAATAAAGTGTTAGGGCAAAAAATTGAACGAAGAAAAATTCTAATTAAAGTGATTTACATCCAAAGAGGTGATGGTATTGGATAACAATATTTGATATCAAATAAATAATCTTCACGGAAGAAAAATTAACTTTGACTTTGCAATGACAAAAGGGGATTAATGAGGCATATTCCTTAATATAAGATAAAAATATATATATATAAATATTATTGATGAGGTCAATTCTAGGAAAATAATAGCGAGATGTACAAAAATTTCAAAGGTCAATTGGAAATTGAAAATGAATACTTATTAAAATAATCACAACTTGAGAAAATATAATTTTATGGAACATGTGATATGCAATTGTAAAATATTTTCACCAAAGAGTGAACATTTCCACTAAAGGAACTAAATGAGAGTGAAAGTATTGAAGTTGGTAATTACTTTACTTGGAAGATATAAAATTAAAAATTTCAAAGGTCAATTGAAAATTGAAAATGAATACTTATTAAAATAATCACAATTTGAGGAAATATAATTTTATGGACGGTGTAATATGCAATTGTAAAATATTTTCACCAAAGAGTGAACATTTCCACTAAGGGAATTAAATGAGAGTGGAAGTATTGAAGTTGGTAATTACTTTACTTGGAAGATATAAAATTGGATGAAAATGCCTAAGATAAAGGAAATTGTAAGTACATAGAAAATTTATAGACAAAGGAAGAACATTGAAAGGTGTGATATTTTTCATTGAGAAAGGAAGATTATTTTACCAAAAGGGTAAAGATGAAATAAAGTATTATCACTTGATTGTGAAAGGGTAAATAACTAAATTTAAATTAAATTTATAATTTTTATAAACAGCACACAAAAGAAATTTCTTAATGTTTTATTTTCAAGTACATAAAAGGCCAATGAAAGTTTTTCATAGAAAGAGATATCATCCAGAAAGTGAATAGTTTTAGGAAGGAGAAATGTGAAGATTTTCAGCACTAAAAGGATAGTTTATGAAGCATGACGAATTAAGGTGATTAAAGTTAATTATTTTTATCAATTGAAGACATTTGATTTGTGAAGAGACATGATGAACAAAGTGAAGGGTTACAACCCTAAAATGTAATATGTATATGTAACATTAGAAAACTTAAAAAAGGGGCTCGGTAATATATCAAAACATTCAATTTACTTTATTTTTTTATCATAAATTTATAATATAATATAACCAGTGCTCTTATCTGCAAATGTGTTGTGGGTTCTTTCATTTTCAAATCAGTTCTATGTTATTATTATCTACAGTTGATAATTGCTGCTCTAAATCTCTGTGTGAAGAAATTATGTGAGGATGCATGGTTGGATCATCAAGATACATCTAAGAATCGTTTTTCTTGTTGTGGCTTGTTTAATTGATCTTTAAAAAAGAAAGTTAAATTCAATTAAACAAACTGTGAAGAATATCGTATAATTATATAACATTGGAGGTTGGGTAGTTGACAAATCCATCCAGAGGAGGATTTAAAAATTGTCTTTCAGAATTATAAGTAGGTTTTGTGAATGGATAACTCTATTTCCCAAAGGGATTAAGACAATGATCTTTTAAATATTTACTCAAAATATAGTTCACTTCATTTCAAGTTACCATAGGGGATAGAAGTAGAGAGTAGGATGTAAGAAGTAATAAAAAAGAATTAGGAGAAGTTAAAGATAATTTATCCCAAAGACATATACCACTTTGAGATAAGCACCAGAAGTAGAAGATATAGTCTGCAATTTGCTATAAAAAGCACCAATTTGGAAAACTGATTGGTGAATAGGTACACTCGCCTAGGTTCTGCAAAGCCTGAAGTGAGGGAGTTAGCAATCTAATTGGTTCACTCCATAAGTTGGCCAAATCAATTGGAGAGTTTGAAGATAGGAGTTGGCATTACCTTAGAACTTATCCAATCTATTGGGTTCACTCCATAAGATAGGAGTTGGCAATAGTAAAGTTGGGTTGTGAACATAATTATTTAATATTATTTTCTTTACGTGCACACCTAGAATATGATAATTAATGATTTAAAAAGTGGACAAATGAGTGACCTTGAGCTTCTCCAAGTGAGTGCTTGGAAGAGGCAACAAGTGTCTCTTGATATTTCATCATTTATTACATTTAATGTAATTTTTATCTTGCAAGAATGGGCACCCAAGTTGGAGGGAAAATATTGGAGCCAAAACATGTGTCTTTTTTAATTTCATAGAGGTATTCCAAGGGTTGTGTTTGTGAGGAATAAGGAGCCTTCTTTGGACACCTTTATTGGTGGTTTTGGAGCTCTTTCCATTCTATATATTCAACCTTTTAGATATATAATTATGTAAAACAACTGAATATAGAACTTTTCTACAAGAACAAGGATTGGTGGAAGGCATAAGGAGGTTGTTCATAGGTACATAAGTGTTGCTATGTTAGAGGAAAAGATGAGAATAGAAGTGATTGTATTGTAAGCACATTTGTTGTTGATGATTCATATTTGGCCTATCTTCTTGGTGGAGTTTTTTCCCACAAGGTTTTCTCCATGCAAATCATTTGTTATGTGGTGATCTTATGTTGTTGATTTGTGCCCTATTAATACTATCTTTCTTTTTTTTTTTTTTTGGTAATGGGCCAAAGCCGATAAGGTGTACATACCCTACCCCCTTGTGGGATTTGAACTTGTGACCTCTCTTTCAAGAGCACAAGTTCTCCACCACTAGACCAACTTAGGTTGTATGCCCTATTAATACTATCTTATCCTAATACTTTTCTTTATTTATTGTTGTTATAAGTTCACATTAGATAGGTTTATTAAGCATGGTATGCGGGTTGATTTTTGGCATCATTATGAAGAAGGATCTAATCATGGTTTTCCACATTATGGAAACTTAATATTAAGGTTTGCATATAAGTAAGATTTTGATGTTGTAGTTGTCCAAGCCTTTTATCTTATCCTTGGTTGATTTACCTGATAAATATTGATCTTCACAATCTTTGGTATTGAACTTGTTTATATCCTATTATTTGGTATCAAAGTTTAAGGTTATTGGTTATGAGTATTCATCTATTTTTGGTTTCTTATCTTGGCAAGCTTATGAAAATCTAATAGAAGAAATTAAAGGTTGTTGAAAGGAATTTGGGGATGTAATGAACGTTTTGTGAGTTAACTTTGTTTCACATATTTGTGAGATTGGAAACCATGGATATCATCAATGTAGTCTATATTGGGCATTGGAATCTCATGATAATGATTTTTTATGGAGTTGGTAATGTTTTGGTAACCTAGAGCTCCTATTTGATAATATGTAACCTCTTGTTTGGTGATTTTGTTCCTTTACCTTGTGGTCATGTGTAGTAAAAATTTGTTCATGTTGGATGGGTATTGACATCTTGCTTATATGGATAAACACCAACTATTTGGATTATAGAATGGATTGCTTATGTTGGGTTCATGGTTTTAGCCCATGGTTACATGCAAGCACTAAAACATAAGCCATTGACCTCTTTATGAGTTGTGGAGCTGACATGTTTCATATGTTGCAGGCCCCTAAACAACTTGGTTTTCCTATTGAGTTTTAGTTTTGTCTTGTTTTCTCTTGTTGGTTTGTAGAGTTGTGCTTATTCCATTGTTTAGATGACATGTTTAATGTGAATGTCTAGATACTTAAGTGGATTCAAATTTATGGAGATGGTTTTGTAGGACTTACATGTTAATTAAAATATGTGGTACGTATTTGTGTGGTAAGATTGTATTGGGGGTGTTCTAGATGAAGACAATTATAGGTTTGCATGGTTTCTCAGAGGGTTCTTATTGATCTATGATTACTATTATGTGGGTCTATTTGACAAATCAGATCTAGTGTTGATTTTGGTGTTAGAGTCTTGGAAATCCACATGTTATGTTTGATTATCTCTAATTATTTGAAATTGGAGCATTGACTATGTATTTCTCCTTTGAGATGTTGCACATGTGTTGATCTTGTAAGTTGAATTGAAGATTCTATTTGGTAAGCCTTAATGTTAATCACCATTATTACATTGGTATGTTGATTGCAGTGAGAAAGAGATTTTTCTGAAGTACCTCATATAGATGCTCTATTCACTTTTAGTGAAATTTTAGTAATGATGTTCATGATGTCATGTGTAATTTGGTATCACTTTCAATGGGAGATTTATGTGGTTACATAATGTGTTCTATCTTCTTTGTTTCAAGATTTTGGTTCTAAGCTCTTGGGGTTGCAATGTGTATTGAGCTATAACATTTGATTAGAATATGGATGATATTTTACAATGGGCGTTGGTGTCATGTAAAGCTCTTGGATCTTGGCTTTAGAATGCAATAAGAATTTGTATCTTTAGTTCTATGGACAAAGGATGTGATGTTTTATATCTTCTTGGTTTAGATATTGTGGTTTGACTCTTTCCTTTTAGAGCTCTTGATGTTGAGTTCTTTGATCATGTTGAGGCCATAAAGTATCTTCAATTAGATGTTTACTACAATTCCTAGAGAGCTTGATTACACAGTTCAATGGGAGCTTTGGTAGTGATGTGGACTCATCATTTGATGATAGATGGTTATCTTCAGGCGATTAGAAGATGGTGGCATCTTGGTTTGCCATGGAAGACTTTCGATTCTTTGGTGAGGTGTCGATTTATAATATGTTTGTCGAAGCATATGATCATTAAGGAGATGTTAGATCATGATGTCATGATATGGTCTTAATCTTATTGTTGAAACTTTGACAATCATTTTGTTGGTTTTTTTTGGTTTTGAGTATTAATTATTTGCTTGGAGCTTCATGATTTTATAGGGTTGCATTTGACATTAGAATGGATTGATTGGTGGATGTTCATGGAGACTAGAGAGACTTTGGTGAGGCAATGCCTTCTCAAGTTTTTTAAGATCATGTGTTGAGATGGTTACTCTTTGATGAAGATTTCAACAAAAAGACCGAGGAGGCTGAACCTGTTTATGGATGTGAATCCATTATGGACCCAAAGAAAAGATTGTCATTTATTGTAAGATTTGATTGCTTGGTGTTGTGCTTGCATGACAATCTTATTTCCCACTCTTGGTCTACTTGACAGGTGAATGATCTGAGAGGTATTGCAAACATTGTTATCAGATGCATTCTCTATTGTGTATCTTGTTTTCTCATATAGTTTTGTTTTGAATATAACAATTCAAAGGACTTGTTGAGAATATGATGCATGGTTTTATGGATTTTCATAAGCACTTATTTAGTAAGGTATAGGAAATGGTCTAAATGGCTTTAGGCATATTGCCTTTGTTGTGGGAATGCTTGATTTGTTTGATCTTACTTCAATATGTGAGGTTTACATCTATTGTTATCATGTGTCATTTGATTTAAATATTAGATGTTTATATCCTTTCAGTTTGGAAATGGTGAAGGAGATCTTGCATTACATAGTGTGGAACAACAATATGGTTTGCTTTGCAAGTTCCCTCGTTTGTGTTCTTCCTAGATGTTTTTAATCACATGGTTGAGTGTGAAGAACTTAGGAGAGCAATAGAGACTAGTGATGAAAGAGGCATTGTAGCATATTTGGTTGTAGAATTTGTAGATCAATGTATGTTTCCTTAACACTATGTGATAGAGGAATTAGCCACATCCTCTATATGAAGAACTATAGATAGACTTGATATGCTTTGCTCGTGCAGTGGGAGTTTCTAGATATATGTTAGGTTATCATCTATGATATCTTGGTTTGATGAATACCAATGTAATGATGAGTTTGCATGATTTAAATCTACAAGTTTTGTAGATTATGGACTAGCTACCCATTTTATTGTAGCGAGATGATCCAGATATTGATTGTCTATATCCACAAGATTGTTTCAATGTTGACGTAGACTTTATTAGTTGGCCTCGTCTATGGTCATTTGTACATTGGTATGTTGCATTGAGATAGGAGGGAGGATATATAGATACTTGATAGCAATTTTAGAGTTGATATGTTGTTTTATCTATGTACCATGGTTTGAGGTATGATTAGCTTGGATGAATTGCATTTTTTTGTGGTTGCCATTCCAAGTGGTATGAGTAAGGCAGTTACTTAGAGCCTTTGCTATGATTTGAATCAAATGTTTATGTTCACGTAAAGATTGTTGATATTTTTTATTTATAGATGTTATAAGTTCACATATGATAGGTTTATTAAGCATAATTAAAAATAATTTAACCATAGTTTCCACATTAAGGAAACTTAAATTTTAGATTTGCATTCAAGTTTCAATTTTTTCTGTTTTTGTTGTTGTCCAAGCCTTGTATCATATCCTTTGATTGATTTATCATATAAAAAGTGATCTTCATAATCATTGGTATTGAACATGTTCAATTCCCAACATATTCTAAATGTTTTAGGTATTATTAGCAATTAATCCTCCGTTGGTCATTACATTATAATTTATATTGTATTATTGTGGGTGACATAGTATGCATGAATGATGAAATATTATATTGCTGAAAATTACTTTCAGAGTTGTTTCTAAATATCCATTTACTCACTATCATCATGATTGTAATGGAATGTTTTGAAAAAGATTTGCAATTTTTTTGGGTCCTACTGGGGGGCATTTAAACCCAATTCAAAATCTAATCTTTCTATATAAAATTATAGGAGGTATTCTCAATAGTAAACTTTCTACATTACACAAATTTAGTTCTTATAAAATTTGGTATCATCAATTGATGTAACGCCTAGATTTATGGTATCATCAATTGATGTAATGATGTTTGCATCTTCTCTCAACGTCTCTTGTCTGACGTTTTCTGCTTAGCAAAATTTGAATGGAGTCGTTGTCTCATTTATTCTGCCAATGAGTAGTGTTCCTCCCCCTATGTTTGTTGTGGGTGTTGGGGATGCCCAGCCTTTGCATAGCTCTCCACCTATGGGAGTTGGTATTGTGGCTCCTCTCAATGATGTTGTTGTTGCCACTGCTATTGATGGTGGTCTTGTTAATGCCAATGTTGAGGTCTCTCTCAAACCTTGTACTACTAGTGGACAAAGTTTTGCTTGTGTGGCCATATCTATTGCTCATCCTCCCAAGGGGGAATATCGACCTCTTGTGCCAAAACCTCCCTTATGGTGGTTTGTGGCCAAGATGTGGTAGAAAATGTTGGTTTCTACGAATGTTGTGGGTTGGTGTGCAGATTTGTTAGATTTTGGCCTTCATTGGGTGAGTGATTCCTAGAAGCCTTTGCTTGCTGGTAGCATTGAGTTTTACCCTTGTGCTAAAGACCTTTTCATTGCTTCCCTTGGGAGCATTCTTGTTATGAGGCCACCGATAACTCTATAGGTCGATTCTTGAAGGTTGATGATTCCACGACTACCATGGGTCATTCTACCTTTGCCCACATTTTAATTGATATTGACATCACTATGCATCTCTTTGGGGATATGGTTCTTATGGTTGGGGATAGGCCATGCACTCAATCATTGGATTATGAGGGCCTCCCCTTTCACTGTCGGAGATGCTTCTCAACAACTCCCTTAGCTTTGGATTATTCTCTCACATCACAAAGGCGTTGCTATTTAGTAGAAAGACACTATTGTTGATCACTTGACTGTCAAGGCTTTTGATTCTGATGTTTTCGATGACTCCTAGGATAAGGTTGTGCCTCCCTTCTTGTTGCTACTGATGTGGTCTCCTCTAGCCCCAAGGCTCCTACACCTATTGCTTTTGTTCTGCAACATTGATTTACTCTTGGTGAATCTGCTCTTGATGTTGTTTTGTAGCAATAGTTTGCTTCTATTGTGAACATAAATTCTACAAGGATCTCCCTGCTTGATCTTTCTTATGATGTTCCTAATAATATTATTGCTTGGATTGTTGCTTCTCACAGGTGAAAGGGTAAATCCATTATAATGCATCCATTATCTCTTACATTGAAAACTACCAACCCTTAAATTTATTTGGACACACATACCACAAAAGAAATGCCAATTTTTTATTGAATGCACACAAGCACCATGTAAAGGGAAATACCAACTTTTTTTTAACACAATTTGCACAAGAGTGAAGGCAAAATTAGTTTAAAAACATTAAAGTGATTATGTGCACTCACACACACATAGCTAAAATGACAAAATTTAAACACATACATACACTAAACAAAAATTGATCAAAGTTTACTTAAACATACACACATATGCACATGAAGTGTCCTTGCTAAAGTTTATTCAAACGCAAATACCTATACACACAAATTGAAAGTTTATGCTAAATACACACATAATGATAAATATACTTCACACAACGTATAACCACATACAAAATAAACACCCATTCAAACATGCTAAGATACAAAAACACACTTAAAAACAAATACCTAATTTATAAACTATCCAAAATTGCAAACATAGAGCACATGGATTCTACTCAAAGTGAATGTCATGTCTAAGTTAACATTCAACCATACATATGTACACACACACAATTAATGAAATCACAGATGCATGTTATGCATGCACCAAAATAGAGTGAACATCATTGAAGTTTGTTCCTACATACATTTCAAACAAAGTGTAAACTAAAGTTTGTTTATACACTTCACAAAACGCGAAAAGTTCTTTCCAATATGTGTGCAATATGCACACACTACACACTACAATGAATGCTAGAGTTGGTTCAAATAAACACCACATAAAGTAAATCCCAAAATTAACTTTCAAACAAACACACACAAAGTTTGAAGGCACACCATACAAAGTGAATGCCAAATTTAGTTTAAATACACACAACACGAATTGCATATCCAAACATACTAAAACACACATTCCACAAAGTTAATTCAAACATACAAGACACAATGTGAAGAGAAAATTTCAAACATAGACAAACTGAATGCAAATATTAACTTTCAAATACATACACACAATTTACATAAAATTAATTTTAAGGTTACAACACATTGAAACAAATAGAAAATAAACACATGCTAGAGTTTGACCTCACATGAAATAAACATGAAATTTGTTTAAAGGCACACCACAAAGTGAATGCCAAATTTAATTTAAATACACACAACACAAATTGAATATCCAAACATACTAAAACACACACTCCACAAAGTAAATACCAGAGTTAATTCAAGCATACAAGACACAATGTGAAGAGCAAATTTCAAACATAGGCAAACTAAATGCAAATATTAACTTTCAAATACAAACACACAATTTACATAAAATTAATTTCAAGGTTACAACAGATTGAAACAAATAGAAAATAAACACATGCTAGAGTTTGACCTCACATGAAATTTGTTTAAACACATGGAGTTAGTTCAAACACATAAAAGTTAAACATATTTCACAAACAATTACTTGAACCACACACAAACTAAACACTTAATTAAGAGCATGCCAAGGTACAAGCACACACAAACACACACAAAGTGGTTGCTAAAGTTCAAAGACACCTCATTAAAATTCAAACATGAACCACACACAAACTAAAATTAAGTTTAAATGCATCAAAGTACAAACACACACAAGTGAATACTAAAGTTCAAAGACATACTAATGTTCAAACATGCAACATAATTGTGTGTCAAAGTTAGTGAAATTTCAAACATACTTGCACATGCCAAAGTACAAACACAAATTAAGTGGTTACCAAAATTCAAACACATTTTACACTATTCAATTCACACATAGCTTGTTCAAACACACACTTTCCCACATATACAAAATAACTACTAAAATTTAAACACAAAGCTAGTTAACTTCACCCATGGAGTTTGTTCAAACATACCAAAGTATAAATACACAAAAGTGATCACACGCCTAATTTAAACATGTTTCACAAAAAGTTACTTTAAAACCATACATAAAGTAAATAGTTAGTTCAAACACACCAAGGTACAAAACACATAAAATATGAATAACAAAGTTCAAACATGCAACACATGTGAACCTTAATACACTCTTCACGTAAAGTGAGTGAAAGTTAAAACACACATGCACATGCCAAAGTACAATAAAAAACAAAGTGGCTGTAAACATGTTTCATAAAAAGTTGCTTCCAAAGTAAACACTTGAGTGTAAACATGTTCAAAGTAAACACTTGAATTTAAACATGTACAAACACACACACATTATGAATACCAAACTAAAGTTAATACACTCTTCATACAAAGTGAAATGAAATTGAAAGTTCAAACACATATGCACATTGCAAAGTATAAACATAAACTAAGTGGTTGTAAATAAGTTTCACAAAGAGTCACTTGAACCACACACAAAGTAAACACTTTAAGTTTAAACATGTTAAAGCACACACACAGTTCCAAACTTCAAACAATCTTCAAGACTAAATTTTAAGCTTGCAACTTAAGTGAATATCAAACTTGATAGACTCTTCATACAAAGTAATAGTGAAAACACAAAAAGCATAGTTTGACACACTTAAAACATTTAAACTACAAAGTAAATGCTAAAGTTTAAGCATTCAAGAAAGTTTACAATAATCTTTACATTTAAGGGAATACACACACTTCACACATAAGTGAATGCTAAAGTTAGTAAAAATTTTACACAAAGTGAATGTGCAAATTCAAATATAAACACATACCACATCTAGTTCAACTACACATGAAGTAAACTTATAGTTCAACTACACATGAAGTAAACTTATAGTTCAACATACACAAAGGCCAAAGTCAAAAAAAATTACAAAAATTACAAAAAATTAGTTCTATCACAAATGAAGTAAACACAATAAACACACAATGTGAATGTGAAAAGTTAAAACATGCTTCACACAAATTTTGTTCAATGTTCAAAGACATGCTTCAATAAATAATAAGTAAATCAAAAATTAAAGTACACAAGTAGGGATGCCAAAGTGAATCACACTAATCAAACAAATTTGAAAGTCAATTTAAACAAACATACTTCATATACTCACTCCATATTAACAATAAAAGTAATCAAAGTGAAAGTCAAAGTGCATTGTAACAAATATCAAAATGGATCAAATATAAATTAATGAAACTTCAAAACCATGCTTCAATACACAATAAGTAAATCAATGTTCAAACACAAATATACTACAATTCTTACAATTTGTTACTTGATTACATTATAACTGAGGGATATTGTAATACTTAAATAATTAAGCTACACTGAAAATGTCATATCATTAAATGTGAGGAAACAACAATTTTAAAAAAATTGTGAATCTTATGCAGTTAAAAATAATATAATTTTAAAATTGTGAATCTTATGCAGTTAAAAATAATATAAAAATTAACACATGACACACTAGACTGAAAAGAATGGTCATGGCCAGTGACCATTCTTCAGTCTTGGGAAGGGGGCCAATTCAACTCCTTCCAAATAAAAATTTGGCATTAAACACCATTCTTCAGTCTTGGGAAGGGGGCCAATTCAACCCCTTCCAAATAAAAATTTGGCATTAAACAACAAATCTGTTTACATATCAATTTACAAATACTGATTTCAGTAATTGATTCAAAAGTACAACATTTTCTTCAATTTTAAATATTACATTTAGCAATCCATTCAAGATTCCTAACATTTTTTGCTGAAATTTTAAATATTACCCTTCATTATTTGACTTCAGTGACTACTCATTCAAGCCTCCAAACATTTCTAGATACTGAAGTCCAACACTGTTAACCATGAGTGAAATTTAAATCAATTTTCCTGCCAATAATTAAATCAATGTAATACACAATAATTAAATATTTATTAAAATAAGAGTGACATAGGAAGATTCAATAAATGAATTTAATGAAAATACATAAATAATGTTGCAGAATCTTTTACATACACCAAACCTTCATGAAACAAAACAAAAAAATCAGATTATAAATCTTTGTAATTATGTATAGAATTACACAAAATGATAGTGTAGACAAAATATTATCTAATGAACAAATATAACACTAAAATAACAGTGTGCCAGATGTAATGAAGCATGTCCAACAGAAACGTAACACACCAATCATGCATACAAGCCCTCTATTACACAGAGATAACAAAGTCCACATCCATACAAAAAGGGGAAGTAATAATGCTTCGAAAAAAAAGAAAATTGAATAAAATAATTTCAGTATATGCACAAAATGGATTTGGGCGAGAAGGCTTATGTTGGGAATGAAGCAGTCGATCCAAATGCACAAACAGATGCATTAATCTTGAATTCTGAAGCATGAATTACTATGACGATGGCATGTCATCGAGCAACATTCAAAACACAAAAGAATAAAAAACTACCTATAAAGTCAAACAGAAAGCATTGCAATAAACACAACAGATTTAAGAAAACACAGAGACCAATATAAAAAAACCAATGCATTTAAAAGAACCTGAAAGCAATAAAAACTTCCAATAAAGTCATGCAGACAGAGCATTGCAAAACAGAGACTCGTTTACAAAACAGATTTAAGTGAACACAGATACCAATATAAAAGCCCTATACATTTAAAAGAACATGAAAGCCCATATAGAAGAAACATGAAATCTCACCACGCATGGATACTAAAACCAAGAAATAAGCTTACCTCGATATCATGGTGACTAAAATACTGTTAAAATGGTCGAGTAGGTCAATCACCTCTGGCTCTGCCCTGTTCTGAGAATAATATTATATTTTTGATATATAATGCCTTCGAGTCTTAAACTAATTGATTGCTAGATACAATGTAGAGGTACCAAATTTCATGCTTCAAACTGAAAGTGATGTAGAAGATGCCACCATATCTAACTAGAATTACTAACTCAATTCAGATAATTTAGTTTAATTGTTTAAATAGTCATTTGAGGTCTACATCGAAAAAGCCATCCTGCATTTGAGGTCATTGTTTGTAATTTGTAACAGTACCATCTACTCTTCTATCCATTAACGCCTCTGCTAAAAGTTCAAATTGATCTTAGATAAAAATTAAAGTCATTTGAATCCTATTTAATTGTATGGAAGAGATTTGGCTAGTTGAAAACTTGAAAAGTGTATAATGTGGGATTGTCCCTAAATCCAAAGATACTGTTTAGAAATTTCAGTGTTTAAAGTACGAAGATTTGTTCCATGTATGGTGATGCTGTATTTGTTCAGGGTATCTACCTCCCGAAAATCCCAGCAAATTGTTGAAAATTCCAAATGTCTTTACCAATTTCAAAGTAACAAATAAAATCTAGGGTGCTTCTCCTCAACTAAGAGGTGAGGCTTCAGCGGGACTTCTTTCCTCTGGAGTTTTGTGATTACTTCACCAATGCTGATATTGGCTAACTTAATTGAACTATTGTTCGTGTATGTTTCCTTCTTTACCCATATACCAAAATGTAGCATTAAACTGTTGCAATACTTGATTGGGGAGAGATTTTCTTTTGGGTGACTAACACTTCCTACACTTCTAAGTTCTCAAAATGAGAAGATCAACAAGTTCATATATAAAGGGCTCTGTCCTCTGTGTTGAGTTCTGAAGCCACATATGTGCCCTCTAATTTCACTTCTGTTCTCTCTGAATCATAAGGTGCTTTCTGTTGTGGACCTTCTCGTGAGGTTATCGGCTGCTACGTTTTGTCATTTTATGGTAGTAAGCTAAGTAACGAAGAGCTGCACCAATATCACAGATTTTTTCACTTTCAGACAACCTACATGCTCAGATTAGAATCTTTAGGCTTACCAATATGTTCAGACTGCTCTCTATCATCATCAATACTGCTGGATCAATTACACATAGTGTAAGATCTCTAATCCAAACTCTTAATGTTTTGTTAGCAAACCACATAAAATTATTGCATTCTAGTTCTCATTCAGTGTTGATCTTAATTCTCACAGGACTAATCGTCTGAGACCAATGCCAAAAATATGAGCATACTACTTATGGCTCAATAGCATTTTACAAATTAAACTTTATCAGCAATATATGGAAATTTTGAGTACGAGGTTTGGTCTTTTCTGCATAAGTCCAAATTCCTGTTGCAGAACTAAGAAGATTTCATAAACCCTTATGTGATGGACAAGAACATGAAATAGCAAATTTCTTGAGATGACATTTGTGAATGGTCGAAAGATAGACAAGAAGCAATCCCTGAGATGCTGCAAGAAGCAATCCCTGAGATGCTGCCTCTCTTGCACTTTGACAGTACTTACCAACTACGCTCAGACAGTCATCAACTAAACCCAAATGTATTTTTCAAGTATACTATATAAAATCAGATTATTTCTCACACACATTTTTTTTAAACGTGAATGCATACAGCACTAACATTGTAATCCACTCACGTAAGGGTTTCGAAATGTCTAAAGGGTAGGCTCAAAAGATACGCATTGCATATCTTTTCGCTGCCATGATGCAATTTCAAAGTAACATAGAAAATTGTTGAAAATTGTTATCCCAGCAAACTGTTGAAAATACCAAATGTCCTTGATCATGGCATCCCACCTTTCTATGTTATTTTAATTTTAATATTTGGAATGAGGATTTGGAAGCACAGAACTCCAAGTACTGCAATGTAGGATAACTGCTTTCTCACTTCAATTCTGTAGAAATCTTACAACTGTTATTGATGAGAAGGGAATAGAAAGCTCTCCCAAGCGACAGGGAAACAGAAGTTGCTCTGTACCAGCTTTTGGGTAAGAATGTCTAATATTAATGCATGTAATGTATTTGCAGTGTAAATTTGATGGCACAGAAAATCTTTATATGGTTAAATTTGTTTACCATGGGGACCCAATTTATCATTCATTTCCCTTTTGCCACAACATAGCTATGGAACATATTAAAAAAAAACATCTATAAAATAAAGTTTTTATACTATGTGACAGTTTAAAATAAGCATTCTGATCACCATTTTGTCCACCAAATTCCTTGCATACAAGTGCTAACGAAGAAAACCAGCTGAATACCCAAAATCAGCAAAAGAGGGCACACGAATCTCAACCAAAACCAAAACAGTTCAGATTAACAAAAAGGGGAAGAGTATGATCAAGCATCCAATGCATCCATCAAATAGGATAGCAAGGTTGCCAAGCATCTGCACAATAGCCTTTATAAGAGCCAAAATACTTGATACAAAAAACCTAGTGTCATCATGGCAGAAATAGAACAAGAACAAGTCAGACAGACAAACAAAGAAGATTGAGGACCAAATGGGGACCGAGGGAGATACAACTTCGACTGAACAAGAAACAGAGGAAACCCCTATGCATAAAGTAGACGAGTGAGAATTCGAAATATACAATTAAAGAAATGACGTATGAAGAAACACAAAGAAACAAAGTACTCAAGGAAATGCACCGTGCAAATCACTGACACCTTCGACAAATCAGGCGCAAAATTAGCAGAATTGATTGAGGTCCACATCAAGAACCTCGAATTCAACTTGCGCTAAAGCTCATTGGCTTAGTTAGTCACTAGACGAAACAATGGCTTCCTACCACTCTGCTTGCCTTTGGAAAACATAGGCAACTGTAGCCTTGACAAAAATGGCCAGGGAGACTACACAGTCAGGACACAAGACGTTAGTATACATTTGAGTCCTAGGTTCGGCAATCACTTCAACCCTTACATTAAGGAGCACATCGAATTCATTTTTCAATTACTCAAATGAAACCATCATAGCTAGAATTTAGAAGTAAAATTTCACATAAATTAGAGAACGACATCGAATTTCACAAGCACAAAATTTTTCTCGAAAATCTCAATGCTGTTATTCTGAGAGGTAACTGAAGTTTTAACAAGCGTTTTTTTAATTTCTAAGCCCTTTTCTCACAAAGCAAACCAACAAGAAAACCTACTTAAAACATAAAAATTCTTCGAAATAAAAGAAAAATGAGAGCAGAGTATAAGATGTACTCACTATTTTCTGGCCACACCTCCAATCAACCATTCCAAAATGTAGAGTTCTTGTTGCTGCCTACTCCATGCCCATTAAAAAATGACGACCCACAGAAAAAAGAAGATACACGAAATAACAACAAACTGTAAAAAAATCGAAACTAAAATTCAAAAATAGGCATGGCCACGCCAAAAACATACAATGGGAGACAAATCAAACCAAAAAAAAAAACCGAACAAGAAATCTGTCCTGCTTCTCAAGTAAACCGCTCATTTATAAGCAGTAAATCCCTGCTTTTTTAACGGCCATTGCACTGTAATTTGAGTGCCGTTAGGGCACGTTCTGAATTGAATCTGTAAACGCTACTTTGAGAGCCGTTAGGGGCATGTTCTGAATCGAATCTGGACACGCTCCTTTGAGAGCCGTTAGGGGCATGTTCTAAAACGAATCTGGACACGCTCCTTTGAGAGCCGTTAGGGCATGTTCTAAATCGAATCTGGAGACGCTCCTTTGAGTGCCGTTAGGGAACGTACTGAATTGAATTTGTACACGACACTAAAAAATCTGGAATGCTCCTCTGAACGTTTGTAGAAGTGTTTAAATCGACTCAAAATGGATTGAATCTGCACTTTGAGTATTGCACGAAAATATTTAGAATGTGAGGGTTCAAATCGACTCAAAATGGATTGAATCTGGACACAATATCTTCGTCTTCTAAAGTTCCACAGAAATATTCATCTCTCTATATTAACATCTTCTTGATCACGAGTCGTTGTCTATGCTAACTATTTTTTTAATTTTATATTGATAATTTGTCAATCATTTTCTTCTTTTTCTATTTCACTTATTAGAATTTTTCATTTTTTTATTTATTTTTTGTCCTTATTAGAATTTTATTATCATGATTTTAGTTGCATGATTTATATGTCACATGACACACTAATTGTTTAAGAAATATTTATTTTTGATGAGGAACTGTCTTTATTACTAATTATAAATTGTATACAACATAAATTAATATAGATTAATTAATAATCGTTGGCGTTTAGATAATTTAGAAATAAATGTTAGCTTTAAGAAATAAATTGTGAAGGAAAGGTTTGCATAGCTCATAATCTAATGAGAAAGCAAAAGTGATGATATCTAGTAGAATCAATTTGTTACACTATAGAAAAATGATAATATTGGCATGTTTGTTGTCCTTAAATTCTTTGCAAACCTAGAACAAACTAGAGATTAGTATAAAAATTCTTTAAATAGTATTTTAGGTTCTTCACCAAGACATTGCAAAATATCACAAATGAAAAAGGAATATCATTGAATTAACACAAATAAAATAAGAAACCAAAACCTTTCAACTTCCTTGCCTACTTATTGTTTACAAAAAAACACGTTTTAAAATATAGCAAATGCAACTCAAACTTCATTACTATATTGTTGGACAATACTGGATGCTAAGAGAGGGGATGAATTAGCATAAACTAAAACTTAATTAAATCAAATTGCTTGTTCATCATGACATTCATCCAAACCAATGTGCAAAAAAGTAAATAGTAGAAATAGTAAATGCATCCACACAAAAACACCGAGATTTTTACATAGAAAACTCAAACTAGGAAAAATCATAATGAGAGTCAAACTCACAATATATATTAATTGGTTGCAATGTTTAAGGCCACATGCTAGGGAGCTAACTGCTTTGAACTTGCAGACTAAGGCGCACAACCTTAGGCAAGATACAAAAGAGAGACTTGCACAACTAAAGATCATTTTTTCAAGGAAGGTACAAAATCAACTATCTAGATACAATATGAGAAATAGATTGAACTAAATGAGAAAAAGAATCTATCAAAATGCAGATAATAGTTCATTGTTTAAGCACTCATTTGACTGCTCTGAAGCACTTTCGGACCTCTATCTAGCTTTAGTTTTGCATCATATTTGCACTACACACCTTATTATCACCTCATCATATCACACACTTGATTACTCAATAATTATGACTCGTGTATACCATTGAGACCAACAATATTCTTCATGAAGTCGGCTTGATGAAGATGTAGCATGTATTTTACCACCAGCCCAAAACAATTGATACAACTAATGCAAAACACACAAAATCATGTAGAGACCTACACCCTGTCGGCTCATCATCTAAAAAAGAGTTCTATACATTCCACACGCAGTCGCACAATCAAGACATCTTCAAGAGATAGATTGTTATACACCAATTCTTAACTCGAACCAAAATTAAGATAAGCAGACCACCAAAATGAGAATTAGGAGCATGATCCACCAACTTGAAATACACTTTGTGTACCAGCGATACATGGAATGCAACACATTCCTTCGCATCAACTTGAACTTATACAAACTTTGTATTTAACCATTTGAACATCTATGTTACTGACCAGACCAAATAGAGTCTTCATGCATTCTGGAAACACATCATGCTAACCTTATTTACCATCTAGAACACCTTCAGACAAACTATGATCACCCGCATAACAACTAGCTCGTATATGCATAGACTATGGTTAACCAAACTGTTGTGAATACATCCAGACTACTTTTGGACCAGAGAGTTGACATCAATGACAAGCTGAGGGGTATATTTGCAACAATCCCCCCCTTTGTCATTGATGGCAACACTTGTGCCAACATATATACATATATCATTCCCAAAAACTTCTCCCAAAACTTCTCCCCCTTTGACATCAAAGTTAAAGGGTGCTCTATATAACAAACTTACTCCCCTTGTGAATTATACTTCATCAACGGAAATGTTCAAGAAAATATGTACACAACAATAATGAAAAATTGTACCACAAATGCTCACAAATTTTGCAAGGCAAGGGATATGATGGCTTTGTTAACAATTCGTAATTCTCTCCAAATAGAGCTTCAATCAACGTCCCCATATACTAGAATCTTGATTTGGTTTTCCATATCTAGGATAAATTGTTTTGCAATATTGCAATCTTTTAGAATCAAAATACATGCACACAAGGTTTGAGAATCTTTTAAAACTTTCACCATTCTAGTGAGATGCATATCCACAATGTCTTGCACCCTATGTTCAAATCTTTCTTCGCATGCTCACTTTGCCCTACCAGTTCATTCAACTATTTGTAGTATTCCTCAATTACCAATATCTTGTTAGCATCCTCATCATTCTTCAAGTCAATGGTTTTAGATGTCTCCAAATTTTTTGCCTCAATAGCTTCAATTTCCTTCTGAATTTTACTTGTAGACTCAGGCCATGTATGACCAAACTTGTAAACTTGAATTAAATTGTCCAGACTGTTCAAATTTTGCATTGCAATCCTTCAAATGGTTGTCTTTGTATACTTATTATTTATCCATTGCAGATGGTTACCAATCAGTTTCTTCTCCAATGTATTTGAACTCTTTGTCTCAAGGATTGAATCCTATCCTTTCAATCTTTCAAATAAGGCTCTCAATTGATATTTGTCACACTAAAGGAAACATCAATTTGTATATCTAAAATTTTCTCATTAAGATACTTCAGGATGTCTTCAACCAATTCTCTAGACACGTAGCTCTTATTTTTGGCTTCTAAATGCAAAACATCACCTAACTGAACCATTTGTCAGGAACTCAATTTACCTAGCTCCAACATTCCTTGAGTAACTAGTACTTGCAGTACCTTAGATGAAATTTTTGGTTTAGTAATCATCTTCATTTTTGCTGACTCGGAGACATTAGAAGATTCCCCTACAAGTGTTTTCTTTGTCTCTCTTTCTTTCTCTTGATCAATTTGAATATTCTCAGGAACTTGTTTCACCTTTCTCCTTTTCTCCATCTTCAACTAACTTATCCAATTTGTCCTATGAGTTATTTATCTCAACATTTTCTTTTGCATTTACCTCTTTACCAATATCCTCTAACATTTCTAATACTTCATTAATAAACTGCTCAACCAGATCTATATTCTCTAGAATACTATTATCAACATTTTGTTGTCCAATTTCATCCATCTACTCTTTTATAGCAATATTAAATTGTTCAATATGCACTTGACTATTCAGAACTATTTTCAGTCTTCCTTCATCAATATTTTGACCTTTTGCTCCCTTATCCGGAGCAAGACTGCTTCCACTGGCTTCATCAATTCTTGACTTCTCATTTATCTTTCCTGGAGGAGAAGATAATGACTTCACAAATTCCAAGACAACTTTTGTTGCAATATCATCAAACTATCTAATAACTTGCTTGATGTCTTCCAGATCTCCACCCATTATTAGATTTACTCTCTCCTTATAAGAACCTATAGAATCTGGGCTCTAGCATCCTTCGACAGAGGGCTATAGACTTTGTCTATAGCAACTGTTCGGATATCATTTTCTTTTGTTAAGGCCTTGCTTCTTTTCTCCATCAATGCTTCATACAAACTTTTAGGAATAAAATTTTGAATATCACATAGATTTTGATCACAAATAATCATATATTTGACTGAAACATTCTCAATCACTTCTTTAACAATTGGATGTGCTTCATCATAGATATCCACAAAATATTTCAAGGATTTGTTTTCATAAATTTCATTAACAAGACTATCCACATTAAGAGATGGATCTACCTTTTGTTCTTCCTTATTTCCACCTTTCTTCTGGTTCTTCTTCTTTGGTTTTATAATATCAACAAATCACACCCTATGAAAACTCAACATAATAAATGGTGCCTTCCTCCATGTCATCGGAGGTTGGGCATCGCAGCTTTTGTCCTTCTATCCACCCAAGATCACCTCGTCAACTCCAAACTGGTCTCTACCAACTCTGCCAACCTGTCACCTTCGAGGACTAGGGTGTGATGCGGAGACGCCCGCAGCGCGCTAGCGTCCCATGAATCTAACAGTTCATAGGTGGTCATTTGAGCGTCATGCCTGCGCCTGGAAGGAATTGTAATGCCCCTGCATGCACCCTCTAATGTCGGTTTTCCTTCCAAGGCCTATATCTCTCTCGTTTGAAGGCATTCTGAGGATCTTTTGGCATTTTGAGTATAGTTGTTGCAGGTTGGAGCTCTTGGAAATCTCTTTGGACAATATTCATAGTCTTTCTTGTGAAGTCTATCAGTGTTGCAGCTTCACGAATAGCTCACGACATCATTTCCATAAGCATCTTAGAAAGGGGAGTTTACTTATCCTTTTCTCCCTTCATTTTACATATTATCATCCTTTGTCTTGCATTGTTTTCCAATTTTCTTTATTGTTTCTTTTCCTCGTGGATTTTATCTGGGTTGTCCATGGAGGTGAAAACATCAAAATGAGGGTCTGACTTAGGCAGACTCCAAAATACAATACCCCCAACATTTTCCTTCTTGCTTGTGTGTAGGTTCTCAATCGTGGGAAAGAAGTTATTTAATGGGAGGCTTCAATCGTGGACCATTCGTGATTTCTCTCTATTCCCTCCTAAGTTATTCTTTCATTTTGCATTTCGTACTATTATTACGTTTTATTGTTTTCCTACAAGCATTTAGTATTTTAATCGTATTTGTCATTCTAGTATGGTTTTTGTGCTTCGTTCGTACAGGGTGATAGTGCGACGTGCTGGTATCCCATATCTGTGCACTTGTCTCGGGGACAAAGGCTCATCAGAGTCATCCGGACATCTTCTCTGCATTTTGTTAGATTAGTTTAGTTACTTCCATCCCCTAGCTCATCTTAGCGCTAGTTCAAGTGAGGTATCAAAGGGTCTTTTTGTTCTCTTGGATTTATCATCCTTGAGGTAGAAAATCTCCTCCATTACATTTTTGTGAACCTAACATGAAGCAACTTTCCTTTTGTATTGTGCATTTGTCATTTATATCATTGCATTCATTTAGCTAAAATCAAACTTAAATAAATAAATAAAAACAGAGAGAGAGAGAGAAGAAGAAAAAAGGGGGTTTACATCTTTGTTTTAGCATTTGCATATAATCTAGCTCGTTTGCACTTAGTCTAGTTTCATCTTTTAACAAAGACTTTCTCTAAAGATAAAACACCTCATGTCCCTGTAGTGTAGTCTTAGCATCATAAGACTTGTCTATGAGCTTTATGACCTAGACTGCCATGGGAGTTGTAGTCAGGAGGTCATCTAAGCAGAGTTTTCCTCTTGGCCATTATAGTCCTCCTTCACCCAGCACAATGTTCAACAATCAACTTCCTGACCCAAATGATCTCTTTGCTTCTCATCCCCATAAGTCCATTTTTACAGGGGGTCCCTCTCTGTCTGGTTCGCAATTCAATTCTCAAAGTGATTCTCCAAGAAATTCTACTCCATCTTCCCCTCCTGCTATTGATCATGACTCTGCTCTCATTGTTGATTTTGAGCAAATTGACATGCTTGAGAAGAGTCTAAGAGACTTTGAGGGTTTCCTAAATAAGGAGAATGTCATCCCCCATGATGGAAATGTCATCAACACTCTAAGAGACATGTTGATCTCAGGCAGGAGAGGCCTCGAGATGTTGAGGGAATTATCTATGATTGTCAGGAGTCATGTGCCTTTGGTTGATACTCCTCCTCAGGATGACCAGTCCATTACATGTGGACCTCAGCTTAGTGTCGGTATGCCTAGTTTGGCAGTGCACATGGTTGATCCCAGACCTACTATTCCTAGTATCACTACTTCATCTACCCCCTTGGGCTATACGGGTATGTCTAGCGGCTCAACCTTTGCCTCTATTGCAACTCAGATGTCTACAATTAGCACTAGCACTACATCTGTCGGTGGCATTGGTCCTTCTGGAGGTTCTAGTGGAGGTGGTGGTGGATTTGGCCCATCTCCACCTCCTCCACTTGCTAATCCATTCTGTTGATATGTGGGGACTGATCAACAAAGTATTGTACACTCAGCACATATCCTCGTCGGGGTTTTTGTTGATGAATACCGAAATTGTAATAAAACCCTAAAAAGGCCGACTTTGTTTGTTGCCCTAAAAATGCATGTTATAAGCAGTTGGGATGCTTAAGGCATTGTAAGTTTGATGTACTATTTTTGCTGGATAATAAGAAAGATTGGATGGTTGTGTATGGTGGATGTAACCCATTATGGGTGAACCACGTTAAATCTCTGTGTTATCTGTGTCCTATTTTATTTCTTTATCTTTTGTATTTAAATCTGCATATAATTGTTAGTTCATATTTGCTTCAGATCTGCTTGAAACCCTAACACATTCTTGAACACCATCTTACAAAATATGGGTCAGTTGTAGTTACAGTTAACCAACTTGGCCTCCACCTTCAATCAGTCATCCATGTCTGCATATTGCAAGAAGAGTCCCCTTAACATCACCATTTTTAACACTATCCTTCCTCCTGCAACTGAATCACAAAATTTTGATAGGTCCAATGGTGATGGGGACCCTAATGTGTATATTGATTCTTCATGACTATGTGCAACGATTATCATAGTTTGGATTTTGTGTTTCTTAAACTATTCTCACGGTCCCTTAAAGGGTACTACATTAGAATGGTATATCTCTTTGCCAAATCATTCTATCTGCACCTTTGATCAGCTTATGGACCTTTTCCTTAGATGGTTTCAGGCTAACATTGGTAGCAGGATCACTATCACTGACCTTGTTCATTGCAAGCAAAAATCCAATGAGTAGATCACAAATTTTATTTCAAGATATCAATTGATTTATATCAAAATCCCTTTTGCCCTACCAAATAGTGATCTATAGAGGATGTTTATCAGTAATCTGCAGCCGACATTGAGGGAAAATTTCTCTTAATCGATATCAAAACTTTTCTAACATGTGTTTCGTGCTTATAGACTACCAGCAAACCATGTCGCAACTTGAAGATTCTACTTCGAACTCTCGTAGTGGTTCCTTTGTAGGCACGCCCACGGAAGGGTCTAGGAAGATTAAATCCATAGCCAATGTCGTGGTTGTTCCTTCGATAGATACTTCACAAAGATCACAACAAAATAAGGTCTTCACAAAATTGAATGACTCTTATTTGAGCATAATGCAGCAGTTGTTGAAAGATAACTTAATAACACTTCCTAAGATTAGGCAGTTGTCTAATAGTAGACCTTAGCCGCGATGGTATGATGGGTCAAAGTTATGCCTTTATCATCATGTTCCTGGTCATGATACCAAGCGATGTTATCATCTTCAACATATAGTCTAGGACCACACTGATAGTGGTGCAATCAAAATTGATGCACATAAACATAAGTCAAACAAATTTGTTGATCAAACTAACAAGGATTTGCAAATCTATACTGACCCCTTTTCCCTGCATTTAGAAAATTCCATCTCTGCATCAAATCCTTCTTTGGATGATGGTCCATTTGTGAGCATGGTCACCATCATTCCTATTTGCTCGCCTCCTAATCAGAAGGGAAAGGTGTCTGAAGTGTCCTTGTCATTCACCCCTCTAGATGCCCACGTATTGTGGAGAGCCTACTCCTTTATACATCCCTACCAAACTAAATGGTCAAATTTCCATGGGTGTGATGGTTGACCCGTCATGCAAAGTCGATGTCATTACAAAGGAGACTCTATTCATGAACGATTGCCATAGGCCTGCATATGATGAGTGTCGAGAAACCCTGAGGATGCATGATGGCTTCTCCATCCCTCTTGTGGGTGATATCACCTTGACAGTCCTTATGGGAACCAAGGTTGTATCTTCCACATTTATGATCGTTCCTAAGTCAAACCTCTTTAGAGCTAAGCTAGGTATTCCCTGGTTGATTGCTATGAAGATGATCCCATCAGTGATTCATAAATGCCTTAAGTTTCTCCATGAGGGTTCAATACATGTCATCCAAGACACTAGATATCGACCCTTGGTAGCTCATGGGGACTTTTCATTAAACCATTTTTGGCTTGCTCCTATGGGGCCCATGCTTCTCCATGGTGATTTGATGTATCATGTGTATTATCAATACAAGACAAGGGAGTTGGCTCCTAAATCAGTGCAACCTAGTTTTTTGTTGCCTCTCCTTGCATTGACCTCTACTCCATCTATTCCAGTGATGGAGTGGGTGGTGACTCATGTCCCCTCATCATTGGGGGTTGAGGCTAAGCCTGCTCCTCTGAGTAGACCTCTACATCTGCCTAGGACTGTGCAGCCTCTAGTGGTGTCTTTTGTTCCTACGACTGCACCTAGTGTAGACAAAGGAAAGGCGCCTATGCTATAAAAGTCTACAATCCACCCTCCCTTTGAGCTCTCGATCATGGTTGATATCCCTTGGCCCTCTCATTATGATAAAGGGGAGTTATCTTCTCATGTTCCTTCATTACCGCTCGCTCTTGTTTCACAGTCGATGTCGGCACCCTCCATTCCCCCGATCGTTCCTTGAGCGAAGCAAGGTAGGGTGCCCATTTCTGTGAATGTCATTCCTATTTCAGATGCACCTCCTACTTCATTTTTTGGGCATTCTCTTGTCCCTGACATGGTTCCAGAGGCCTCTCCTATGGAGCATGATGCTCATGAATTCTCTTGGGCTTCTGTCAGTGGCCCTCATCTTCGTCGTAATCAACGTGCATGTGAGCGTAAACGCTATCGATGGGCCATGGCTCAAGAGTGCAATGTCGCTTTGTAGGTTGCTGCTACATCTGCAACACCCAACTTTATTGCATCAACTCCTGCTTTGTTCAACATTCCTATTTATGCATCTTCTTTGGTTTTTCTTCCAACTACTTTGAGGCCTCTTGATGAACCTCTCCCTAAATGGGTGTAGGTCTTCATTGATCCTTCTCTAGAGCCGCCCCTTATGACCTCTTTGTCGAGCATGCCTCCATTATCTCGACCCATTAATATGTTGCATAAATAGGTGGCATCTAGCGCAGCTCTTTCTGCTCCCTCTGTTTCATGACCACTCCAGCATCAGAGCTTTCCTAGAGTCCTTCAACCTACTACGGTTGATAGGAGACTTGTTTCTCTTATCCACCCCAAACGTAGTCTTGAACAGGATCCCATTCTAGAGTTTCAACGACAGAATTCCTCACAGGTATGTTCCTCACCCTCTTCTATGCCTATTTATGTGTGTGATTGAGAAGGCCCTATCTTCTCCTAAGTTTGTCACTACCCCTCTTCCAGAGGCTGCAAGTCCTATCCTTGTTTCATTTTCTTTGAGTGAGTCAACTGCTTCTTCTACACAGGCTTGCATGTTTGACTCCTTGGCGGATATCCCAACCTTATCAATGATCTTCACGTGATCATTAACCCTTACCTCCTCTGAGCCTATGGATGCAGGTGTTGTTGTTGCTTCGTCGCTTGCCCTCACTGCTGGTGAGGTGCTTGATGAATCTCTTGATGTTGTCCCTCTGCGAGCTCATCCTTCTTCTCCCTATGATCTACATTGAGAGGATAATGATCTTTAGGTTGTTTCTCTCTTCCCTCCATCATTTTTGTGTATGTCCACT
This sequence comes from Cryptomeria japonica, assembly GCF_030272615.1. Taxonomy (NCBI): domain Eukaryota; kingdom Viridiplantae; phylum Streptophyta; class Pinopsida; order Cupressales; family Cupressaceae; genus Cryptomeria; species Cryptomeria japonica. The sequence continues at coordinate 274,360,890 of NC_081415.1, read as the reverse complement.
TGACTGTGTTCTCCTGTACTTGCTTTACATGTTTGTTCCCTCTTGGAGGTACTCCATAGGTGCTTGGATACGGGAGGTTGACTATCTTTATCTATTGTGCTCTCTCAGAGGACCCAAGTTACTCCATAGGTGCTCGAATACGGGAGACTTTCTATTGTATATCTTGTTCTATTTGTCTCTCTACTCCCTCTATTTCTTGTATCTTGCTTTTTCGATATTTGGGAATGATACCAAGTGTTGGGGGGATCTTTAGCCTTCTTTTCTGTTGACCCGAATTTTTATTTTATCTTTGTCTTCATGTGCTCTTCTTGAGATCCGAGAACTTTGGTGTTGGTGGAATCTAAAAATACAGGCACAAACTTGGTAATTGATAACCGAATTGCTCAGGTTGGACAATCAAAAAAATATTCTATAGGGAGTATATCTTACCCAAGAATATTTTTCAATTTGCAATGTGATTATATTTTGCGTATGAATAAGTTTAAAATAAAATATAATTTCACAAAAGGGCAAGGAGAGGGAATTGAACACTCAACCTCTCAACCTAACCCCCTAACTACCCATACCTCCCCCCTTTTTTTTTCACCAATTGCTCTATTGTATTCCTTGAAAAATGCTTTTTGGGGTGAAATATATCTAGGGTTATATGCTCTCTAATTATAATGTTTTACCCTAGTCAATATTTTGAAAATGAATTATTGGGGTAAAGGTTACTTAGAGATTAAAATTAGAGTGAAAATATATTCCTATTACATGTAAAGGAAATTATTCTTTAGATGTGGGAAATTATTATTTTACATTGATAGATATTATATTCACAAAATATGTTAAAAGGTGTGAAATGTAATAATAAAGAAAATTGAATTTTGATATTTTTATTACCTTTTTTACTCTCTTGTAAATTATTTTTGCCCTTAATCACTAAATTAAATACTTTAGGGTGAATTTTATTTATTAAGAGATTAATTAAAGGATAAATATTTATTACAATGTTGTTTTATGTGCAGAAAGCTAAAATTCTTGGGCAAACATTAAAAGGGAGTATTCTTCATCCAAGATTACATTTTGATATTTTTTTTGTGTTATAATATTTTTAATTATTACTTGCGAAAGGCATTTTGAAAATAAATCTTATTTATAGCATCTTGATATACTTATGCAAGTAGTATTTTCTTTTTGCCTTTTAAGAAATTATAATTGTAATTTTTTTATCAAAAGGGAAAATATATGTGGTATTGGATGACCTAAATAGGGTTTGATATATTACTATGTCATCTTATATTCTCTTAATATTATTTTCACCCTAGGTAAATAATTTGAACATATTCATTAGGGTGAGTCATTTAATGCTTGATTGGTTTTTGCAAAGGTTACTTCATATGATATAATATTTCCGACCCAAATTAAAGACTACCAAAAGGTGAAAAAGTATTGTAACATTATCATAAGGGAAGTATTTTCTTTTACTTACTATACAAATTTTTTTACCTTATGTTATTTAATGAAAACTATTATTGGAATAAATATTTACAAGTGTTTAATACTTTGATTTAAGTGAATTGTCGTAACTAAGTATTTTACACACAGTAAAAGGATTATTGCCTAATCTAAAGTGGAATATATTTAATCTTTAATTAATAAGGGATTTGATTGGTTTATTTTATGTGTAGGAGATATTGAATATTTACGGGAAGTATTATCAAAGCGGAGGATAAAGGATATATTATTAAAGCTTTATTTAGTGTGTATTTTAGGGATTCAAATGAAATTATCTCTGTAAACCAAAGGGTGTGTCCTTTGGAAAAACAACTATCTATAAATCCCTCCTATATGTCAAAGGGTGTATCCTTTCACATATGTCTTTTGGATAGGTATTTATAGGGAGTCTTTTTCAATTAAGAAAAGAACAAAAAATTCACAATCTGTCAGGCTGCCAGTAAGGACTATGGGATGTCTGTATTGGAGAAGTTTGTAGGAATGGAAGTATCATTTTGAGCAATCAGTGTGTAATGGAGTATCTATAAGTGTAGCTACTGTATGCATTCATTCTCCAGAAATTAATATACAAGATTCATTGTTTCAATTCCAGAATTTGTGTATACTTTTGTGTTGATGAATTTCATTTTGTCATCTTGATAAATCTGATAAAGGGTTTAATATAGTGTGCCACCACAAGTTGTTATAATTGAATATAAGATTTGCTTCTTCATGTTCTTATAGCACTTAATGGAACCTCTGTATTGATAGTCTTGTGTTACAAGTTGCCTGAAAACTGTCTCAAGAGTTTAATCAAATTATTTGTCCACAAAGTATCGTGCATATTCCTGGATAGAGGCACTAGTCTGTCATTTATTTCTGAGATTTTGATTTGTATGCATAAGGTCCTTACAAGAGAAACATTCTTCCATATCCTATTTTAACTAACCCTTGCAGATTTCATTCAAGTCCTGAAAGCATTTCATTTTCAATATACAATATCTTTAACATACACTTTTATTCATATTTAGTTTTCAATTTTCAAAGTATTCAGCTAAAGCACATGATATAGCATAGTTGCAGAACACTAATTTGACAGTTGTGTAAACTTTATTAGAGGCTTAAATCCACATTTAAATAACTCTTTTGTGCTTGAGAGGGAAGGGTACACCTGCCTAGGTCTTGTGGAGCCTGAAGTGCAGAGGGATTTGGTCTTCGACCATCCCTATTCGTTGGCCAAGGCTGATTGGATTTCCTAAGGAGTTGGCAATTCTTTGGGTTTTCCAATCTGTGGTTCTGGGCACCAACAGATTGGCAACTCTGTTGGGGAGTTGTCATACATAGTTTGACATTCACCTAGAAGCTCTGGTGTTTATTCATTGAATATTTTATAAGTTTTGTTTTCCCCATCTGAGTCACACAACAAATTGGCGACTCTATTGGGGAGTGGTCATAGAAGGACTATTCAGAGTTTCTGGTGTGTTGTATCAGACTCTACTGGAGGAGAGATCCCAAAAGATCAGATAAGTTAGGAACAAGTTTTTCCTCAAATTTGAGGTGGCGACTCTATTCAACAAAATATTTCAGTAAGTGACTCTGCCAAGGGAGACAATCCATAAGTGCATACTCCCTAAACTTTCACCACTGGTACCAAAGTTTCATGGAGAATGGGATGAATCAGCGATTGATCATTTAAATACATTTTACACATTTGTAAAAGATTATGAAATCGATGCAGAGGATCTAGTGATGAAGCTCTTCATTAGGACATTATGGGGTTATGCGAGAGAAGCTTATGAATCATTACCTACACAAAGTATTTCATCAATGAGGGAATTTGAGCAATGGTTCTTATATGAGTTTCATGTTGTAGATGATGAAGAAGATGACATTTACTATAAAGAGGACGAGGAACATATTTGCAATATGGAAGAAGAATCATGCATATCCCCTTTGGATGCCTTCTTTGATTTAGAAAGATATGAGGGTGAATCTATAGCGGGATTGCTCACCAGGATGATAAACATTTATGTAAAAATACCTGTAGATAGCATGCCTTCGTTTTCAAACAAAATGGATGAATTAGGGATATCTCATGATCCTGAATTAAAGCGTATATTTAAATATTTAGAAAGATATGGTATTATTTGGACCCCACAAGAGGTAGAAAATATAGGTTTAAAAAAGGAAGAGGGCATGTGTGTAGCTGAATGTAAGGAAGAGGAAGAAACATTGCTTAGTACAAAGGAAATCTCTTATTTATTAGAGAAGGAATATGAAAGGTACATTCAGAAAATGGCCCAATTTTTTTTCAAAAAGAGCAAATTAATGAATTTGGACACATTCAAGGTATGTTTGATGAAGTAAATAATGATTCCAAAGAAAAAAATAAATATAAAAAAGAAAAGGTATTATATGATAGTTACAACAATCCCTTGTATGATGAGACCCCTGGGAAGTATGAAGAATTATATTTCCAGAGTGAATCATTTTTTAATTCTCTCTGTGAAGTTGATGTTCATATAGTTCATGCACAGGATGATACTTCAATGAAGGACATTTGTAAAGACATTGTTATTGAAGATGAAGTGTGTGAAGCATATTATGATAACTCTCAAGAAAATTTTTTTGAAGGTATGCATTGTGATTTGTCAGATGATTTTTTGTGCAATAAAACAGAAAAGGGTTTTCATGAGGTTATGCATATATATTCTATGTTTTCAAATTCATTGTTTGAAGAGGACATAAGAAAAAATATACCAAATGATGATGTTGCAGAAATATTATATGATAAAGTTTTAGGGGAAAAGGAAATAGTATTTTTGCCAAATATTGCCAAGAATGATCCATGTCCTAAGTTTTTATGTGAAAAGGATAAGTTATTTCCAAAACACAAGGAAAAAGAAAATATGTTTAAAGATGGTGTAAAATTTGTATCAAATTTACATTATAGTAAAGTCATATGTGATGAGTGCCCTAATCTATTATTTGAGAAAAGTGAAATATTTTTCCAAAATAAGGAGATGGTAAAAATAATGGAACACAATCTGAAAGGGATAAATTTTTTAGAATACTGCAATAAAGGTTGTGTGGAATTAAATCTAGACATTATGTTGGGAGGCATAAATATTTCCAAAGAGCAAAGTTGCAAAGGAAATTTACCAAATATTTATCTTCCAAAAAATGTTATTCTTGGTGAAAAAGGTAATCAAGTTTATAAAACTGAAAGTTTTCATTACCATTGGCAAGTAAATTCCTCATGGGATGACAAGGTTGATTTCCAAAATTGCCTAAAAGAGAAGGGATACAATGAAGTAATAGGGTTTCAGAGTAAGGGTAAAATATTATTGCGATATAATTTATCTCAATTAAGGTGGATAAAGGAGTGTGAAGGAAACTATGTGTATCATATTCCAGTCCATATGAAAAAGAACAATATATTTAAGAATGGTGAAGCAAATGTTAATATTTTCAAGAAGGACATATTGTTACATAACCAAAATCAAGTATTTGATAGAGGAAAGAGGAAATGTTGATTTGTGGGGGCCTTGGGCCACCCGAGTTTGATTCACATGTCGGGAAATTAACTCCAAGTATGTGTATATTTCACAAATTCAAATCATGCCAGGTGCGCTCTCACAACCCTAATGTTTCATTTGAAAGTAGGATACATTCTCATTTTACTTTACATTTTAGATATTATTATGTTATTATGTTACGTTATCATATGTAAATCTAAATGTAATCCATTATGTGAAATATTAAAATGATAGACAATTAATAATTTTTGTTGTTGCTCAAGAGATGAAATCGTGTTTTTAATTTTCCGACAGAGTTTTGAAGTTGTTTTGGGGCTCTAAATGATTGTTTGTGCTTGTAAAAAAGCTTCTAGACCTTATCCCATGGATAAAAGATAAGTTTATTACATATTTACATGTTTATGAGGTGCCAACAACCTCAAAATTGCCCAGATATGTCCAAAACGACTAGTAGATTGAGGACCCGAGGATTGAAAGATATAATACATCTCAATTGGAACGTATTTACTGAGAATTTCAAGGATGGTCTGCTTTTCCAGAAATAGCTGGATTCTTGCTGCGTCCAAGTATGAATGCACATCCCCAATCAGAGCCACTGGTGGAAACTAAAATTACAAGCACAAACTTGGTAATTGATAATCGAATTGCTCAGGTTGGACAATCAAAAAATTATTCTATAGGGAGTATATCTTACCCAAGAATATTTTTCAATTTGCAATGTGATTATATTTTGCATATGAATAAGTTTAAAATAAAATATAATTTCACAAAAGGGCAAGGAGAGGGAATTGAACACTCAACCTCTTAACCCGACCCCCTAACTACCCATACCTCCCCCCTTTTTTTGACCAATTGCTCTATTGTATTCCTTGAAAAATGCTTTTTGGGGTGAAATATATCTAGGGTTATATGCTCTCTAATTATAATGTTTTACCCTAGTCAATATTTTGAAAATGAATTATTGGGGTAAAGGTTACTTAGAGATTAAAATTAGAGTGAAAATATATTCCTATTACATGTAAAGGAAATTATTCTTTAGACGTGGGAAATTATTATTTTACATTGATAGATATTATATTCGCAAAATATGTTAAAAGGTGTGAAATGTAATAATAAAGAAAATTGAATTTTGATATTTTTATTACCTTTTTTACTCTCTTGTAAATTATTTTTGCTCTTAATCACTAAATTAAATACTTTAGGGTGAATTTTATTTATTAAGAGATTAATTAAAGGATAAATATTTATTACAATGTTGTTTCATGTGCAGAAAGCTAAAATTCTTGGGCAAACATTAAAAGGGAGTATTCTTCATCCAAGATTACATTTTGATATTTTTTTTGTGTTATAATATTTTTAATTATTACTTGCGAAAGGCATTTTGAAAATAAATCTTATTTATAGTATCTTGATATACTTATGCAAGTAGTATTTTCTTTTTGCCTTTTAAGAAATTATAATTGTAATATTTTTTATCAAAAGGGAAAATATATGTGGTATTGGATGACCTAAATAGGGTTTGATATATTACTATGTCATCTTATATTCTCTTAATATTATTTTCACCCTAGGTAAATAATTTGAACATATTCATTAGGGTGAGTCATTTAATGCTTGATTGGTTTTTGCAAAGGTTACTTCATATGATATAATATTTCCGACCCAAATTAAAGATTACCAAAAGGTGAAAAAGTATTGTAACATTATCATAAGGGAAGTATTTTCTTTTACTTACTATACAAAATCTTTTACCTTATGTTATTTAATGAAAACTATTATTGGAATAAATATTTACAAGTGTTTAATACTTTGATTTAAGTGAATTGTCGTAAATAAGTATTTTACATAGGGTAAAAGGATTATTGCCTAATCTAAATTGGAATATATTTAATCTTAAATTAATAAGGGATTTGATTGGTTTATTTTATGTGCAGGAGATATTGAATATTTACGGGAAGTATTATCAAAGTGGAGGATAAAGGATATATTATTAAAGCTTTATTTAGTGTGTATTTTAGGGATTCAAATGAAATTATCTCTGTAAACCAAAGGGTGTGTCCTTTGGAAAAACAACTATCTATAAATCCCTCCTATATGTCAAAGGGTGTATCCTTTCACATATGTCTTTTGGATAGGTATTTATAGGGAGTCTTTTTCAATTAAGAAAAGAACAAAAAATTCACAATCTGTCAGGCTGCCAGTAAGGACTATGGGATGTCTGTATTGGAGAAGTTTGTAGGAATGGAAGTATCATTTTGAGCAATCAGTGTGTAATGGAGTATCTATAAGTGTAGCTACTGTATGCATTCATTCTCCAGAAATTAATATACAAGATTCATTGTTTCAATTCCAGAATTTGTGTATACTTTTGTGTTGATGAATTTCATTTTGTCATCTTGATAAATCTGATAAAGGGTTTAATACAGTGTGCCACCACAAGTTGTTATAATTGAATATAAGATTTGCTTCTTCATGTTCTTATAGCACTTAATGGAACCTTTGTATTGATAGTCTTGTGTTACAAGTTGCCTGAAAACTGTCTCAAGAGTTTAATCGAATTATTTGTCCATAAAGTATCGTCCATATTCCTGGATAGAGGCACTGGTCTGTCATTTATTTCTGAGATTTTGATTTGTATGCATAAGGTCCTTATAAGAGAAATATTCTTCCATATCCTATTTTAACTAACCCTTGCAAATTTCATTCAAGTCTTGAAAGCATTTCATTTTCAATATAAAATATCTTTAACATACACTTTTATTCATATTTAGTTTTCAGTTTTCAAAGTATTCAGCGAAAGCACATGATATAGCATAGTTGTAGAACATTAATTTTCTAGTTGTGTAAACTTTCTTAGAGGCTTAAATCCTCATTTAAATAACTATTTTGTGCTTGAGAGGGAAGGATACACCCACCTAGGTCTTATGGAGCCTGAAGTGCAGAGGGATTTGGTCTTCGACCATCCGTGTTCGTTGGCCAAGGCTGATTGGATTTCCTAAGGAGTTGGCAATTCTTTGGGTTTTCCAATCTATGGTTTTGGGCGCCAACAGGTGCTTTGACCATACACCCATCTCGCAGTTCTATTACATATCTTTTGTCACTGCTATGGGTTTTGATGCTGGGATATTTGATCCCCTTGTCCTCTTGTATTTTATTATCGATGATGTGGACATTTATGTGTCACCACCTACTGGTGACATTCCACAAAAACATATTGTTTATGTTGGAATGTCATAGCTGCTCTTCTCCTTAGAATAGAATGCCTTTCATGCATATCATTCTAAGGGGGGCCATCATATTTGCGTTTTGTATGATCTTTATTTGTCATTTAGCTTCTCGCATTTCTCTTTCTTGTCATTTTTTTTTTCATGTTTTGCCTAGGTGGGGGCCAATCCATTTGATTTATCTATTTTGGTTGCCGTGGTAGGGGCCAATGTACTACTTAGCAAATTTATCTTTGATCGCCCAATTGCATGACTATCTAGCGTATCGTTACCCATGTCAGAAAATCTATCTATGATCTCCCTATCACATGGTTATCTAGCGTATCGCTACTCATGTTGGCATACATCATCATCCTATCATATGGCTATCTAGCATGGCATGCTTTTATCTCCATACCAATGCATCTTATATCATGACAACCATTTATCTTGTATCTTTTCATAACTAGGGGCTTTCCTCCAAACCGAGGTTCATTTATGTTATGCTATCTTATCTATTACCAATTTTTAAATCTATCCTTTATCTTGCATTCTGATATGTTAGACTGCAGCTAGCATATTTGTGATGTATCAATTAGCAGCTGTATACACATAAAAATGGCTATGAGCGATTAAATATATATTTTATATTTATTTATTAATTATTCTTCTTAAATAGTTAATTTGAAAAAGATTAATTTATTTAATTCATTTCATGTCTTTCTATTAATTAATTTAATTGAAATATATTAATTCATTCATTTATCCTATTCCTCTAATTAATTAAATATCTAAATATTTAATTATTTCCTCCAATCATTTGATTATCTAATATTTAATGATTATTCTTCTATCCTATAGTCTCAAATATTAAATCATTTCTAAATTATTTAAATCCCTTTTCCAACTCACCTTCCATCTCCACTTCATCTTTCCTTTGCCAACTCATCAAACATGTGGCTAAAGATATTAATATTTCTTAAATATTAATTCATCATTTATCTCCAACCTCCAAATTTAATGAAATATTATGTATGTATACATATTTCTTAAATTTTATTCTATATTCCCTCCAACATCCTTACATCTTATGAAGGACTTGAGTCTATTTGTCCTCTCATGCCTAAATCTTCTCCAACAATCCCTAGATTCCCTTAGTTATCAACCCAGTCAAGGTGAGATGAGTGACACTTGTCTTCTCCTTCCCCCTTTCTCTCAACCTTCACCTTTGCTCACAACCATCCAAATCTATAGATCTGATCATGATTGTTGATCGAGGCCACATCATCTTATCCTCTCAAAGTCTATAAAATCAGGAGTTTGAGTTGAGAAAGAGTTAGTCTTCAAGTGAGTTTTCAAGCTTACCATTTGTGAAAACTTATGCATCCGTGAGTTTTAATCTTGAAGAAATTTAGCATAATCATTTGTATTACATATCATAGTATCAATTAACTATCAGTTGTCAGTCAATTCTTCATATGCCATCTTGGAAGCTATCGGTGCTTGTCTGAGAGCACATCATCTGCAACCAGGAACAGTGGAGTTAGGACACAATGAGACTTAAATAATGAAGGTAAAAGAATAGTGTTTTTATTTTAATATTCATTTCATGTAGTTTCATTGGTTGAGTTTGGATTTCATGTAGCATTTCCTTTGTATTTTGTGAAACTAATATGTTGTAGGTAGTATTATGATGATGAAATTCAAGTCGACACAGTAGCATTCATTTCAAATCTCGGTTTCAGCTCGTTGGGGGAAACCTCGTCTGATCAACGAAAAATATGCCTCCCTATCATGACTCTTTTCTTTATCTTCCTATTCTTTAGCTTCACATCTCTCAAAAAAGACATGCTCGCTAAAGTGGGGGCAAAATGTAATATCAAAAATTACACCCTATGCAAACTCAACATGACAAATGGTGACTTCCTCCATGTCATTGGAGGTCAGGCATCACCACCTTTTTCCTTCTATCCACCCAGGATTACCTTGTTAAGTCCAAACTGGTCTCTACCAACTCCTCCAACCTATCACCTTCGAGGACTAGGACGCGACGCACTAGCGTCTTGTGAATCTGACAGTTCATAGGTGGTCATTTGAGCATTATGCCTACACTTGGAATGAATCGTAATGCCCCTACATGTGCCCACCAATATTAGTTTTCCTCCCAAGACCTATATCTCTCCCGTTTGAAAGCATTCTAAGGATTTTTTGGCATTTTGAGTATAATTGTTGTAGGTTGGAGCTCTTGGCAATCTCTTTGGACAACATTCACAGTCTTTCTTGTGAAGACTATCACTGTTGTAGCTTCATGAATAGCTCACGACATCACTTCCATAAGCATCTTGGAAAGGAGAGTTTACTTATCCTTTTCTCCCTTTATTTTACATATTATCATCCTTTGTGTCGCACTGTTTTCCAATTCTCTTTATCATTTATTTTCCCCATGGCTTTTATCTAGGTTGTTCGTGGAGGTGGAAACACCAAAATGGGGGTTTGATTTAGGCAAACTCCAAAGCACAACCCCCAACATTTTCCTTCTTGCTTGTGTATAGGTTCTCAAATGTGGGAAATAAGTTATTTAACATGAGGCTTCAAAGGTGGACCATTCATGATTTCTCTCTATTCCCTCTTATGTTATTCTTTCATTTTGCATTTTGTACTATTATTCTATTTTACTATTTTCCTGCAAGCATCTAGTATTTTAATTGTATGTCATTCTAGTACAGTTTGTGTGCTTTGTCCATACAGGACGACAACGCATTGCACTGGTGTCCCAGATTTGTACACTCATCTAGGGGACAAAGGATCATCAGAGTCATTCGAACATCTTCTCTGCATTCTATTAGATTAGTTTAGTTATTGTTGTCCCCTAGCTCATCTTAGCGCTAATTCAAGTGAGGTATCAAAGGGTCTTTTTGTACTCTTGGATTTATCATCCTTGAGGTAGAAAATCTCCTCCATTATAGGTTCACTCTTCTTTTGTCCAATAGAGTTCTATCCTCTTTTATTTTTGATAGGAGGAGCAACACCTTCTTCTTCATCAATATCCTCCATTTTAGTTCACTTTGTCCTTGATCTGATGAAAAAGAGAGAAGAGTGGGAAGGAGTGCACTAAGGATTTCTAAAACATGGTCATAAGCAATAGACATAGTGAAGCCAAAAGGGAGAAAGTGGCACGGTAAATTAATGGTCTCAAAACCAACATCTAAGAGGAATTAAGCTTGGTTTGGATGACCACCATGGAAGAAGCCTACCAATTTCCACTAAAGGTAGAGGAAAAGCTATCAAGGAGGGTAGACTGGATGTTAGGAAGGAAGAACTGAAGGATTCCAAAATATTGGTCACAAAGCAATAAGAAGAGGTCATACATAGAACGAAATATAGGGAAGAGCCCTTACCAAAAGGAGGAGAGAAAACCCAAGGAGGACACTTACCACAATGAGAGGGAAGGAGAAGATTACTATCATGATGATGGATACCAAAGGTATGTTGGGGACCATTTAGAGGAACTTATTTCAAGTTTAGGGAGATAAGACATCATGCCTCCACCAATTAAGTAAGTAAAATACTGGCTTGAAGGAGAAAGAAGAAGTAAGAGAATTGTAAGAGCACTAGGTTGATACCTTACCTCAGGCAAGGGTTAATATTATGTATGTAATTATGCTTTTCTCAAAATATGATGGAGAACAAGGGTATGGGTACTATTATGATGCGCCTTGTAGTTGTTCCTGATCTTCCAAAGATAATTGAATAGGGAAAAGAATAAGTAGATTGAGATCCCCCTTGTTCCTTTCTGATGCGATATGAAGTGGAAATAATCTTAATCTTCTTGGGTAAAGATGCCATAATTTAAACAAGGAAGTGCAAGGAAGTGTGGGTAGCTTGAATCCAAAACAAAATATGTCGAGGAACAATCAGATAAATCATTTAAGTCCATGGGACATATAGAAAGAGGAGAATAGTTGTTCATGAGGAGAGCCTTTCTACAGACAAAGGTCAAGGAGAAACTAGTGCACAGAAAGAGCTTGTTCCAAATAAGGTGGAAGTTAGTTGGAAAATGTTGTAATGTCATCATTGATAGTGGTAGCACAAATTATTTAGTCTCAAAGGATATGGTTTGAAAGCTAAGCCTAAAGAGGATGAAATATCTAAACCCATATGGGATTGCTTGGATTCAAGATGATCACAAAATATTGGTGAACAATGCCTTGTCAATTTTCACATTGAATCCTATAGGGATGAAGTGTTATGATATATTTTTCTGATGAATGTCTTCCATTTTCTACACATGATGGGAGTAGGAACACCTACACTATGACTATGAATGGGAAGAAGCACATCTTGATTCATCTAGAAGAAGAGAAAAAGAAAGTAGTGTGCGACAATGCAATAATCTATTTAGTATATGGGAGGAGGTTCTTGGATGGATTTAATTATAAGGATACCTATTATGCACTCCTTCCAAGGAAATATATTGTAGCATCATAAATTGTCACCAAACAATTTACACCTCATGTTTGTGCTCCTACTTTAGTGTGTCATGTCCTCATCTTCTATCTAGGTCCGTTTTGTTCCCAATCTCCAGTTTTGATGCCATGTACACCCACTGATGGGATTCCTGGAGGGGTAACCTTCTCCCTAGGGCTTAATTGTGGTCCCTTTCTGAGAAGGACTAGGGCTCCCAATGCCTTGGTCCCTCTTAGTTGGGTCCAATTGTTAAATAGGGCAAGGGTCTCATCTCTCCAGTGGTAATTCAACTCTATGGCTCTAAATGAACATTAGAGGTTGTCCTAATCAGTAAATGACCTAGATACCCCTATATAAAGATATTTAATCAACCTAATTTCATATCTCCTATCAATTTTGATGTCAAGCAATTGATTCCTTGCATCCGTGAAGCATTCATTATCAAGCATTTTCATATAGCTTCAAGGCTACATAATCTTCATTCAACCATTATGGAGCAAAATTACATTCATATGCAAGCATGTGTGTGTGATTAGAGCTTTGTCATGTTCATGCTATTTCATACAACATATGTCATTACATTCAAGAAGCTAAGCATCATTACCAATAATTGCAAATCAGAGGTATATATTTCCATTATTTATTTTAGTATTTGCATTATTTCATTTAAGAATAATTCCTAAACCGGGGTTTGAATTAGGCAAAAACCTATTGTGAACAATTTCCCCTCTCTTTCTATGTGCAGGAAATAGGTACAAAGATGTAATTTCCAGGATCAACATTATTTGTAGAGGTGAACAAGTTCCCTTTTGGACGTCAAAAAGTTTGGAGGACCAAAGCAACCACCACCACTATCTCGACAATTTAGGTCAACCTTTAGGGAACAAATTTGAACCTTCATTTATTGCTTAGATCTAGGTTTGTGGCTCCGTGTGATAAATTCAGCTCACAGTTGATGCCTGATCCCTTCAATATCCACACATTTACCCTAATTTCAACATCTTCAACAAATTCAATTCAATTCAATTCAAGGGAAAGAAGAGCCCCATCAAAAGGGTCTGGATCATATCAAAATATAGATCTATTAGGTTTAGATCTATTGGATTCTTATCTTTCCCTAGTGTAATGGTTTCTAAGCAAAATTAGTGGTTTTACTACATTTAGTGGTGGAAACCCTAATTTTCACTCCATTACATTTGGTGAACCCGACTCCTTTTATTTCTGATTTGTGTTCTTAGATCTGATTGTTTATGCATTCAAATTTACATTTACAAGTTTAAATTTAAATTTAATTACATAAATTTAGAGGTTAAATTCACACAACCCCTAATTTATAATTCTAAAAGTGAATTGGGGGTTACCTAATTTGGATTAATTGTCTTAGATCTGATTTGGGAGCATTTTAATTTTCAATTTTGAATCCATATATCTTCTTTTAATCAAATTACATAAATTTAGAGTTAAATTCATAAAAAACCTAGTTTATTTTGCTAAATTTAATTTGTGGGTCACATAATTTTTCACTTGTTTTTCCAAATCTGATTTTGCATTATTTTATTACATACATTGGGTGAACACTGATTTGTTTTTAAATTGAGTTGTTATCTTGTTTTTCTAAATCACTTTCAAGTTTAATTCAAGATCTCCATAATACTCCCTTTTGTGCATATAATGATAGCTCATGTTTTTCTTTCATGCATAATTATGATTTTCCCTCCTCTAAAAATTCTCTTATTCATAAGGACACTCCAGAACAAGATGAGATTATTAACACTTCTTTTAAAAATCTCTCTCCTCGAGGTGATGTTTTAATGAATGATGTTGATCTTTCTCTTAAAAATTATTTCTCTCATAAGGAGATCCTATAAGAAGAGGATGATATCATAAACACCTTTCGTAATGTTACCTTACCTTCCATACATGGTATTAATCCTAATGGTGAAGCATTAATGAGTTTTTGTACCCCTCCTAAAATTCCAATTATTCATGAGGAAAGAGCCAATACACCTTGTAGACACCTAAAATTTGCACAATGAATAAAGTAAATCTTATTCATTTAATTATCCCTAATTCTTCCAATTAATTAAATTATCCCTATTCTTCTAATTGACCTTTTAATCAAATTAAAGATTTGATTAAATCTCCTTCTTCTAGCCTAACCTATAAATTTAACTAAGGTTTGATTAAGTACCCTTAGCCATTTGATTAAAAAAAACTTATTTATTTGATTTAAATCCCTTTTCACCCTTTTGATTAAATTCACATTTAATTTAAAATGCCCTGTGCAAATTAATAAATCATTAATTATTTGTGAATAGTTCCCCCACTTGCAAAATCCTACAAATGCAAGATCCATCCCTTTTGGCTAAATTAAATCATTTTAATTTAACTAAAAATCCTATTTTCCCTCACCCACATGCATTCTCCTACATCTCCCACTTGCATCCTAATCATGTCTAATCTTCTAATAATGTCCTTTTCCTAAATTTAGGGGTGTCACTTCTCCAAATTTGGAAGAAAGTCTTCCAAATGCATTTAAGACTTTATCTATTTCAACAAGTTAACTTGTTGAGTCTTCCAAGCATGTAAGGCTCTTACATAAACCACTAGTGGTTTTCCTCTTTGGGCAAGTTAGCCTCCAAATTCTTCAAAAGGCATTTAATGCATCTTACAAGCCCACACCCCTTAGCCATGAGGGTTTTCCCTTTAACCATTTTCTCATGTTGAACAAGAGTACTTTACTTCTTGGGTAATAGCATGCCTCCTTGGTTAATGACATTATCCAATGATATCACTCCTTGAGGTTATCCCTAATTGCTTTCTTAGCATCTAATGCTTGTTTAACATCCTCTCAAGCCCTCTCAAGGTGACATTTGTCAACTTGGGATTGGATTGAGTCTCTCCCATGAATTGATAACTTTCAATCCTAGCCCTTGTTGAGATTACTCAATCTCAACCATCCATTTCTTTATTTTTCCTATAAATAGAGGTCATTCATTCTTTAAAATAAATCCCAATCTTGTGCATCAAAATTATAGTCTTTTCCAGGTTATCAAAGGAGCTCATTAGTCATCTTCAAGCATCCAAACCTTCTATCATTAGCATCATAGCATTTATCTTAATTGCATTCTTTTAGATCATATCAATTACATGCTTTTTCATATTCATCTAACTTAATTAGCTCATCATAATCTTCAATTTGGAATTAACTTAGCCTCATATCATCTCCACCATCTTGATCATAACTAGCTTTTCATCTTGCATCCTTAGCTTTCATTCATATCATCATCTCACCATTCAAGTGCTCTTCCAAGTGAGGGCCACCTTGAATCTTAAGGATCTTTCAGGATAGAGGAGCATGCAATGATTTATTGTGATGATTTAACCTTCCAAAAAAGTTTGGTACATCCCTTTTGTTGATCTTCACAATTCTTGAAAGAGCCCTAAAATATATCTCTTCTCCAACATTTTTTGGTTGTTCTTCTTCTCTTCCTTATTCTTGTTCTTCCACTTCACTTTCTTCTTTACTCACAGGATCTCTTACACTTCTAGTAGCTAATATGACCTTATTTCTTATATCATCTCTTATATTGTTCCTTATCATTTCTTGAAAGCATTCCAACACTTCCTCTATTCTAGGAATTTCTCTAGAAGGTGACATCTCTATCTTAATTTCCTTCCACGACTTCAATATCTCCCTAGTCAAGACTTATTTTCTCCCACCTACAATAGCCCACACAATCTTATTCACAACCACTTAGCAATTCTGCACTCTTCATTTGCAAGTCATGGTGTAGACTCTACACAAGAACTCTGACTCTAATACCAATCGAGGCAAGAGGGTTCTCTAAAACCTTGTTAGGTTAATAAAATTTGTAACAAGCCCAATTATTCTATCTATTCAATTTACTAGGTTTTGACACATATGAGAATAGTTTATAATATCAACATTTAGATAATAAAATTTTTCTTTACTATTTCATTTTCAAGATACATATTTGAAATAAATACTGTAGACATATAAATCTGACCACCTTCCTAAATAAATATTTAATATTTATTTTAACCCCATTCTCCTTATTAATTAAATTATATATAATTAGTTTCTTTCAATTTATCTATTTGATTAAATAAATTACTTTATTTATTTAATTAAATTCACATAAACCTTTTCTAGCCTTTAATTAAATAAATTACTTTATTTAATTAATTCCTCTTTCTTGCTTTTTAATTAAATTTACACTTAATTAAATTAATCCTTACAAATAAACAAATCTAATTTATTTATTAAATCCCCCCACTTGTATTTATGCAAGTTGCATCTATTTTTGGTTTAAATAAAGTAATTTTATTTTAATTAAAATCCTTTTCCCTCATCCACTTGCATTTTCCTACATCTCCCACTTGCCTCCTAAACCCCTTCTAGATTCTTCTAATCACTTCCAATTTAGCCTAATTCATCTCCTAATTATTGTCACATTCCTAAGCAAAAGGGAAGTCACTTCTCAAAGCCTCCAAAGTCTTCAATAACCATTAAAGGCTTTGTGTCTTCAAATAGTTAACCTCTAAAGTCTTCCAAACCATTAAAGGCTCTTACATAACCATTTATGGTTAACTCACCTTTGAGCTTTGGTTAGAGACTTTCCTCTAACTTAACCATCCTTTTGATTCAAGGGTCTCATCAAACACTTATGGCTTTGACCATAGTTATCCATTTAACCCTTGCACAAGAGTTTACCCCTTGGGTAAAAGCTTTATCCATTAGATAAACTTAACTTAACCTTAACATTTACCTCCTAAGGTAACCTTCATGTCTTATCAGGCATTTAATGCCTCTTGCATCTCCTCTCAAGCAACCTCTTGTTGACAACTGTCACCATTTCATTGGTGAAAATTGTAAACATGGATTGATTAACTTTCAATCCTAGTCCTTGTTAAGATTATTCAATCTTAGCCATCCATTGTCCTATTTTCCCTAAAAATAGAGCTCTCATTCTTCATTATCCATATCTCCAAGTTTCATGCATCTACATTATATCTTAATTTACTAAGCATTTTAAACCTCTCTTTGTTAAAACATCATCATAGCATTTAGAAGCATTTTCCATATCATAGAATATTCATGCTAGGCTAGTATATCATGTTAGGATAATTTATTAATCTTTTATCATATCATTATCTTCATCTTAACTTAATCATCACATTTTTAACACATCATATAGATTTTAAAATGCATTCATGCATGCAAATCAAATATCACTCATTTTTGGAGTTGTCATTCCTAAGTCACTTGCTCAATGATCTGAGAGCAAAACATTGACTTTAGGGATCTTGTGAGATAGAGAACAATGGGACACCCCTTGGGAAGTTAAACTAGTTCAATTAGTTTATATACTTGCACCAAGAGTCTCATTAGTATGTGGGTTTGTTGATCTCAATTTATTCATTTTGATCACCGCATTTTCCCGTATATAAATCCCATTTTAAACTTTTCCATTATATCATAATTCACTTACAATTTCATATTCATAATCATATGAATTAAAAAATTTACAATTCCATTTTCAAAATTTTTAAATATCACAGAGATACATCATAGCTTCCATGAGCTTACATAACAAATACAAATGGTCCAGATGTCCTTGATGGCATACATCCTCAATTTGTTGGCTGCCAATTGCATGAGGAAGAGCATCCTTCAAGCATTGTTCCACCCAACCACAAACTTAGTAGTCCCTCACGTCTCTTCCTACTGAGAGAGACTCAACTCTTTGACAAAGAGATTGGTTTGGTGACCTCATAATAATAGCCTTGTAAGCATAATGTTGTCTCTTGCATATCTAGAGCTATCATACATTGGCTACAAACTACATGTATGCCATTTCTATCCTAGTATGTAAACTTGGATCATAGTGAACCATCAATGTAGATAGTGGCAACATACACTGCTTTAGCCAAATAATTCATCACCCAGTACTTTGAGTGAGAGTCATATGTTCACCCACTTCTTAGTTCAATTTGGTATATTGACCATTCATACTCTTTCCAATTATTGTTAGGATAACCAGTGGACAATTCAGAGGGGGGGGGGGGGGTGAATCAGTTGTCAACAGATTATAAAACTTTAAGCTCACCTAACCTTCTACCAAAATGCATAAACCAAATACCATAATAGCAGATGTAATAGTTAAGCATAAACATAAATTACAGAATAATTAACCAACCATCCATAACATATGACACCAAGATTTGTATGTGGAAAACTCGGTAAAGGGAAAAACCATAGTGGGAAGCCTACCCATAGTCAAATAATACTTCTGCAGTAAGTATGTGATTACAATAAGAGGGGCCTGCACATGTAGGAAGGCACACTGCTCATCACAAAAGGAGCCTCACTGACTACAAAGAAATCCAAACTACAATCTAGAAATAAGAATGAACTGCAAGAATAATATCTCATATGCCTAAGTACAATTCCGGTTAAGCTCAATATTGGAGGTCTTAAACCTCTTTCACAAACCCAATTCGATCACCTATCATCGACCAGAACCTCTGCATATGATTACAACATTATTCACACATAGATAATCCTCTATCTATAAACCCACATACCATGATCTACAAAGAGATCTTACATCATATTTATACCAACCCGGGACCTAAACAATTAGGTCGGCCACCTAAAAGATAATACAATAGATCCATTACATAATCCCACAAACCAATGATAAACCAAGTCAACCTAAGACCAAAACAACATAATCCAAACAATAAATCCAACCAGTGATGCATTGGGAGCATCAACCAACACATTACACAAACTGGTCTATAACCTAGCAGAATAACACCAGACCTATAATAGGTCACCATAAGACAAATGAAACACCACCGATCAACTGGAACATGAACACGATAACCGTCAACATCCTGATAACCTTCTCAAAGTCACACCAACACCACTTATCAGATTCATCAAAAGATCTTCATCAAAGCGTTGTTGATAAAACCCTTACCAGTGACCAAAAGGCTTACTAGAACAAATGATAGCATCCATATCATCAAATCATGAGGCAACTGAATGTGATACACATAAGGAATACATGAATAACCAATCCAAGCCAGTACCACAAGCCAAACCAAATTGGAGAATACTAAAGATGGTCTCCAGATCAATATCATAGTCCAACCACTCTATCGGAAGCCAATAGACATCAATGCAACACATAATCAATTCCTCCAAATTGCCAACAATCTCCCCCTTTGGCATTGATGACAATACTAGATGTGAAAAACATCCCAAGTGCCAAGAAAATGTCAAACAAGTCTCCCCCAATGGAAGACATCAAACAAACTCTCCAAGATGATATGATAATGAAGTTCTGAACCAAAAACCAAACTCCCCCTGAGAATGATATCACAATAAAGCTTTGTTTTTCACATATATCTCTCCCCCTTTAACATCAATGCCATAAATCTGACATAAACATCAAAGAAAAATTATAAAACCTCTGAACCACATAGCTGACTACTCCGCCTAAGTAGTAGCATCAAAACATCAATCTAGAATGAATGATAGCACTGATAAATGCATACTAGATTGATGCCAATCAACATCACTCAAGTCTCTATTGGAGAGGCAGAAACTCCCAATCTATCTCTGAAGTACTCAAATGATTCCTTAGACAAAATTTTAGTGAAGATATTTGCAATCTACTATTTAGTGTTCACATAAACTAGTCTGACTTCATTTACTTCCACCTTCTCCTTCAAAAAATTATACTTGATAGAAATGTGCTTAGTCTTAGAATGAAATATTGGATTCTTTGATATATCAATAGCAGCAGAGTTATCATAGTGAATAACTACCAGTTCATTACAATCAACCCTTATATCCTTCAACATTTGCTTCATCCATAAAAATTGTGTACAGTTAGTAGCAACAACAACATACTTGTGTACAGTTAGTTGTAGCAACAACATACTCAGATTCAATAGTAGATAAAGAAGTACATGATTTCTTCTTACTGATCAATGAAACAAGTTTCTTTCCAAGAAAGAAAGCTCCACCGGATGTGCTCTTCCAGTCATCAACATCTCCAGGCCAATCAACATCTACATATACACAAAGTGTAAAGTCATCATCTTTACGATACCACAAACCATACTCAGTTGTTCCTTGAAAATACCTGAAAATCCTTTTCACTACACACTCATGATTCTCTCTAGGATCACTCTGATAGTCTAGTCTGAGTCGGATATAACAAACCTCCAATCATAGATTTGTACCTTGTAGGATTTACCAAAGTTGATACATCTTTCTTTGTCAATTTCTCACTTGTAACCATAGGGGTACCAACCGATTTAGAATTTTCCATTCCAAATTTCTTCAACAACTCTCTAGCATACTTAGTTTGACATATGAAAATACCTTTATCATTCCGAGTAATCTGCAAACCTAAGAAAAATTTCATCTCCCCAATCATAGACATCTCAAATTCATTCTTCATATTTTCAAAGAATTCCATGCATAATTATCGTCACCTCCAAAAATGATATCATCAACAAATACTTCAACAATCAATATGTCATCATCAGTGATCTTATAATATAAGTTACTGTCAGCATTACCTTTAGTGAAACCAAGATTCAAAAGATATTTGTCCAATCTTTCATACCAAGCTCTAGGGGCTTGTTTCAATCCATATAATGCTTTCCTTAACTTGCAAACCATGTTTTTATCATATGAAAGTGAATAACCATCAAGTTTCTCAATATAAAATTCCTCTACAATATCTCCATTCAAAAATGCACATTTAACATCCATTTGATAAACCTTGTATTTCTTAATATGGGTAGCATAAGCAAGAAATAATCTCACAACTTCAATCCTAGCTACCAAAGCAAAAGTCTCATCATAATCAATTCCTTCCTTCTGAGAATATCCTTTACATACCAATCTAGCCTTATTCCTCACAATTTGTCCATCCTCATTCAATTTGTTCCTAAAAACATATTTAGTTCTAATAACATTCTTATTTTTAGTTTGGGGAACTAAAGTCCACGTGTTGTTCTTTTCAATCCGATCTAATTCCTCTTCCATAGCTTTCATCCAACATTCATCTTTACAAGCTTCAATGACTGATATCGGTTAAACTTGAGAAATTAAACATACCTCATCAGTTGCCAACCTTCTTCTTGTCATTACTCCTTTGTTCTTATCTCCAATGATCTGATCTTATGAATGATTTAACCTTACATACTGAGGAGTCTTCTAACTTTCTATTTCCCTGCTCTGATCTTCAGTCACTGTTGAATTTTCTAATACTATCAGAGTAACTAGTTCAACATTTTGTTCTAGTACAAGTGCTATCAGTTTAGTTATGATCATCTCCACTTCTAGTTCTCTCTCATGTGTTCTAATTTGACCTTTGTACAACTCATCCACCTTGACATTATAGCTCTCCACAATTCTTTGCACTCTCTTGTTATAACATTTATATGCTTTTCTTTCATTAGAATAACCAATAAATATCCCTTCATCACATCTAGGATCAAAATTTCCAATAGAATCATCTCTCTTGATATAGCATTTACTACCAAAGATTCTGAAATACTTAACTGAAGGTGTATGACCAAATCATAACTCATAAGGTGTCTTACTAGTGTCTCCTTTGATATGAACTCTATTGAATGTGTATACCATTGTGCTCACAACTTCTCTCCAATAGATATGAGGCATATTAGCTTCCATCATCATAGTTCTAGCCACATCCAAGATAGTTTTGTTCTTTCTTTCCATAACACCATTCTACTGAGGTGTCTGGGGGGCAGACAACTATCTCCTTATCCCATACTTCTCACAATAACTGTTAAATTCACTAGATGTGAATTCACCACCCTAATCTAACCTTAAGCATTTACCCTTCAATCTTGTCTCTATCTCAACTTTAGCTTTAAAGATCTGAAACTTTTCAAAAGCTTCATCTTTTTCCTTCAGAAAAGTAACCTACATCATTCTAGAATAGTCATCAATGATTAGCATAAAATATCTATCACCCTAAAAAACTCTTTATTCTAGCAGAACCACATAAAATCAGTATGAATAAAATCAAGACCATCATTAGATTTATCTTGAATACTCTTAAAAGAAGTTATGACCTGCTTTCCCACTTGACATTCCTTACATACCGGATTATAGGGCTTCACAATTTTAGGTATATCTCTAACAACCTTAGTTGAACTAATCTTTACAATGCAATCAGAATTCACATGAAACAACCTCTTATGCCATAGCCAACTCTCATCAAATTGTGTAATCAAACATGTCTTCTCACCAGAGTTCAAATCAAAGATGTTACCTTTAGTCTGTGTAGCGGTTGCAATCTCCAAACCAAATTTGTTAATGATTTTTCATTTTCCATCCTTGAACTGTAATTGAAATCCCTTATCCACCAATTGTCCTACACTCAAAAGATTATGCCTTAAACCTTCAACATAATAAACATTATCAGTATTATGCTTACCATCTAGTAATATAGTTCCTCTTCCTTTGATCATGCATGCTTTGTCAGCTCTGAATCTAACCAGTCCACCATCAAATTCTTGCAAAGATAAAAACTTCCTTTTATCTCCAGTCATATGATGTGAACAACCACTATCTATCACCCATTCATCCTTGTCTTCAATTTTAGTAGCAAGGGCCTTTTCCTCATTTTGAATAAACTGAAGCATCTTCCTTAATAGCCAAAAATACCCATTCCTTACTACTACTAGATCCACTAGCCAAATCTTGTGTTGATTCATCATCAGAATCAATTACACCTTCCTCATCCACATAGTCACATGATTTGTCTTTGTTTCTCCCGTACTTAAGCTTGTTCTGATAATAATGGTTAGGCCTAAAAGATCTTCTATCTTTCTCTTCAAATATTGAATTCCTCTCAGGACATCTAGATACAAAATGACCTATATTATTACATACAAAACATTTAAAAGGTGATTTTCCTTCATACTTACTTCCAATGGGACCTTTAGGCACTCTTCTAGCAAATAAGGCTTTTAGTTGCTCAAACTCTTCATCTTCTTTCTTCATTTCATCCAATTCCTTCGCATATAAAGCTTTCCAATGACTCTTGCTAGTTGATGATGTAGGTGTATGAAAAGCAGATTTAGTCTTTGCAGCTCCTTGAGGACCAAATTCTTCAAGCTCAGAAGAAGATAATTTTCCAAACAAAGTGTCCCGGTTAACAGAAGTGTTAGCCATTTTTCTCATCTCATTAACTGTAGTAGCCTTCATCTTGTAAGTCGATAGCAAAGCTCTCAAAACTTTAGAAACAATCTCATATTCACTCAGAGATCCACCACAACATTGAATTCCCTTAACAATTTCATTAACTCTTTCCATGAAAGTAATAATCCTTTCATCTTCTTCCATCTTCAGGTTCTCATACCTTACCCGATAACCATCAAGTTTAGCAATTTTAATAGTAGGGTCACCTTCATTCAAAGCTTCCAACTTATCCCATATAGCCTTTGCATTAGATTGGTCAGTTAATCCCATAATTTTCTAATTAGATAGTGTGCTCAAGAGTGCTTCTCTAGCTCTACAATCATTTTCAATGTCCTTATCTAGGCTTGCTAGAGGAGGATTGCTAGATGTCTGATTATGAGGAGTATAGCCTTTCTTTGTGATCTCCCAAATTTCTTTCATAATACATCTCAAATGAGTCTCTATCTGAATCTTTCATACTTTGTAATTTGTCAAATCAAGCTTAGGGGTTTCTCTCTAGAAAATAGATGTAGTTGAATTATTAGTTGCCATAGGATCTTCCTCAAGCAGTTAAGCTTCTACAAAAGAGGACCAAGCTCTGATACCAATTGTTAGGATAACCGGTGGAAAACTGAGAGGGGGGGGGGTGAATCAGTTGTCAACAGATTATAAAACTTTAAGCTCACATAAACTTCTACTGGAATTCATAAACCAAATACTAGAATAGAAAATGTAATAGTTAAGCATAAACATAAATTACAGAATAATTAACCAGCCATCCATAACATATGACACCAATATTTGTATGTGGAAAACCTGGTAAAGGGAAAAACCATGGCGGGAAGCCTACCCACAGTTAGATAATACTTCTGTAGTAAGTATGTGATTACAATAAGAGGGGCTTGCACATGCAGGAAGGCACACTTCCTAGAGAATATTTCTCATCACAAAAGGAGCCTCATTGACTACAAACAAATCCAGACTACAATCTGTAAATAAGAATGAACTACAAGACTAACATCTCCTATGCCTGAGTACAGTTCTAGTTAAGCTCAATATCAGAGGTCTTAAACCTCTTTCACAAACCCAATTTGATCACCTATCATCGACCAAAACCTCTGCATATGATTACAACATTATTCGCACACAGATAATCCTCTATCCATAAACCCACATACCATGATCTACAAAGAGATCTTACATCATATTTATACCAAACTGAGACCTAAACAATTAGGTCGACCACTTAAAAGATAATACAATAGATCCATTACATAATCCCAAAAACCAATGATAAACCAAGTCAACCTAAGACCAAAACAGCATAATCCAAACAATAAATCCAACTGGTGACACATCGGGAGCATCAACCAACACATTACACAAACTGGTCCATAACCTAAGAGAATAACATCAAACCTATAATAGGTTGCCATAAGCCAAATGAAACACCACTGATCAACCAGAACATGAACAATATAACCATCAACATCCTGATAAACTTCTAGAATCTGCACCAACACCACTTGTCGGATTCATCAAAAGATCTTCATCAAAGCACTGTCGGTAAAACCCTTACTGGTGACCAAAAGGCTTACTAGAACAAATGATAACATCCAGATCATCAAATCCTGAACCAAATGAATTTGATATGCATCAGGAACACATGAATAACCAATCCAATCCAATACCACAAGCTAGACCAAATTAAAGAATACCGGAGATGGTCTCCAGATCAATATCATAGTCCAACCACTCTATCGAAAGCCGGTAGACAACAAAACAGCTAGTGTTGACATCAATGACAAAACATCAATGCAACACATAATCAATTCCTCCAAATTGCCAACAATTATAACATAATTCATTCCCTTAAACGTGATGACAAATTGACTAACTAGGTTACTCCCATCCATGTATTATCCTAATCCCGGGAACAACCAAGTTAACCATACGACACCTATTTCTGTTCAACATAATTACACAATTTCTAACATGGAATACTATATGCTTGCCCAAAATAAAAGAGCTTCATAGTAATAATACTCTGCCAAAAATTATGCATGCTCATTGAAACAAGAAAACCAAAGTACCAATTGACAAAATCAATTAATATAACATCTTTCTTCAAGCACTTGCATTCAAATATGATTTCAATATATAAAAAATAGAGAGAATCATCATGGCTGGAATTATAGTTGTATCTATATGTATGTGTATGTATGTATATGTATATGTATATGTGTATGTATATGTATATGTATATGTATATGTATATGTATATGTATATGTATATGTCTATGTATATGTATATGTATATGTATATGTATATGTATATGTGTGTGTATGTATGCATGTATGTATGTATGTATATGTATGTATGTGTGTGTGTGTGTATGTGTATGTGTGTGTGTGTGTGTGTGTGTGTGTGAGAGAGAGAGAGAGAGAGAGAGAGAGAGAGAGAGAGAGAGAGAGAGAGAGAGAGTAAGTGCACAAAGATAGGGGACCAAAAAGATGCCAATTTTTTTTTGGCCCCCATCAAACCCTTTGGCACACGCCAAATAAAGTGTGCACCTTATTTGGCATGTCAAACCTAAGGTTTGGTCACACCAAATCTATTTGGCGTGCACCAAATATGATGAGCGCCAAATAAGGCAAGCGCCAAATTTGGCATGTGCCAAATGGTATTGCATTTTGAGAAGTGCATCTTCATTTTGAAAAGCACAAATTGTCTTTCACTTTCACTCTCTCAAAAAAAATATATACAAATATCACTTATGCTTTAAGTTATATTTTATGTATATATTGGCAGGATATTTGAGAGTGGTTTCATATCTCTAGGAGTTGTAATGCATATTCTAGTTTTTAGAGTATTCATACAAATTTCAGACTTAGTCAAATTTCAATAATTAGCATGCTCGTATGAACATTCTCTCTTTGGTATCTCCCTCTCATTCCTTGCATTTCCCCTCTCTCTTCCTCAACCCCTACCTCTCTCTATCTCAAGTTTCTCCCTCTCTTTCCCTCCTTCCCTCTCTTACACTTGGGCTTTCTCTCCTTCTAGTCTCTCCTGAGAGAGAGAGAGAGAGAGAGAGAGAGAGAGAGAGAGAGAGAGAGAGAGAGAGAGAGAGAGAGAGAGAGAGAGAGAGGGAAAGAGGGAAAGAGAGGGAGAGAGAGATGGGGAGGGGAAAGAGAGAGGGAGACTTGAGAGAGAAATAGAAAGGGATGGGGGGAGAGAGGCAAAGAATGGGATAGAGACACCTAAGAGAGGGGGGAGAGAGAGAGGGAGTGGGGGAGATATAGAGAGACCTAAGAGGTGGATGGATGGATTGTGAGAGAGAGTAATTCAAAGGGAGAGGGAGGAAGGGAGAGAGAGAGAGAGAGAGAGAGAGAGAGAGAGAGAGAGAGAGAGAGAGAGAGAGAGAGAGGGGGGGGGCAAGAGAGAAAGTGAGAGATAGGTAGACTTAAGAGGGAGAGAGAGAGAGGGGAGACAGGGAGAGAGAGAGGGAGAGAGAGGGAGAGATAGAGATAGAGGGTGAGAGGGAGAAGGGGACTTAGAGGGAGAGAGAGAAAAAGAGTTAGAGAGATAGAGAGTTGAGAGATAGAGGGAAAGAGAGAGAGAGACTTGAGAGAGAAAGAGAAAGAGAGGGGGAGGGAGAGAATGGACAAAATGGGATAGAGACACCTGAGAGAGAGAGAGAGGAGGGATGGGAAGGGAGGAGAATGGAAATAATTAGAGGGAGAGACACTTAAGAGAGAGAGAGAGAGATGCAAAGGGAGGGGGAAGGCGAGGGAGAGAGGGAAAGAGAAATTGAGAAATCGAGAGATAGAGAGACTTAAGAGGGAAAGAGGGAAAGAAAGAGGGAGAGAAGGGGAGAGGGAAAGGGGGGAAGGGGGAAAGAGAGGGAGAGATAGAGATAAAGGGTGAGAGGGAGAAGGGGACTAGGGGAGAGAGAGAGAGAGAGAGAGAGAGAGAGAGAGAGAGAGAGAGAGAGAGAGAGAGAGAGAGAGAGAGAGAGAGAGAGAGGGAGGGAGAGAATGGACATAATGGGATAGAGACACTTGATAGAGAGAGAGGGGGAGGGGAGATATAGAGAGATCTGTGAGGTGGATGAAGGAATTGTGTGTGTGAGAGAGATACCTAAGAAGTGGAGGGAGGGATGGTGTGTGTGAGAGAGAGAGAGAGGAGGGAAGGTAGAGACAGGGATAGAGGTGAAGAGAGAGAGAGGGAGATAGGGAGAAAGAGAGATAATGAGAAAGGGATAGAATGGGAGAGAGATACATCTGAGAGAGTAGAGTGAGATGAAGAGATAGAGGGAGAGAGGGAGAGAGACTAAAGAGGTAAAAAAATGGGAGAAAAAGAGAGATGGAAAGAGAGTTAGAGAGAGAGACCTAAGAGGTGGAGGGAGGGAAGGTGAGAGAGATACCTAAGAGGTGGAGGGAGGGATGGTGAGAGAGAGAGAGAAAGAGAGTGAGAGATAGAGAGAGCCTGAGTAAGAGGAAGGGATGGAAGGAGAAAAAAAGAGACTAGAGAGAGAGAGAGAGGTGAAGAGAGGGGGAGAGAAAGAGAGATAATGAGAAATGGAGAGAGGGAGGGAGAGGAGAGAGGGAGAAATGGGAGATAGATACACTTGAGAAAGGAGAGTGAGATAGAGAGATAAAGGCTGATAGGGAGAGACTTAAAAGATACAAAATGAGAGAGAGAGAGAGAGAGAGAGAGAGAGAGAGAGAGAGAGAGAGAGAGGGAGGGGAGGGAGACAGGGAGCAAATGGGAGAGAGATACACCTAAGAGAGGAGGAGAGTGAGATAGAGAGATAGAGGCAGGGAGGAAGAAATGCTTAAGAGAGAAAGAATGGGAGAGAAAGAGAGGGAAAGAGAGTTAGATAGAGAGATACAGAAAGAGGGAGATAGTGAACGAGATGAAGAGAGGGAAAAAGAGTTAGAGGAAAAGAGAGAGACATCTTAGAGAGAGGAGGAGAGAGATAGATAGATAAAGGTTGAGAGTGATAGAGAATTGATAGAGAGAAGGAGAGAAACTTGAGAGAAAGAGGAAGGGAGTGAGAGGGAGAGAGAGAAAGAGAGATAGAGGGAAAGAAAGAATTGAGAGAGGAAGAGAAAGGGAGGGGGAGGAAGAGGGAGAGAATAGGTGAGAGAGATACCTAAGAGAGGGGGAGAGAGTGAGAGATAGAGATACTTGAGAGAGGGAGAGAAAGAGAGCCCAAGTGAAAGAGGGAAAGAGAGGGATAGCTGAAAGAGAGAGAGAGAGAGGGTGAGGGAGATGGGAAAGAGAGGGAGAGATACTTGAGAGAGGGAAAGAAGTAGAAAGGGTGAGACCTAAGAGAGAGAGAGGTAGGGGTTAAGGAAGAGAGAGGGGGAATGTAGGGAAGAGACCAGAGAAATAATGTTGATACGAGCATGCTGATTACTGAAGTTTGACTAAGTCTGAAATTTATATGAATACTCTAAAAACTAGAATTTGCATTATAACTCCTAGAGATCTGGAACTTTTCTCAAACATCTTGACAAATAGAAATGTGACTTATAAAGTATAAGAAAGAAAAAAGACAAAGAAAAAAGGTATATTTTATATATATTGTTGGAGTAATTTTAGGACAATTATCTAATTATTTATTCATTAGGTCCTTTAATTGTAAATTAGGTGCTTTATTTTATCTAGGTGTTTTTCTTTTTGAGTTTGAGTTCCTTAGAGGCACTTCTAGTTAGCTTTTTTAGCTTGTAGTTGAGCTTAGTTTAGCTTCTACTTTGCATTGCTTTAGTTCTTCTAATTTTAAGATTAGGGCATCTCTTGCTTTCTATAAAGAAATTTATTCATTCATTGTAATTGTACCTCTAATATTGTATCTTAAATATTGAACCTTCAATTCTTTTGTGCATTATAAAAAATTATTTGGTTGTTATAGAACATACAATCTTTGCTTGATCTCTTTTGTGTGATAGGTATTTTTATTGCAAATGATTTTTGGCTCCTGTGTTGATTATCAACTTCTACATGGTATCATTACTTCAAATCTATCAAGTTCCTATCTGCATGTGTGAGGGATCCAACTTGAAGTGAATTTTTTATGCACAGTGGGTTCAAATGGAGGTCACCATTTCATCAGTAGCATTGAAAAACCCCAAGATTGACTATTGTTTCATCAAAATCTAAGCAGTTGAAAAATTGGGTCAATTTAGCTAAGGGCACACAAATTAAGGAAAAATATAAGGGTAGCTAAAAAATCTAGTTACTTTGGCACAAATAAGAGGTAACCATCACACTCAGAAGGCCTAAAAACCCCTAAATTGCCTGTCAAACTGTCAAAATTGGATTTCAGAAAAAAATTTGGTGATTTTTTATTGGCATGCTTTATGAGGCACAAAAACCCGTATAGTTGTACCACTTTCACGTGCATCAATACCTGTGTCAGAAATTTTTTCAAATATCAAGGATCTGATTAAAAAAATAAAAAATCCCATGCATAAATATTTTTGTTAAATTTTTGAAGGGGTTTGAATTTTTTGAAGTGGTTTATTAAAAAGCTTTCAAAGGTCAAATCTACACAAAGAGGTATGTACCAGTACTTGTACCAGACCTCCATGCTGACATTAGCACCTAATTTGGTGGACCTACTAATTTTGGTGCTCAGATAAATTTAGTTAGGTTCTTCTATTTTTAGCTCTTTGAGTCTTAAAAAGAAGTAGTTGGTTTTTTACCCATAACTTTGTCATACGGAGTCAAAATTGGACAAACAAGATATCATTGGAAAACTGGTTCTATCACCGATATTATTCTATAGGTGGCTTGATCATATTATGCACCAATTTTCTATACTAAACCTCTAACTTCAGCCTTCAATCTCACACTTCTGAGACCATATCTTTCACATCCGGACTCCATTTTTCGACTTCCATACATCGTTGGAAAGATATCAAAGTCCTCTATTTAGATCTCAGGTAATTTTTTGAATAATTTTTATCAAATACTTTGAGATCTCAATATTTTCCTTTTTTGGTCTACATGCAAATCTGGTCTTTATTTTAATTGAGGGTTTCTATTTTTGTATCTCTTTTGGAGATTATCACAAGGAGTGAATCATGTATAAGGGTTGTAGGTGTAAATATTGTGGGAGTAATCAGCATGGAAATGAAATGTGTCATAATTTCTCACATAATTCTTTTCAACTCTTTCTTGAGTATGCATTAAAATCTCAGGTTGCTCCTTCTCCCCCAGCAGAGATAGTTGTTGTACCTTAATTGATTGAGAACTTTATTTCTGTTAAGCAAGATAAGTCATCTATTTATCTTCCTGATTGAGATTCCTATTTGACAAACACTGCTTCATTGTTTGTGGAATCTCATGTTTGAGATCTGTAGGACTATTTTGAGGATATTCATCTCTTCTTTACTGATAGCCACATCAGTGTTGTTAGCTCATCTTCATCACCCATGGATCTTGTTCTTCATTAGCTTTTGCAGAGACCTAATTTGTCACCTCCTACATTTATTAGGCATGTACCTGATTTGGTTGTGGGATCATAATCTATCATGAAATAACAACATTTAAACAGTTTCCAAAGGGACATATAGTTAGGATTTAAATTCCTACATCTTCCATTTTATGGGAGTGACTTCACCTATCTCTAGTGGATTGGTTTCTTTTAGAAGGGAGACATGTTGTTTGCAGGCAATGGATCATGTTTTGTCTTCAAGCATTCATCTTTGGCATTGGAGATTCTTCATTATGGGGGAGATATATTGTCTCTTCTTCTCTCTCTTATGGGTGGGATATTTATCACACTTCTATGACCGATTTTGTACTCGGGGGCCACTTGGATTCCTTCATCTTAGTCGCATGTAGTACCCTTATTTCATTGCATCTCTCACTTTTGGAGAGGGGTTATTTTCCAAGTGGTTTTTCTCCTTTCCTTCATTTAGAGAGACCTCATTGTTGTGAGTTGCATTTCTTTGCATTAGTTTGTAAATGAGTAATCAGGCCTTTGTTGTCAGGACTCATTCATGTACGCATTTTGCATTCATCATTAGCTCTTTAGCTTATTCCTAAGTTAATCTTAAGGTGGGGTGTTGGAGTAATTTTAGGACAATTATCTAATTATTTATTAATTAGGTCCTTTAATTCCTTTTTCACTTAAGCTAAACTTAGGTTCTCTATTTTATCTAGGTGTTTTTCTTTTTGAGTTTGAGTTCCTTAGAGGCACTTCTAGTTAGCTTTTTTAGCTTGTAGTTGAGCTTAATTTAGCTCCTACTTTTCATTGCTTTAGTTCTTCTAATTTTAGGATTAGGGCATCTCTTTCTTTCTATAAAGAAAGTCATTCATTCATTGTAATTGTACCTATAATATGTATATTCAATATTGAACCTTCAATTATTTTGTGCATTATACAAAATTCTTTGGTTGTTATAGAGAATACAATCTTTGCTTGATCTCTTTTGTGTGATAGGTATTTTTCTTGCAGATGATTCTTGGCTCGTGTGATTGATTATCAACTTCTACATATATATTCCAAGAGAGAGAACACTTTGTGATTTCTAATGTGAAAAATTGCTATGAAATACATTTGGTGTGCACCTTATTTGGCATGCACCAAATATGATGCATGCCAAATGGTTTTTTGATTTTTTTCATTTAGCACACGCCAAATAGTTTTTTTTTTTTTTTTTTCATTTAGCACACGCCAAATTTGGCATGCGCCAAACATGCTTCCTTGGAAAACACCAATTCAAAGGATTGGATTTGCCTTGGGAATCCAACCCAAAGGCTTGGACACCCTTCTCAGGCCTGAAATGTGTTTTCTAGCAAATATTGAAAATTTTCTAACTTTTTTGTTTGTGCTCTATACCAAGTTTGCACATGTTTCAATGTAATAAAAAATACACCATACAATAGTCAAGCTCTCTCTTAGCTATCCAACCATATAATTATTTTTAAATTTTGATAATGTTAAGGTCTTCGTCCATAATTACTTTTGTTAGTGTGTTCATTTTTTGTCAAAAACCAACATGTCGTATTTTGGCCATAGATTTTTACTCATTTATCAAATTTTGAAAAAAAACATACTTTTTTTAGAAACTAGACTCCATTCTACACAATTTAATTTTTTTTGTTTTGTTTTGATAAATGTTAGTTTTCACAAATTTTTTGGGGGAGCACGCTCAAATTTCTTTTTTTTAGGATGTGTCCACTTCAAAAATTAGTAAAAAATCATATATTCATTAAAAAAATTAACCAAAAAATCTAGCATAAACTACATGGTGTTATCTAATTTCTCATCGGAGCGATTTTAAAAATTCCAAAAAAGGTTGACATTTTAGGGGGAGCACACTAGGTGCTATGTTATGTTTTTTTCTGAAAAAATAGCACCACTTTGTGCGATCCCCCTTTTTTAAACCTATTATCGCCACCATTTAAAGAAAAAAATTAGTAGTTTTGAAAGTAGACTCGGAGAACTACAACTCTCATTCTTGCTACATCCTAATATTTTGAGTGTAAAAGTATCTTCGTTTTCTTGTTGAAGTTTAGACTTTGTTGATTTCAAAAAAAAAGTGGCATCTTAAGACCCCTTTTTGGTCCCCCATCTTTGTGCACTTATCCATGTGTGTGTGTGTGTGTGTATGTATATGTATATATCTATTTGTGTGTGTGTGTGTGTGTGTGTGTGTGTGTGTGTGTGTGTGTGTGTGTGTGTGTGTGTGTATACATATACACATATATGTATATACATATGTGTATACATGTGTGTGTGTATGTATGTATGTATGTATTTATTAGTCGATATGCTATTTTATGGCTAGAAACTTCCTATTGGAAAATTCTCACACCTAAAAATATCTTCATTGAGAAAATTTTCAAAAAGACATGTTGTGAGCTATGGCCTCTATAATGTCTGCTTTGATATTTTCATGGCATATATTACATGATATAAATATGAGACGTGCCAGATCTTTATAGGTGAACTTTTCCAAATATTATGTCTGATGCTTGCACACTATTTTTGTATGCCGGTACACAACATGGTACATATTATCTAAGAGGATCCAACCTACAAATCCATCTAGGATCATGGACATTTCTAGTTTTCAGAACAATGACACTGTTAAAAAGCTTGTGCACTAAGTAATAATACTTAATCAATTTTCACTTCTTTTTTTCTTTATTTTCTTTGATTTTAAGAGTTTGGATTTGGCTTATGAGTTATAGGTACTTGGGATATATATTTTCCTTTCTAATGGTCAAAGCAATTTTGCAATTGTGTTATTAATCTTGGAATTTTTGTTGGGTAGAATCTTGGTCTTGCATTTCAGAATAATTGTTTTTTATATTGTTATTGCAATAGTGTTTGAAATGTCTAATGGAAGCATAGTGAAGATTTAAAAAAGTCAACTAAAAGAAAGTAATCTACAATAATGTTATAGTTTTAACATGTATGCTCTGACAGAGAGAAAGATATTTGCAAGTGGAAAGACTGTTAATGGGAAACAATTAGGGAGGAGAAAACATTGACAAGTAGTGAAAGTCTGGTGACAATGGCTATTGAAGAAGTGGTTGTGTACTAAAATTTAGAGATAAATGAATATGTTTAAATGAAACAACAAATATATGTATATATGTATTATTGATGTTCATTGAAAGACAAATATCATTTTCTAAAATTAATTATCTATATTAATTATTGTAGTGTCGTAAATTGTACACCCTTGTTAGGGTGGTACAATTTCACACTTAGGTTAGCACCCGCCTTAGTGTGTTTTGCATCTTACATTTCCCATTCCCCTTTAAGCATTTAATTAGTTAACTTAATAAAATCTAAGGTCTTGTCTCATCACTTTACACATTACAAAGTTGGGCCCTTTACCCTAAGCGTGCCCCTTTTCATTTTATTCCTCCAATGAATCATTTAATTATAAACCCTAATTATGTCTTATTTCAACTGTTTAGGCCTGATTTCGCATATCAAAACACCTCAAAATCAGCTATAACTTTGGGATGCGCTCTAATATCATCATATCTAATGACCCTAAAAATTTGGTGAAAAGTTAGTTAGACCGTGGCGGGAATGCACATGGTTCGCGACTTTTTTCCCAAAATTTTGGGAGCACAATCCTATGATATGATAATGCTTAACCCCAAAATATCAGAAGGAAATTCAAATACTAGGTCAGCCTAAACATGAAATTAAGATCTATGGTTTCATACTTAAGAGCTCTCTTTCTTTATTTGAAGGGGTCTTTTTCTAAGAATCTAAGGACAGGTTTTTGGAGTATTAGAGCCTTCTTTTTAGCAAAAGAGTAGATCTTTGAAGTCTTCAACAACATTCAACATTCATCCATCAAACATTCATCAAGCATCATCTTATCAATTGGGGGCTTTTGAAGATATAGAAGAACAATGGGAGATCACGAATTGACGATTGGCTTGTACCTCTCCCTTGGGGTTAGGTATGGTTTCGTGTTGTTTTTAGATCTTTGCATAAGCTTCATTTTGATTCATATTCATGCTTTAGATCAATTTGCATTATGGATTTAGAGCATTTACTTTGTCAATTATAAGCAATTAGGGTTTACTCTTTAGGGTTACTCTAGGTTGTTTACTTTCGTTCTTAGGATCTTGCATATACACAAGGTTCTTGCACACACATTTTCAGTACAGTATCAACTATTTGTGGAGATGGAAATCATCAACACTGGGGTTTGATTATGGAAAAACCCTATATAGCCACCCCAAACCTTCCCTTTTCATATTGCAGGTGCGGAAACAAGAATCTGGAAGTAGGTACAGATCTAGAACAGGCATCCACATCACTCAGAAACTTCAAAAGTGCAGAAAATATATCAAGGATAGGGGTGTGGTGCTCTGGTCCTGTCGAGGGCAAGGGCATGGTGCCCTTGTCCTGCCCTTTGTCTACAGGACTTGGCAGAACAACAATTCACAGAGCACAAAATCCCTCTTCTTAGTTGCAACTCCAAAATTGCAGAATCAGGACAATGGCATAGCACCCTGGTCCCAGACAATTCTGCTCAGATTTTAGACACATGTGCACCTCTGATTTTGCCTTCTACTTTTTACTTTTTAGCAATTTATTAGTTATTCTTTGATCTGCATTCTCAGATTAAGATTTTTTTGCTTACTTTCTTTCTAGGTTATATTGCATTTTGCATTCTCTCTCATTTATAGAAAAGGATTAGAAAACCTAAGAGGTAATCCATGACTCTCTCTTTCTCATAAGAAGTAACTGATGTGCGTTACCTCCCTAGGCTCTTTTGTATTCCATGAGTGTGTATGAGAGTGGGATTAGGGTTTCAATACTTAGTCTCACTTTTTCCCCTACACATCTTTGGTGAACCCGACGTGAATCCAATTTCATTTGCATTACATTGCATTGTTAGATCTAGATCTAGTTTGTTTCATTTAATTTCAAAATATTTTTAAAAAGAGAGAAAAAAGAGAAAAAGACAAAAGAAAAAATAGGTTTCTTTCATTCTCTGTGCATTGTGTGTTTAAGTTTCATGCAATTTTCATTTTAAAATGTCAGATTTCTATTTACAAGAATTTCATGTTTTGATGATGTATGAATTTTTTTTTATTATGAGTTTAGTAAGGATGAGTTAGATGAAGATCTAGATGATTTTTTAAACCCTAAGCATTCTTAACTCTCATTTTGTCAAAAATTAATCAACCTTGTTACTATGCCATTTCGTGGTGATGAGAAAGATAAGTTGAATGACCCCTCTCATGGGTATATTCTTATCAACTCCTCCACTAGATCTAGAAACATAGTTGATTCCCATGATTCCCTCTATGATGTTATGTCTCCTTTTGAATCCAAAGATAATCCTTTCAATCATTATGACCATGCTTTATTGGATGATGCCCTTGATGACTTTATGTCTCTACCTAAACTTCCAAACAAGAATAATGCATCTAAAA
The DNA here is from genome assembly GCF_030272615.1 of Cryptomeria japonica. Lineage (NCBI taxonomy): Eukaryota > Viridiplantae > Streptophyta > Pinopsida > Cupressales > Cupressaceae > Cryptomeria > Cryptomeria japonica. The sequence continues at coordinate 274,323,993 of NC_081415.1, read as the reverse complement.
AGTTAATCAACATGATCAATGTGAATGAACATAGCAAGCCACTTTTTGTTGTCCAAGGTGCTTGTCCTTCTCCAACTTCACCTCTTTCTAATCAACCTCTTTTCACGGTTCAAGGTGGATATGGTCATGATTCCTTTAGTACTCCAAACAAACCTAACATTACAGTTCAAGGAAGGAATCCCACTAAGATTCCTTATAACTATGCTAGACAACTTACTAAGGAGAGTTATAATGCAGATTCCCATACCTATAACACAAGAAACAATAGGAAACCTAACCCTCCTCTAGTTGTTCTGACTCCTCTACCTGATCCTCAACTAATTCTTCCTCAATCACCTCGTATTTCACAAACCCTTGGTAAGGAATATGATCTTGTCGAACAACTTAATGCTACTCCTGCCAAGATATCCCTTTGGGATTTTCTCCAAACTTCCTCAACTCATCATGTAATGCTACAAGATGCCTTGAAAACATCAAATGTCATACCCATAGTGACATACAATAATATGGTTTCCTTGATTCACTCTATTACATCAACTAAGGCTCAGATTGTGTTTACACAAGATGAGCTGCCTTCTAATGAAATTCAACAACAATATGATCCCTTGATGATTGTGGTTATCATAAATGATAGCATGATAAGATGAACATTAGTGGAAAATGGTTTTGGGCTTAATGTTTGTAGTATTAACCTGTTACATAAGATTAATGTTGATACATCTCTTATCAAGCCTGATTCTCTCACTATCTGTGGCTTTGATAATGTTGCTAAATCTTCACTAGGTATCATCACCTTGCCTATTAAGGTAGGTCTTATTACTTTTCCAACTCCTATCCATGTTATGTCTGGAGAGTTGACATACAACTTGTTGCTAGGAAGACCTTGGATTCATAGCATGCAAGTTGTTCCCTCTACATTGCATAGGCAAATAAAATTCATTCACAACAATATAACATATACCTTGTTAGGAGACCTAAGATTTCAGGCTTGTTTACAGACATCAAGTTCTAAATCCTCTTTAATCAATTCTTCCCAAACTATCTTAGACAATTCCTCTAAATCTTATACTCCGATTAGTGTGACTAGTTCATCAAATCTGTCTCCTATATCTGGATCAATCCCCGATACTTCCTCAAGTGGACCTAAGGTTCTTGAGGAAGAATCTTCTTAGTCCGATTCTACACTTGAGAATACATTATCTCCTAAATATATTCTTGGAGAAGATGATTGGGGATCCCTTGATTTCAATCCTACTTTTGTAGGGGAATACAAAATTCCCCCTAGAGAACCTAAGGTCGAAAAGAAGAAAGAAGAAGAAGACCCTAAAAAGAAATCTACTTTGTTTGGGCCATTGAGTAATAACTTTGTGGTGGCTTCTCAGATTTCATCTCCCTTAGTTTTTGGTTTAGAGGATTTTGATCCTTCACTTTTTTAAAATCCTCCTTCTTCTTCGGAAATGACTAACCTTTATGGTCCTGGTTTTCACATCCTAGCTAGGTGTGGGTATAATGGAAATGGATGTGGTGCTCAAGAATAAGGGATCAAGGTTCCCTTGGAAAACAACTTCCATGATATGACATTTGGGCTTGGTTATGATCCTTTCAAGTGTACTAAAGCCTCTAAGAGACCATCTATTAGTGTTAATGTCATTTCTGCTTCTCTCTCATTAAAATATCTAGAATATATTGACTTTGACCCTTCTTGTGTCTTTGCTTTGGATGTTTTTTCATCGATGATTCCTTAGTTGAATTCTTGGGAGCTTATGACAACCTTCCTCATTATCACCATAATCATAGTTTTTCCTATTGTCTAAATGTGGAATCTTACTTTGGGAAAGAAAGAAATAACGATGAGATAGTTAAAGAATTTTATCAATTGAGAGATGCTCCTCAACAAAGTAATCTCCTAGTAAATGACACCTTTGATATCAAGATGGATCCTTGTGTTGAAGATAAGATCATTAAGATAGGGAAATGTCTTGACTAAGAAGAGCAAAAGCAATATGCTGAGTTGTTACATGAATTTCCTGAGATCTTTGCTTGGATATATTTTGATATGCCTGGCGTAGATCCTAAGATTGTTACTCATAACATTGTCCTAATTCCTGATGCTAAACCTATGAAGAAAAAGACTTGAAAGATTCACCCTAAAGTGGCATTACTTGTTAAAACTGAGATTGAAAAATTGTTGGATGCTGGATTCATTCATCCTATTGACTATTCCCCATGGATTTCAAACATTGTGGTAGTGGCTAAAGCTGAAAACAAGATTAGGATGTGTACTGATTTTTTGTGATTTGAACAAGGCCTCTTTAAAAGATGATTCTCCCCTCTAGAATATTGTTATGCTAGTGGATTGGTAGCAGGACATGCTTTACTATCCTTTATGGATGGTTTCTCAGGATATAATCAAATTTTCATCAATCCCCAAGATCAATATAAAACTACTTTCACCACTCCTTGGGGTACGTTTTGTTGGATTATGATGCCTTTTGGATTAAAAAATGTAGGTGGAACCTATCAATGTGCTATGGCTCTCATTTTCCATGATTATATGCATAAGACCTTAGAAGATAATGTTGATGACATCTTAGCCAAATTCGTCCTTCATACAAATCATGTTAAGATCCTTCGTCAAATCTTTGAGAGAATTTGTAAGTACAACATGCGTTTGAATCCCCAAAAATGTGTTATTGGTGTGGATAGTGGGAAACTATAAGGATTCATAGTTTCACATCGTGGCATTGAGGTGGATACGAAAAAGATAGATGCTATTGTTAACATGCCACCTCCTAAGAATGTTTCTCAATTAAAAAGTTTACAAGGAAAGATCCAAGCTATTCGTAGGTTCATCTCTCAACTTGCGGATCGTACCTTTCCTTTCACACAATTGCTTAAAAATAATATCACTTTCCAATGGAATGAGGATTGTCGTCAAGCATTCGAAGACTTAAAAACCTATTTGGCCAATCCTCCCATTCTTCAACCTACTGATCCTACTAAGCCTTTTCTTTTATACACCATTGCTTCCCCTCAAGCTCTTGTAGCCTTATTGGGATAATGTGATAAGGATGGTAGAGAATGCTCAGTTTATTACATAAGCCATACTCTACTTGATTACGAAGTCCAATATTCTGCGATAGAGAGATAGTGCCTTTCTTTAGTCTTTGCAACCCAAAAATTGAGGCATTATCTCTTGAGTGCTGAGATTCAAGTTATCATTAAATTTGATCCTCTTAAACCTCTTTTCTCCAAAACTAATCTTTCTGAACACTTAGCTAAGTGGGTTATGATGTTGACCGAGTTTGACCTTAAGTTTGTCTCACAAAAGGCAATAAAGGGTCAAGTGTTGACTAATAATTTAGTTGATGCTCCTTCACCCTTCTCCCTACCTAATCCAGAGTCTTTTCCTGATGAATACATTCTTTCCATTAAGGTTGATGAGACTTGGGAACTGTACTTTGATGGCTCTAAGTGTCGTACATGATTGGGGGCAGGGGTGGTCTTAATTTCTCCTAAAAAGAAGCCTATTCCTTTATCATATCATCTCAATTTCTTATGTACCAACAATATTGCTGAATATGAAGCTCTTATAGCTGGAATTAAAGAAGCCTTGGCATTGAATGTGAAACATCTACATATTTATGGAGATTCTCATCTAATCATAAGACAACTGATAGGAGTTTATCAAGCTAAACAAGACAAATTATCGCAATATAAAGATCTAGCTTTATCCTTGTTACAAAAATTTGATTCTTACATCATGGAGCTCGTTCCTCGAAAAGATAATCGACATGCTGATGCGATGTCATGTGTCACCTCTCTTGTGTCTCTAGAGGACCCCATGGTAGATCTTCAATTCACTATTCACAACCTTACTTCCCCGGCTATTGCTAATAACCCTGGTAATGTGGCATATTGTTGCATTATAGATTCTGATGAATGGTACTCACATGTCGTAAGATATTTGAGTGATGGTACCTTTTCAGACTCTGTGAATAAAAATACTAGGGCTAGGGTTTGCAAATTGGATGCTAGATACATTATCATTTCTAATGTTCTCTATAGGAGGGGTTATAATTGTCTTCTCCTTCGATGCTTAAATAAGGCTGAGCTCCCTATCGCTCTCGAAGAAGCACATTCAGGTGCTTGCGGGGGGCATTTTGGGGGTAGGTCTTTAGTTCAGAGATTTCTCTAAATGGGATATTATTGGAAAACCATGGAAAATGATTCTTTCGCATTTTTTAAATGATGTCATCAATGTCAGCAACATAGCAATTTGATTCATGCCCCTGCCCAAGAGCTTCAATCACAGGTAGCATCTTGGCCCTTTTCCACATGTGGTTTGAATCTCATTGGTAAAATATCTCCTCCTTCATCTCAAGGACATACCTTTATTATAACTTGATGAATAATGATGAACAACAAATACCCTAACTGGTACTAAGAGGGGGGGTGAATCAGTACATACAAAAACTCCTTTGCAACTTATCAAGTTAAAACAATGCTAACCGGTTATCTTCATTGCTGAACTTAACCATGGCAATACTGGTTACACACAATAAGACTTCAGACAACATAAACTAGTAAAACTGAACACTTCAAATACATTCAATACTTGATAACTACTTCACCCATAAACATATGCATGTGGTGTATCAACAATATCATAACCATTAGCTCTGCATGCATAATCACTCAAACAAAGAATACTCAGTCATCACATGAAAAATGCACAACTCATGACACACATATTTTTCACGTGGAAACCCAAATGGGAAAAACCATGGTGGGGATGAATACCCACTTGTTTTGAACTCTTTTGAAGCTCGCTTTGTTAGGAGACTAGTCCGGTTAAAGAGTTTACAATAAGGTTCTGCTAGGAACCGATCCTGTTAAAGATCACCCGGTTAAGGGATGGCTATATACCCTATTAAAGGTTACCTTGCTAGAGGATTTAAAGAACTCATTGAACTTGAGTCACCTAGTTAGAGGATTTATAGTAAGCCTATTAAAGTTACCCGACAAATGGATTTTCCTTCTGTTGAAATGGTTAGAAGACAACAGGTAAAACTCTGATCTGATAACAACACTATATGCTAAGGCAGATCCTTTTCAGTTCCTCTACTCTGTAATCACACTCTGTAGTTTTCATTCACTAGTCTGGAAAGTATCTCATCACTCGGATACACACACATAACATTTGCCAACACTTACAATAACAAACATCATCGACCTTATAGACAACAATTAGGTCGGTAGCATAAATCCTGAACCCTAAGCATCTTAGGTTTATCATTACAAGTGGTCCAATCCTGACCGTCCAAACACTTTTCATAGAATGAAACAATCTCAAACAAATCACAAGTCATTATGCATCGTCCATTCTTCACCACACATAGAAATCAGTAACCTATCATGCTTTCTTCTCATACCGCTAAGAAGAATGTTCATTCTCGAGGTGGACATTTAATGTAGTCGATCTTCACATGCAAGATCTTCAAGGAAATCCTTCACGTGCACAAAACTGATGTGGCATTCTGATCTCATCCTTATTTATTATCTAACTCATCACATAATATCATCAATTGCATCGCACAAGCTAGATTGCCAAACTAAAAACCCTAAAGCTAAGACTACCAACCGGTAGTCACACTTAGTGAAACCCCGACACCAGTTCACTACATCTCTTCATACCAGTTCTCCAACTTTATCATCAATAACAACTTCTTCCAATATTCATATCAGTTTACCTAAACTTATTGACATCAATGACAACATACATTATTATCATATTATCATATCGGTTCATCATATGCCAACAATCTCCCCCTTTGGCATTGATGGCAATACTCAGTGTAGCATTGCAACTAAAAACATCGTAGACCAGTCCACCTAAAATATCTTCATCAAAAATATCTTATCCCCTATCATATATCTTCTCCCCCTTTGACAAGCTTCCATACTCCACTATGTTGCTCCCCCTATGGAGTAGCATCCTTCAACACATCAATCCTGAAATATTTGTCACTGTAATACCTGACTGATGTGGAGCACACATCTTTAGTTTACTTCATGAAGAGGAAAAACCCCTAATTCACCTCTCAAATAGGTAAATGTAGTCTTCAGTAAGGGCTTAGTAAATATGCCTTCTAGTTGCTTCTTACTGGAAACATGTTCTAATACAACCTCTTTGTTTTGAACCTTCTCTCTCAATAAATGATACTTGAGCTCAATGTGCTTAGTTCTAGCATGCAATATCAGATTCTTGGAAATATTTATTGTACTTGTGTTGTCACAAAATATACTCACCAGTTCAGATATAGGTACTTTGAAACCATCCAATACATGTTTCATCCAGATTGCTTGAGTACAGTTCATAAATGCTGCCACATATTTTGCTTTAGCTATAGTCTGAGAAATACAGCTCTGCTTTTTTCTTATCCAAGAGACTAGTCTTCCACTAAGGAAGAATGCTCCATTGGTTGTGCCCTTCTGATCATCCACATTACCTTCCCAATCTACATCGGTAAACACTTTGAGATTAAAATCACCATTGTATGGATACCACAATCCATAGTCAATAGTTCCTTTTAGGTATCTAAGAATCCTCTTGACTGCTACCAAGTGGGATTCTCTTGGAGTTTTCTGAAAATGAGCTACTATGCCCACTGCAGGAGCAATATCTGATCTGTTGTGCACCACATAGTGCATCTTACTGATAATTGACCTATATTCCTTCTCATTCACCAATGTTGAATCATCTTCCTTAGTCAATTTATAGCTAGTCACCATCAGTGTACCAATGGGTTTTCTCTCCTCCATGCCAAAGGTCTTCAATACCTGTTTGACATACTTGGACTGGGTAATAAAGATACCCTCTTTCATTTGCTGAATCTGTAAACCAATGAATAACTTTATCTCCCCAATCAGAGACATCTCAAACTTTTTCTTCATTTCATCTGCAAAAGCATGACTCATTTCATCATCTCCTCCAAAGATTATGTCATCTACAAATACTTCACAGATTGGAATCCGATCACCTTCAGATTTTAGGTAGATGTTGCTATCCTCACTTGTTCTCTGAAATCCAATTTTCACAAGATGAGAATGTAGTCGTTCATACCATGCCCTTGGTGCTTATTTCAATCCATATAGGGTCTTGTGTAATCTACATGTTAGGATTCCCAAAGATACTGAGAGGGGGGGGGGGGGTGAATCAGTATCTAACCGGTTGACAAATTTTTTGACCTTATTAAATATTTTGCATTCCAAAATAATGTACCAGTAAACAAGAATTAATATAGTAAATATGAACAATAAACACAACATAGAAATCACACCATAACACAAGATTTTTGGTGAGGAAACCCGATGTGGGAAAAACCTCGATGGGATTTGTGACCCACAATATTCACACTGGCCAATGAATGAATATTACTTACAATAGTGTGCCTGCACATGCAAGAAGGCCAACTGCCTAGAGCTCACTGCTCAAATACAAAAGGAAGTCTCACTGACTTAAAAAATGGATTATGAGAATCCAATGTGATGTACTACTACAAAAAGCATCTGCTATGCCAGGTTCAGTACCAGTTGAAGCTCATACAATAACCATAAACCCTTCTACAAGATCTACCTTAGTATCTGCTCTACATATCCATCTTATCATTTCTCTCTACAAAATGATCTACAAGATCTCATACTTATATATGAGTCTTATTACAATATGCCATGTCAGCTTACAAAAGGATATTACAATTAAATATAATATACAGTAATCAAAATCCTATCGGCTAGGGTACCGGTAAACATCCTTGTCGTTGCCGATGAACTATCTGTCGTTGTAGAGTTTGTTGATGTCGGTGCCCACTGGTGCCATAAGATTGCAAGGTTGCCATCAATGACAATACCTTCAGTCACCTACAATTCTCATTGGAGTGTGTAATGCCAACAGTCTCCCCCTTTGGCATTGATGGGAACACTCATGAGAAAAATTCAAAATTGTATCCAAAAATTGAAGTCCAAAAAGCTTACCAAAACTGTGTGCTCCCCCTGAGCAGATGATCTCTTCTGAAAGTCATTTTTCTTAGTTCTACTACTCCCCCTTTGACATCAATGACAAAGGTTGTCAAAATGTTAATGAGTGCAGTGCTCAGCTAGAACCTTGTAACCAGTTGGTTACAATCTGGAATAGGTCTGCCAATACCAAATTCAGGCTCTGAGTGAACCTATTGTTGTCCTTTAATATTGTCTTTGTTCTCTGAAAAGTACCAGTGAGGTGATGAATTTTCTCTTTCGGTGTCTTTTGTCCCTAAATAAGTGCCTTTGAGATCTCTTTCCTCAAAGAGATGAGGTTATCCAATTTAGGACTGAGTTTGCATTTAAGTTCTTTTGCCTTTCCTTTTCTTTCTCCAATTTCTCAAGTTTCTCCTCAAATCCAGTTATTTACTATTCGATAATTGATATTGGTTTTGATGAACCAATGATATTGTCAGCTATATCATTTATTTCTTTTTGTACTTTGTTGATCTCCTTATCGATATCCATTGTCAAAAGATTGGTCTTACATGCATCTCTATATAGTTCCTTAAACTCCATAATGGTTTTTCTCAGTGCCGGTGAGAGGGTGTCAATTTGTCCCATGCACTTTTTAATTGTCTCATCAAAGAATTTCTCCTTTTCTCTATCCATTTTCTCCTTAAATGTCTCTTCATTTACTTGTTCCACAGTCAGTATATTGCCAGTGATATACTTAGACAATATGTCTAATTGACTCAAAGAATCTTTATTGTCTTTATTACACTTGGGTGCAATCAATTTAAGAATGGGGATAGTATCATCTATAGTCTTATAAGCCAATGCATTACAATTAGTAATCTTCTTAATAGAATCCAATAGCACTTCATTCACATTTGTAGGTCTGAATTTTGTCATGGAAGTACCAGATGACTCTCCAACCACCTTAACAATCTCCATGTTGCCGGTGGTAGTAACAACTTTGCTTGTTTTGACCTTTGGTAGGTCAGTTTGTGTTTGCATTTCAACTAGCAAAGGTTTAGGTTTCTCAGCAGTTTCTAGTGGCACTATCTCTGTATGTACCTGAAGGTCAACATGTTTCTCAGCTTGTATCTTTGTGCTCTCTTCTGCTGGTTTTTCTAATTGTTTCTCAATGGTATCCACTGTCAGTTTCTCTGTCTGCATCTCTGCAATGTCCACTATTAGTGACTTAGTAGGTTTCTCTATATTTTTTGCAACTGGTAACTCTGCCTCTGTTGGTTTTTCAATGTTGGTATCAATGGTGTTGTCAGTAACCATTTCATTAACCCTAATCTCAATGTGTTCCATTATTTGTTCTGCATTTGTCTCTACCTCAATATTGTCACTTGGTTGCTCAGGAGCAACATCTTCTTCTTTTCCTCGGTACTTTCTTTGTCAGCTACAATATTGACCTCCTGAGTGTCTATGTCCATGGTATACAAGATTTTAGACTCAGGATTTGTATCCTCATGTAGAGTCTCCACATCCTCAGTAGTCGGTGTTGCATCTATCTAAATCGATGGAGTAACAGTAGGTGGTGGTAAATTGTCTATCACTTTTATATTTGGTGGTCCACCTATTTTTCCTTTTCCTTTGTCCTTATCCTTTTGGTATACCTTAAAAACTTTAGGTCTTTTGAGCTCTTCTTGTTTCTCCTTCTCCACAAGGAAGATGTCCCATTTATCTATTGTTCCTTCTAATATCTCATTAACTCTATTGACCATTAGACTTACATGCCGGTGACCACTAGAAAATAGCGTTCTATTAGCTTCCCTGATCAACTCATTAATTTCTTCCACTGATTTAACAGGGTGAACAGTTAACAGTTTTTCAACCTTTATTTTCTTGTCTAGTTCCATAATGGCTAACCTTTTAGCATCAAGCCGCCTATATAGATCACTAGGTAAATCATCTACAACCTCTATCAAAACTTTCTTATAGATGTCGAGGTGTAAAATGATACTATTTTCTATGCTTTCCTTTTCCTCATTGGTAAATGTATCATACAATTTACTAACATTAGACAAGTTTCTATCATCTGATATTTCATTCACCAAGTTGTCAAGAGGAGGAATAACCTATTTTTCTTTTCTCTTTCTTGGTGTCATCTTTTTAGCTGGGGGCCTTACTGCATGTTCTTTCTTTCTTACCCTTTTATGTGTAGAAGAGGGTACCGGTGAAGGTTTTCTCTTCCTATCTACTCTTTTAAACTTAGCTGGGATTTCACTTTCTGATGAATTTCCAACCAGTGAGAGGTGAGCTTCCGGTTGTAAACCTTCCAAATCACTTTCGTTGATACTAGTGATATTCATTACATTTTCCTTTATCTCTTTAACCTTCTTAGATGCACTTCTGATATATTTATCCCTTCTCTTCCTTTGTTTTAATGTTTGTACACCACTCTCTATAGTCTTAGCATTACCAAAAACTTTTACTTCTGGTTCTCTAGGGGCTTCAAGTAGGGCTTTGGCATATGTTTCAATAATGTTCACATCTGCCTCATATCCCATCTCTGTCACCCAAATAGTTCTAGGAAGAACTGCTTCCATCCAGATCTCATCCTTCTTAATCACAAAACAAATTTCTTTCTGATATTTGTCAACAATACTCTGAGGTAACCTTTCCCTAGTCTTCATTTTTTCTTTAAAGGCTTGGAAATACTCAGTTATTTTTTTGTCCTCATCCGTTCCCATGCCAATGAAGATATCCAATAGTTGTTTCCCTACCAATATGTCATAGCCAAAGTCTTTTCTACCTATATTGGGAACTTCTTTTGTAATATATAGCATTAGGCATACAAGAAGATTTCCAAATCTGAAAGTACCTTTCTTGTCTCCTTTAATTTTCTTTAGATTATCAATTAATTCATCCTTCAACCATTTGTATATATCTATCTTAGCATCATTGTTAACCATATCATATGCACTCTTGATACATAGACTAGAAACCAAGTTCAGTCAGTTAGCATGTGTTTCCTTATATCCTAATAGCATGCTAATGAATCTAACATTGTCATCTTTCACATCATTAACTCTCAAGGATCTATTGTCATAGGTTCCACCAGTTAAAGTCATCACTATGTTGTTTGAAACTTTCTTGGTCTTATCTGGCCTGCTACTGGTGGAAGGTAAGCCAGTCACAACCTTAACTGCTTCTCTAGTGATCTTATGGATAGAGTCTAACCAAAAGAATTCTCCATGAACTCTACTAAGCACAATCCTTATAACTTCCTTAGGAAATTCCAGAATGTCAAGGATTTCCACAAAACCTAGGGTTTTTATAACCTTATGTTCCAGTTTTACAAACCCATTCTCATCATAGATAACATTCTTATACATTTTCATGATTTCTTCTGAACCTAGTTCCTCAATGTGGCAATGTATGTAAATTCTAGGGTCTTCTGCATATGCAACTCCTTTAGGGATTTTAGAAAATGCACCTAGGGTATCATCTTGTTTTTCTACTTCGGGGATAATCTTGAATACGGGCCTAGGACGTTTGACCACTTCAATAACAGTAGGATTTACAATGAATTCAGGAGCAAAGGAGGAAGCCATTGATAAATACCTTAATATGCCTTTTAGGTTTGGATGCTTGAAAGATCTTGCTTCACTTCTCTCTAAGGATGCCTTCACTCGGGTTTTTCGCACTCTTAGGAAATTTGAATGCTTGGTGAGTGAAAAAGAGTGAAAAACACTGATTTATAATACTTTTCCTTCAACAACCACAATAAATGCCTGTCACTTAAGTGAAACTTAACACATCTGCCGGTAAAGAAGAAGTTCATCTTCTCACCATCAATTGAGGGTAAACCTGCATGATTTTCAATTTGCTACAATACCCCCGAGGATTACTTTTTAGTTGGATGAAGAGTCTCCTATCGGTGGAGTGATACTCTGTTCTACGGGTGAAGGAATAGTCTCATCAACATTATGATCTCTCTTTCTAATCCATTGTTTTGAAAATTCTTGCTTTACCTCATCAACCTTCTCTTTTCCTTTCAAACTAGGTCCATTATTATTTGCCGGTGATGCCTTCTAAATTTTTTTGCAATATGTCCAATTTTGTTACAAGCATAACAAGTCACATTGTTTTTTTGAATAGCCTTTCCATATCCTATGCCAGTTTCTGTTTTGCATTGATTAGATAAGTGTCCAAATCTTCCACAAACATAACATCTTACATTCATTCTGCAATTTTGTGAATTGTGACCAATTTTGTTGCATTTGGAACATTGACCGGTGGGTGTATTAGTGTTCTGATAGTTTCTAGATCTACATTGATTTTCTCTATGACCATGCTTGTTACAGTTAAAGTATTTCCCATTAAATTTGTAGGCATTAGGTTGTCTTACCAGTTTGTTGTGATCATGATTGTTTGGAGTACCAGAGCTTTCACCAACTTCAAATCCAAGTCCATTAGTGTCTCCATTAGGTTTCTAACTTTTTAGCATATCATCAAGTTCTTCTAAACTTTTCTTGAATTTCTCTTTGTGTTGATTTGCAGTAGCCAACTCATTTTCCAAAAATTCCTTCTATCTCATAAGTTTAGTTTTATCATGTTCCATGTGAATCAGATCTGTCTTCAACATATCATTTTCATGACTGAGTCTTAGATTTTCATTTCCAGCATCATTGAGTCTCCTAGTCAAGTCATCTTCATTCTTCTTTCTGTCTTCAATGTCTTTACAAAATCTCATAGTCATATCTTGCATCTCATTCCTCAAGGTCATGTTTTCTTGCCTCATCTTGCTTACAAGATCATTAAGAGTTTCCTTTTCATCATCATCATTATGTATCTTCTCATGAAGTTCTCTTCTTTTGTTTTTAGCAATAGTGAGATTCTCCTGAACTCCTTGAATGAATTCCTGTGCAGTCCTAAAGTCATCTTCAAGTTTGATATTCTTCAACTTTTCTACATCAAAGTCTACAAGAGTTGTTTCCAATTGCTTTCTTAAGTTTTCTATCTATACCGGTGTGAGAATCTTCCTCAAGTTGTTAGGATTTTGAAAATAGAGGACCAGGCTCTAATACCAATTGTTAGGATTCCTAAAGATACTGAGAGGGGGGGGTGGGGGGGGGTGAATCAGTATCTAATTGGTTGACAGATTTTCAAACCTTATTAAATATTTTGCATTCCAAAACAATGTACCGATAAACAAGAATTAATGTAGTAAATATGAACAATAAACACAACATAGAAATCACACCATAACACAAGATTTTTGGCAAGGAAGCCCAGTGTGGGAAAAACCTCAGTGGGATTTGTGACCCACAATATTCACTCACTAGCCAATGAATGGATATTACTTACAATAGTGTGCCTGCACATGTAAGAAGGCCAACTACCTAGAGCTCACTGCTCAAATACAAAAGGAAGTCTCACTGACTTACAAAATAGATTATGAGAATCCAATGTGATGTATTGCTACAAAAAGCATCTGCTATGCTAGGTTCAATACCGATTGAAGCTCATACAATAACCATAAACCCTTCTACAAGATCTACCTTAGTATTCGCTCTACATATCCATCCTATCATCTCTCTCTAGAAAATGATCTACAAGATCTCATACTTATATATGATTCTTATTACAATATGCCATGTCGGCTTACAAAATAATATTACAATTAAATACAATATACAGTAATCAAAATCTTGTCGGCTAGGGTGCCAGTAAACATCCTTGTCACTGTCGGTATAGAGTCTGTCGATGTCGGTGCATGTCGGTGCCATAAGATTGAAAGGTTTCCATCAATTAAAATGCCTTCAATCACCTACAATTCTCATTGGAGTGTGTAATGCCAACACTACACACCATGTTACTATCTTCTGATAAGGCAAACCCATCCGGTTGCTCAATATACACTTCCTCTTCTAGGATTCCATTCAAGAACGCAAACTTCACATCCATCTGGTATACGTTAAATCCCTTGAATATTGTAAATACAAGTAGCATTCAGACACCTTCCAGTCTAGCCATAGAGGCAAAGGTTTCTCCATAATCTTCTCCCTCTTCCTAAGCATATCCCTTGCATTCAAGTCTTGCCTTGTTCCTCACAACTGTGCCTTCTTCATTTAGCTTATTCTTGAAGACCCATTTGGTACCTATGACATTCTTGTGTTCTAGTATGGGTACCAAGGACCATGTTGCATTCTTTTCTATCTGGTCTAGCTCCTCTTCCATTGCCTTAATCCAGTCTTCATCTATAAGTACTTCTTTGGAAGTATTTAATTATCTAAGCTTAATTCTTCTATTAATTAAATAAATCTTTATTTATTTAATTAATTCATTTATCCTCTTCTAGCCTTATTTCTCATTTAAATAAATACATTTATTTATTTAAATTATCCTTTTCCTAAATTAAATAAATATCTTATTTATTTAATTATCCCACTTCTTCTATTAATTAAATAAATATTTATTTATTTAATTAATTCATTAACCTTTTCTACCCATGACACATGTCATTCATCTCTTAATTCATACACTACCTACCCCTTTCATTATTTTGTTATTTCTTTTACCTACCCTCTAATCATAGCCGACCTCTTTTTACACCTCTCAATCTTATCCCTCCATTTCATATAGTGTCTTCTATATAAGGAGATGCCTCCTTCATTATCAAACCCTAATCATTCATTCTAATGAATCATCTTAAGGACTTGACTACACTACGATCCTACTTGCAACCACATTCCATTCTTTGTTGAGCTCTTGTGCACATAAAATCTGAGAGCAAATATATCAAGCAAGATCAATGGAGATCCAAACCCTATTGGACATGTGATGGTATAATCTTTGTGATTTCATTTGATTTGTATTGTCTTAGGTAATCTTCATATGTTATGGTGGATCTTTGTTGTTGTTAGGCTAGGGTTTTGTGGTTGAATTCATTTAGCATTTCAATATCATTATTATTGTTATCCATTTTCACCATATACATTTTGGCACGCCCGGTGGGACTCTTGCCCCTTTTGTATTTAACATCCTTGTTGCAGCTTTTGTGTTTTGAAGTTGCAGATCTGACATTTTTGGCAACATTTTGATATTTTCGTGTCTGTGCACTTTCGGATAGCGTTTTTGATTTTCTGTCACGTCTGCGACATCTGGAATCGCGTCTATGTTATTGGTAGTATTTTATTTTGTAGGTTCCGGGAAAGCACATTTGTGTTATTAAGTCGCGTCTGCATTCTGTAGCCACGTCTGTATCTCACTGAACCACGTCTGTGTCGCAAAGTCACGTCTATGTCGAGGATAAACGCGTCTGTGTTCACTGGTTTCAAATTTTGGGTTCATTGATTTTATTTTGGATTTTGCATTTAGGGTTTTAGATCTGGTTTATTTTGCGCTAACATTTTCAGATCTAGCTAACAAAATTGGTGCAGCTTGTCTTGAAAGCAAAATCGTTTGGTTGAAGGCCCCTATTTTCACAAAGTCTTTTGGATCTAAAATTTACCTAACTTGTGTGCTTGCAGGAAGGGGTGATCATTTGAAACAATCCAAACTACTAATAAATCTTTGTTGTAGGTCCTTGGCAAGGGTTTTTGGATTTTTATTGTGTGCCTTGTTTTCATAGACTAGCAAACACTTCAATTGGTGCACTAAAATTAAATCATTGTCTTTTGTGTCTTGAGCAATAGGCTCTTTTTGTTTAAATCTTTAGAGGGCCTGTCTTCCCGTGTGGTCATTAGGACTACTAGTGAGAAGAGAATGACCCAAGTGGTAGCGAGGAAAACCCACCTCTTCAGAACCACTATAAATAACTGTATTCATGGTGAAAACTATGAATAACATGTGCTGATTAGTTCATACCGACACTATGTCTCCCCATAAACCCGTTTGATCAAATTTATTTGATCAGTTGTAGGGCGTAACCCCTACCAACTGGGAGCCTTCTATATTTATAGAGCTGAAAGTGCCGCATGTATGGCCACATGAGTGGATGCCCTTACTAGCACCTTTTTGTTTTAGAAGCCAAAATCCTTCTAGTTGTTGAGGCAGGAGGTCGGACCTCTGGTAGTAGCCCACACACATACGGTTCTTAGTAGAGATACAAAGTTCACCACGGGGAGTTTTTGTGGGGACTGATGCTTGGCTGACCTGAGAAGTGAGTGCCGAGGGTGGAGCCAGTGAGGTCAAGCATCTAAGTATCCGCTCTGAATAGCATAGCCGCGGGGGTAAAACCCCATGTGGGATCAACAACTATTGTCTTGGCCAGCCATAAGAATTGTGCTTGACTTATTTTAAACATTCAAAACATTCAAGACCAAACAGCAAAACATTGTGTCTTTTGTGTCTTCAAGTGTATGCAAAACATTTTTTTTTACATCAAACAACACACTTTTCTTGGAGTCATTTTGAGTCTAGACAATTGCAAACATTGGGTCTTCATCAACACTGTGTCCTCTTGTCACGAAAAATAGTCAAATAGTCAGATTTGGTCACAACAAAATGACTTCACAGATTGGAAAAAATTGCACAAATTTTGCAAAAGCGCGTCTGTGTCGAACATAATAGCGTCTGTATTGTATAACCACGTCTGTGAAGGACAGAAATGCGTCTGTGTTCGCAGAATCAACATTACACTTTGCAAAAAATCTCAGATGCATTTGTGTTGAACAGAGCCACATCTGTGTCAGGAAACCATGTTTGTGAAGTATACAGGTGCGTCTGTGTTCAGAATTGAAAAAAACTATTACAATCCAGCAAACAAACATAGTCAGTTTCAGAATTCTTGAGCTTCCTAGGTCATTTCTCCAAGGTTTCATTTAGCATTCAACCTGTCTTTGGGTCTCACAAAGTCCATCATTGCTTCACATCTCACTTTACATTCACAATTGTCTAAACTTGAGTCAAAAGGTCACTTGCTTGTTCTCATCATACTTTGTCAACATACTACATACAACAACACTTTGCTAAGTGGTCCCTCATCAAGGTTTCTTACCTTTGGGTCTCATTTGGTCTTACTTAGAGTCAAGGTCAACTTACCTCATCAAGAGAAACTATCCTCTCTTTGGAAGTCACACCTACTCTACTACATACATACTTGGTCTTACACTTTGGACATTGCAAGTACACTTCAGATTCATTTACATTCCATCCATTTCTTGGTCTTCCATACTTTTTCCATTTTTCATCTAGTCTCACACATCTCGATCAATACCTAGTTCATGGTTGAAACCCGTCTTCAAAAATCTAGGAGAGAAACTAAAGAGGCTCAAGAGTCCACAAACATGAGTTCTTATGAGTATGACAATGATATCTTTTTCAATTCCAATCATACTACATTACCTGACATGGATGCCTATAGAGACATTCCAAATGTTGAGAACATGGACACTACAAACAACAATGCTACACATAATGACAATATGGACAACTTTTCCGTATATTCAGCAGATGTGGAAGAATCCATTATGAATCCCCATTTCAATCGATTGGTTGAGGAAATAATGAGGAGGGATAGACAATACTTCTTACAAATGATGGCACAAAGTGGAACCAAGATACCTCATGATTTTGACATATCTCAAATAATGGAAAATCGACCTTTGCAACAAACTCACTCCAACATGGATCAAAGGAGACCTAATAGTGGAGGCAATAGAGGACCACATATGGTACCTGAATCACCATCATCTTTGTTTCAAAAATCAGAGGTCCCACATACACATGGTCAAGCATATGATACTCACCTTTGCAGACCATTATGGAAGTCTTATGCAAAAAGATATGCTCAATCACATACCAATGCTAAGGATCAACCACCAAAGCAATTGGATATTCAAAGGCATGTTCAAAATTTGGACACAAGGAAACCCTGTGTCAAATTTGGGGGCAACACATTAGAACATGACATGCCTATAGAGTATGGTATACATGGACAAAACAGATATTTCATTCCTCAACATGAATCTATACCAAGTGGTCCATATACGCAGCATCACTATAGACCTCCTCCATATGAACATGTGTATGATCAATATCATCCATATATGCAACATGCTCCTCCTCCAATTGGTGCCTCAAGCATGGGGTATGGTCCAAGAAGTCGATCTCCACCTAAGAGCAATTTGGAGCAACAAATCAGGGACTTACAAAAGAAAATGGAGGACATAAATACATCGAAGCCAACATACACAATGAGAGACATATGTCCCTATCCATTTGACAAAAGCATTCTAATGCCTCCGTTTCCTACACACTTTGTGATGCCTAAGTTTGATAAGTATAGAGGAAAAGGGGATCCTAAGGCACACATAAGATAGTTTTTCACAGCTTGCATTGAGGTAGCAGCAGAAGAGACATATTTGATGAGATTATTCCAACAAAGCCTAGGTGATCAAGCTATGGAATGGTTCTCCCAACTCCCACCTGGTATTAAGTCATGGGGTGACTTAGCAGAGGCATTTATTCAACATTTCTCCTACAATATAGAGACAGACATATCAATCACTACTTTGTGCAACACCAAGCAAAAAGATGGAGAGTCTTTTGCATCATTTTTACAAAGATGGAGAAATCTAGCCAGCAGATGCTCTTGTGAAATTCCACAAAAACAAATGGTAGAAATGTTCACCCAAAATGTTAACAAAGAGATTGGTTATGACTTAAGGAAAGCTTGTTTGTCCACCTTCAAGGACGTCATTGAAAAAGGCTTAGCGACAGAAAAGGTCCTAATTGAACAAGGAGTCATTAAGATATTCAAGGAAAACAAAGATGACTTTAAAGGAAAAGACAAGCCAAGATTTTGGAATAAAAACAAGAACATAGTCAATGATGGTGTTGTTGACGCCAACATAGTTCGACCCAAATTCATCTTTTCGGGATCAAGTTCTACAAACAATCAAGTGAATACTCAAACAACTTCCAGATCACGAAGGAAGTACACTCCATTGGGAGAACCACTTGAGTCAGTTTTCAAAAAGCTAGTGGCAAACAAAGTAATCACAATTCTAGATTTTCCTCCATATGAACCAAAGGTCAAACCAAATTGGTGGAATGATGATGAGTATTGTGAATTTCATAAGATCAAGGGTCATAAGATAGGAAATTGTCGTCGACTGAAGAACATTGTACAAGATCTCATTGATAGGGGTGACATTGAGATTGAAGGACACTCGTCTAATCAAGAACATGAGATGTTTAAGGAACCATTCCCAAAACATGACAAGGGAAAAGCTAAAGCCATAGAGGACCAAACCAACTATACCAAAGCATCCTACAACTATGATTCAACTATCAATCACATCTCGATGGACAATTATGTCTCTACCATTATCATCAAGGATAAAACATCTGAGAATTCTACCCAGAGACCCAAGATTGTCCTAAAAGGTGTTGGATCTTCTTCCGAACCTACCTCTGAATGTCATGTTACAACCCATCAAGGTAAAATCACTTTGCAAGGTGCTCCAGCCAAGAACACCACTTCCTCATCAACCAAACCTGAGTATGACCTTGTAGAACAGTTAGGGAAGACACCCGCGCTCATCTCCATCCTTGAGCTATTATGCATATCTCCCGCTCATAAAGCCATTCTTGACAAAATCTTGAGAGATACTGCCATTCCTACTAATCTGAACGTGGACTAGTTTCAAGCCATGGTGGGATACCTTTCCATTCCACATTCCCTTACTTTCATAGAAGTCGACGACACCTCCGTAAGTCAGCCACATAATGCACCGCTACATATTGAAGCCTTCATACACAAACATCGAATAAAACGAGTCTTGATAGATGGAGGAGCAGGTCTAAACATTTGTACCTTGAGCACAATTAAACAATTGGGATATTCTGATAAAGCTATGAATTCTACAAATCAAATCACCATCAAGGCATATGATGATGAAGAGCATTCATCCAAGGGCATAGTCACCTTACCTCTCAGAATTGGGCCAGTTACAAAGGATGTGGTTTGTCAAGTCTTGGATCTAGATCTCACTTATAACATATTGCTAGGATGCCCTTGGATTCATGAAATGAGAGCAGTCACATCTACATATCACCAATGCATTAAGTTTCCTCACAATGGAGTGGAAGTAACAGTTAACGACGATCCTAATCCGTTCATATACTGCAATAACATGAGATCAAAAACTGAGACAATCATTCGTAGTAATCACAAAGCTATTCCTTCTTTGGCATACATTGATCCTGAGTCATTAAAACCATCGACATCAAAACAAGGTGAGCTTAAAGGCAAGTTTCAAGACAAGGGCATGGGGGAATACACTTTAAATCAGACCATGTACTTATGACAAGTCATGAGTTCCCCAAAAGAATATCAAAGACCACATCCTAACAAGCAAGTATCCATCATGATACTCAAATGGGACCCTACTACCTTTCAGAGGTGGGGTGAATTGGAAGAGGAAGATTTATACAAAATGCTTAACAAAGACATTGAAGATGACACACAAGATCACATCAGTCTACCATGTGAGAAATATGGCAAAGGCTTCAAAATTCTACAAAAATTCAGGTATGATGGAAAAAGCCCTCTTGGGTTACGAAAGGAAGGCATCATTGAACCTTTACAACCTGAATTGACATTTAAAAAGGAACACTCGAAAGGACTTGGTTTCTTAACTTCCAAGGTCCACACCAAGTAACGATTTTTTTGTTTTATAATTTTTTTTTGTATTTTTGAATTTTTTGATTTTTTTTTTTTTTTTTTGTATTTTTCCGAATTAGGATATTCCGAAGAGCTATGTGTAAAACCTGCGAAGGTGCATGCTGTTGATAAGATCCTCCAAAGGTTCACCTTCTATAGTTGAGAGCTGATATGCCCCAGATCCATATGCTGTTGTAATGATGTAAGGACCAAGCCAATTTGGTTCAAACTTGCCCTTCTTCTCTCTATCTTGCTGATTTTTGGGGTTTTCTCTGAGAACCAAATCACCTACCTCAAATGTGTGAGGCTTGACCTTGTGATTGTAGCTGTGACTCATTCATTGTTGGAAAAGCATAGACGTGCCTGACAAACACAGACGCACTTGACAAACACAAACGTGCCTATGCTCTACACAGACGCGCCTGGGCGACATAGACGTGCCTTCTTGGCACAGATGCGCCTGCACATCACAAATGTAGCCACATTTGGCACAGACGCGCCTTGCGAGCATGGACGCACCTAGCACCAACACAGATGCTCCTGGACATTTTTGGACATTTTTTGGACCCTATTCTAAGTGCATTTATTGCCCTATCTACCATGCATTAATGACAATAATAAATGCATCAAAGTAGAGGGAGGTTTTGTGGTACTTACCGGCTCTCTTGCCTCTGCTGGCCTCTGAAATCGGCGAACACGGTCGAATCTGTGAACAAAGGCCATTGCTGCTGACTACTGCTGCTCTATTCTCGCTCTGCACTCTGATCTCTTGGAGGTGTAGATGACAATGAGGATGTATTTTCCCTCGTGGTCTATCTTATAGACTACCCTAGCCCTAGCCCTCATCTCCCGAGTCAGTCTTCATTATCCTGTGACTCTGTCACTTTGTCCGGTCAGTCCATTCTAGCCTTTCTTTCTTATCGAGAGATTGTCTGTGATCTTTTCAGACATTTTTTCATCCAATCTCTCGAGGGGGCATATCATTCCCATCTTGGGGCAGCTCTGTATCAGTTCATCTTATCTTCTTTGAAACAACGCGACAAGCCGCATTGTCTCAAAGAGGGGCAAAATGTAGACACCCAAAATTGTCCAGTCTAATTAAATAAATATTTTATTTATTTAATTATCTAAGCTTAATTCTTCTATTAATTAAATAAATCTTTATTTATTTAATTAATTCATTTATCCTCTTCTAGCCTTATTTCTCATTTAAATAAATACATTTATTTATTTAAATTATCCTTTTCCTAAATTAAATAAATATCTTATTTATTTAATTATCCCACTTCTTCTATTAATTAAATAAATCTTTATTTATTTAATTAATTCATTAACCTTTTCTACCCATGACAAATGTCATTCATCTCTTAATTCATATACTACCTACCCCTTTCATTATTTTATTATTTCTTTTACCTACCCTCTAATCATAGCTGACCTCTTTTTACACCTCTCAATCTTATCCCTCCATTTTATATAGTGTCTTCTATATAAGGAGATGCCTCCTTCATTATCAAACCCTAATCATTCATTCTGATGAATCATCTTAAGGACTTGACTACACTATGATCCTACTTGCAACCACATTCCGTTCTTTGTTGAGCTCTTGTGCACATAAAATCTGAGAGCAAATATATCTAGCAAGATCAATGGAGATAGGAAGAATGGAGATCCAAACCCTATTGGACATGTGATGGTATAATCTTTGTGATTTCATTTGATTTGCATTGTCTTAGGTAATCTTCATATGTTATGGTGGATCTTTGTTGTTAGGCCAGGGTTTTGTGGTTGAATTCATTTAGCCTTTCAATATCGTTATTATTGTTATCCATTTTCACCATATACAACTTCTACCAGTACAAGAACACTGAGGTCTTTACTTGTTTTTTTCTTAACTGATTCCTAGAAGGCTACACCCGGTTCATCTTCCACTTTCTCGCTACAGGTTTCCTCAAGTTCCTCAGGGGATTCATCAACCCTGACATTGATACTCTCAACAATTTTTTGTGTTCTATTGTTGTAGCACTTGAGAGCTTTAATTTTAGAAGAATATCCCAAAAATATTCCTTCATCACATTTAGCATCAAACTTGCTCAAATGCTCACCTCTCTTGATGTAACACTTACTGCCAAATACTTTAAAATAACTCACAGTGGGAGTCTTCCCAGTCCAATACTCATAAGGGGTTTCATCTTTACCTTTCTTGATGAGTACCCGCTTCATAGTATAGACTGCAATGCTCACCGCTTCTCTCCAAAAAGTGTGAGCAACCTTTCCTTGGATTAGCATTGTTCTGGCCGCTTCAACTATAGTCTTGTTATTCCTTTCTATTATGCCATTCTGTTGTGGTGTCCTTGGGGTAGACAACTACCTCTTGATACCACTATCTTCATAGTACTTGTTTAATTCATCAGACACCTCCTTGATCAGTTCTTAGGCATTTTATCTTTTGACCACTTTCCTTCTCTACTAATGCTCTAAAGGCTTTGAACTTTCCAAACACCTCAGACTTGTCTTTCAAGAATGTGACCCACATCATTCTTGAGTAGTCATCAATAAGAATCATGAAATACCTATCTCCCCGAATACTTCTAGTTTTCATAGGACCACACAAATCGGTATGCACAAGATCAAGTAAGTCTTCTGCTGAAAAACACTTACCTTTGAAAGTTGAGGAAGACATCTTCCCAACTTGACATTCTCTGCATAAAGCATTCTCTAGTTTGTTCAGCAAAGGCAATCCTCTTATTTCCTTGATCTTACTCGCATTTACAATATTATCAAAGTTCATATGACAAATTCTCCTATGCCATATCCAACTGTCATCAAACTTCGCCATCAGACACTGACTAATCTTGGCATTCAACTGAAACAAGTTACCTCTGGTCTGCTTATCGATGGCAATATGTTTGCCACTCTTTCTAATTATACTGCAGACTCTACCTTTGAACTCCAAAATGAGTCCTTTATCATTTAGCTAAGCAACACTCAATAGGTTATTCTTAAGACCTTCTACCCAGTAGATGTCATTCGCACTTCTCTTTCCATTCAGTGAAATGGATCCTTTTCCTTAAACCAAGCATGGTGCATCGTTGCCAAATCTGACAACACCTCCATCATATTCATCTAGAGATAGAAACTTCCCCAGTCACCAGTCATGTGGTGAGAACAACCACTATCAATAATCCACTCATTAGAGTGGTCAATGCGAGAGACAAGTTCTTTCTTGTCAGATACTTCTTCCTTTACAACTACAAACACTATGTCCTTATTTTGTTCATCCTCAAATTCTTCATTAGTAACACCTTCATCCACAACAATAAGATAATTTCTTCTATTTCCTCCTTTATACATTCTAAACCTCTCTGGTTTATCCTTATTGTCATTTTTAGGACAATTAACAACTATATGTCCTATCTTATTGCAGGAAAAATATTTTAAAGGAAGCTTACCTCTGTATTTTCCAGTGCCTTTTGGAAGTCTCTTGGCAAGGAGAGATTCAAACTCCATCAAAATCTCTTCATCGTCCATACCTCTACTTTGCATGGATTCATAACTGATACTTACTTATTTTCCTTTTATGGTTGGTGCAATTGATGGTCTAAAAGCTGACTCAGTCTTCTGAACACTGCCATCATAGCTATTCAACTCATATGCAGTCAACTTTGCAATGATAGAGTCTAAGGATACCTTGGGTTTGTCAATAGACCTTAGCTCCTGAATAGAAGCAACTCTGATTGCATAAACCGGTAACAATGATCTCAAAAATCTACTAACAATGCTGGCATCTTCAATTGTTCCACCAGTGCTCTTGATATCTCCAACCATAGTCTTGATCCTTATGCCATCTTTTTGAATGGTTTCACCTTCAACCATCCTCATGTCTTCAAAGTTTCCTCTAAGGCTCTCTTCCTTAGCTTTCTTGACACGCTCATCACCGCCATAAATAGTTTCCAATGTGTCCCATACATCCTTAGGAGTGTCCTTATCTTGTACATCAATAAACTCAATATCATACAAACTGCTAATAAGGGCTTCCATGACTTGCCCATTTTCTTGAATCTCTCTTTTTTTATCATCGGTTAGAGTGCTAGTGGGGATTACATAGACATTCTCAACATAGATCCGGTGTTGAGCACCCAAACTCTTGATATAGATATTCATTCCATCCTTCCATATTTTGAAGTTATCTCTATTGAACTTGGGACATTCCCTCTTCATCAGTAAAGCAAGATCTTTTACCTCAAGTGGTTAAGCTTATATCACCGAGGACCTGGAGTTGCTCTGATACCAATTGATAAATAATGATGAACAACAAATACCCTAACTGGTACTGAGAGGGGGGGTGACTCATTACATACAAAAACTCCTATGCAACTTATCAAGTTAAAACAATACTAATCGGTTGTCTTTATTTCTGAACTTAACCATGGCAATACCGGTTAAACACAGTAAGACTTCAGACAACATAAACTAGTAAAATTGAACACTTCAAATACATTCAATACTTGATAACTACTTCACCCATAAACATATGCATGTGTTGTATCAACAATATCATAACTATTATCTCTGCATGCATAATCACTCAAACAAAGAATACTCAATCATCACATGAAAAATGCACAACTCATGACACAAATTTTTCACGTGGAAACCCAAATGGGAAAAACCACAGTGGGGATGAATATCCACAAGCTTGTTTTTAACTCTTTTGAAGCTCACTCTATTAGGATCCTAGTCCGATTAAAGACTTTACACTAAGGTTCTATTAGGAACCGATCCTATTAAAGATCACCCAGTTAAGGGATGACTATACCCTGTTAAAGGTTGAAACCCTTATAAAGGTTACCTTGATAGAGGATTTAAAGATCTCAATGAACTTGAGTCACCTGGTTAGAGGATTTACAGTAAGCCTATTAAAGCTACCTGACAAAGGGATTTTCCTTCTATTGAAATGGTTAGAAGACAACAAGCAAAACTCTGATCTAATAACAGCACTATATGCTAAAGCGGATCCTTTTCAGCTCCTCTACTCTGCAATCACACTCTACAATTTTCACTCACTGGTTTGGCAAGTATCTCATCACTTGGATACACACACACACAACTTTTGCCAACACTTACAATAACAAACATCATCGACCTTATAGACAACAATTAGGTCGGTAGCATAAACCCTAAACCCTAGGCATATTAGGTTTATCATTTCAAGCAGTCCAATCTTGACCATCCAAACACTTTTCATAGAATGAAACAATCTCAAACATATCACAAGTCATTCTACATCATCCATTCTTCACCGCACATAGAAATCAGTAATCCATCACGCTTTCTTCTCATACTGCTAAGAAGAATGTTCATTCCCAAGGTAGACATTTAATGCAGTCGATCTTCACATGCAAGATCTTCAAGGAAATCCTTCATGTGCACAAAATTGACGTGGCATTTTGATCTCATCCTTATTTATTAGCTAACTCATCATAGAATATCATCAGTTGCATCGCACAAGCTAGATTGCCAAACCAGAAACCCTAAAGCTGAGACTACCAACTGGTAGTCACACTTAGTGAAACCCTCACACCGGTTCAATACATATCTTCATACTGATTCTCCAACTTGATCATCAATAACAACTTCTTCCAATCTTCATACCGGTTGACCTAAACTTATTGACATCAATGACAACATACATTATTATCATATTATCATACTGGTTCATCATATGCCAACATAACTGTCACTGATTACTTTACGAAGTGGGTGGAAGTCGTTCCTCTTAGATCCAGTACAACTGAAGTAATTTGTCAATTCATTTTGGAAAACATCATTTCTCGATTCAGGATACCTTTCGCCTTAGTTTTAGATAATGGAACGTCATTCAAAAAAAAGGATGTGAAGAAATTTCTCGAGAAATATCATATTCAACATAAATTTTCTACACCTTATTATCCTCAATCAAATGGTCAAGCTGAGTCTTCTAATAGGATAATTGAACAAATTCTTTGAAAGACTGTAAACAAACATGGTAAAGATTGGCATACTCAATTAACATATGCTCCATGGGCTTATCGCATGAGTGTACGTGTGGCTATGGGTTGTACTCCTTATAATCTTGTTTATGGTGTCGACGCCATTATGCCTTTGGAGTTAGAAATTCCTTCTTTGAGAGTTTCTCTTAAGGGTATAGTGGATGATGATTCCTATAGAGAGAAAAGACTTCAACAACTTGAGATGCATTAGGTGCTTACATGATAGCATATGTGGAAGGTACGCCTCTCAAGGAACCCATAAATACTATGCACCTTCGTAGATACTATGCCTAGTTCTTTCTCTCTCTCTCTCTCTCTCTCTCTCTCTCTAGTCTTCTTTATGTTCTCTCTCTATATCTTTTTCTTCAAAATTGGGTAATATGTTAGCATGTCTTTATTAAAGTATGTAAGATTAAATGATATTATATTTTTTGGTCTACATTACTTCATTCTTGACAAGCATGTTTTCATTACTGCATTGTTTGTCTTGGATTCTTTTTATGTAAACTGTAATGGATTTACATTTAATATGTGTGTTATCTTGTCATTTATCCTCCATAGCAAGAGTAAGTCACCCGACAAATTTTTATTTGAGTCCTTTTTCTAGAAATCCTTTGGTTCAATCCATAATCCGTTTGTAAATTGTCTCTTAATTCATAGCGCCAAGTTTTAATGGTCTGTTTGAACCTCATGAACTCATGGAACCATTTTGAAGGAAGTTTGTAATGTTCATTTAGGCTCTGCAGGTTCTAAGGTGTCTAAAAGGTTTTCATGCTAATGTCACTCAAAGTGTTTTGCAGTAGTTCTTTTTCATGGTCGTGGATGATGTGTTCTATCCTCTTTCTCCGGGCCGTGAACCTTTTTGAACCTAGTTCAAACTATTCGGTGGTGTTCAACATGTTCAAAGTAGTTCAAAAGACTAGTGGTACTTAACAGAGCTAATCTTTTCAAGGAGAATTTTCTTGGTGCAGTGTACACTTTGAACTACTTGAACTCTCGTGAACTCAGTTCAGATTGTTCATGCGTGTTCAAATCAAGTGGGTGCCATGGGCTAAAAGGCATGATGGCACATTTATTGCGAAGTATGATGAAGATTGAACCATATCTTGGGTAACGTCAACTGGTTGAGTTTTCAAGGTAAGCAATCATTTTTGGGAATTGGCGGTTACTCCAAAAATGCCGCCATGCATTCAATGAACACGTGTGATGTCCAATCCCAATGCTCAGCTCATTTGAGTTGACAATTGGAATTAATGCACTTAATGAGTTTGTATCACTTCTTTTACTTTAAGGTATGAAGTGATTAATTTTTGAGAGCTTGTTCTTCATTGCTGCAGAGTTTTTGGATAGAAGTATTATTTGCTGGTAGTCATCCGTTTTGTCTCAATTGTGAAGGTGAGTTTGTTTCCTGTCCTCTCCAGTGAATTTTACCTGCTTTTCCTCTCTTGTAATAAGATTTTCTGGGAAAATAGGGGTTGTTATTTATGAATTATGAAGTCCACATTACACCTCTTTGGGAATATTTTCAGTCTTGCATGCACAAAGCCCATAGTCAGTGATACAGACTTAAAAGGGGAAAACTTGGAAGTTTTAAAGGAAATGGTGTTCAAAGGAATTGATGGTTCTTCATTTGGTGTAGAAATTCTGAGTAGTGGTCTCATAGAGCAGCAACCTTTCCTCCCTCTATCCCTTGCCCGAAACTAGTTAGAGAATGTATTGCGAGGCATGATCCCATCTCTGAAACCATCAAAAGAGATAATGGTGAAACCCTCCTTGCAATTAACCAAGAAGTTATCTCCTCTGTTTTCAAATTACCTGATTATCAGTTCTCAAAATTTTCTCCCGCCCAATCAGTTATTGAGTTCAACGTAGACAAAACTGGGCACCGGAATAATGTAGCAAAGTATTGGTTGAAGGTTCCTCAGAGGGGTAGCTCCAGATTACCCAAGTATCCCAACAAGAACCATATGCTCCCCCACATTCATGATGTCATGCTATTACTACACCAAGTTAGAGGTTCGGTAGAGGCCTACAGTTTTGATGATTGGATTTATTGCTATGTACAACTGGTACTGGAAGGGAAGCAATATCTTGATTGGGCAGAGCTAATTGCCGATTCTATGAGGGAGCAGCTGAGCATGGCCAAATAGTTCAAGCATAATTTCTTCATGTCCTCATATCTGATATATTGCTTGGCATGTGTTAAAGACATAGTGGGTATACCTTGGCAGCTCGCTGAAGGAGAGGTCTCTGTGTATGATTTTTACCCTATGTTACAAAGGGATAATGCTTTGCAAGACTTTAGGAGAGTACATAATGCCTTCCTGGGAGATTTATGTTATGAGTTAATGAACATGAAAACCAAGAGGATGTCTGAGGATGCACAGGCATTAGTGAAGAAATATGGTAGTTTCTTTATTCACTTTCCCCACTTTTGTTACATAAGAGTTGGCAGCTTCGAGGAAGAGCCTTTCAAGCTTCCTCATTTTTGTTCAGACTGTTTTGTTCTGGCTGAGATCTGTAGGCAGTTGGCTATCGTGATTAAGAAGGCGCAACCTAGGGATAAATGGCAAGATCATTTTCCTATTCAATCGGGTATTTTATCCTGCAGTTCAATGTTAGATGCTTTAAGCATTGGAGCTGACTTGAAAAACTTCAATTTTTCATTATATCATGAAAGAAAGGGTTTTGACAATAAGGGTTTCTCACGGAGCCTTGGTTTGATGTTGCACCTTCCAATCTCACATTTGGAGGACTTCTAAGAAGATTGCAATGATGAGCTTGAGGTGTTCAAAAGGGTAAACATGAGAATGATTTTGGAATAGGTAGTTTCACTGCAGGTGAAACTTGACATAAGTGGGATTGAAGAAGATTATCTAGAGATTTTTTAACCTAGATACTTAAACCAAGTTGAGCCCGAAATGGCCTACATTAATTGGCATGCAGAAGAAGAGGATGACATATAGCTAAAAACAAAGAGGGTTTTGGAAAGAACTGCATAATGGGTTAACAAGAGAAGAACAATGAAACTAGGCAACAAGATTGGGCCTGCAAGAGGTAGTGAAGTTGCTCTGCATTCCCCAAAGCATTTTTCTAACCCCACTTCTATGCCTGTTCATGTAGGTAAAGATAAGAAGCCATCTTACACCAAGAACAAGCCCAATCTGGCTATAGATTTTATTGCTCCTCGATATACCAGGTCACGGAGTGCTACGCAGAAGAGAATGGACCAGACCAAAGATATAGAGGCAAAGGACAAAATTCTTGATGCTCAGATTTTTGAAGTCGAGGACCTAGACAGTGACATTGTCAACACTATGGGTTCTCATGTGGTCATTGTAGCTATGTCACCGCCACCTAAGGTGATTAGAGGAACAGATAGTTCGAGTGCTACCCCTAAATGGCTAACCACTTCAGTGAGCAAAAAGCAAAGTTTCATTCCAGTAACCATCCCAATCCAGGACATGGTGGTGAAGTACATAGAGAAGGGTCCCAAACCAAAGAAGTTCAAGACAACTGCCAGATTAGATACTAATGAAGAGACTGGGAAGTGGGTTGCCGAGATTGCTTCTTATAAGTCTAAGGATGAGAACAAGGAGGTAAATGCAGAGGAACTTGAGATCACCAAGGTAGAGCTCAGAAATATGAGTAGAGATTCAGATAATCACCTTTTCTAGGTATCGACCAAGAAGATGCTCACTAGGTTAGAAAAGGATGGGCAGGAGAAAAGAGAGCTAAAGCGGCATATCAAAATTCTTCCTCAGTTCATTGATAGTATCGGCTACTTTGGAGCACTTCCCATATCACATACTTGAGAGAGTTTTGATCCCACCATGCTAGAGAATAAGAAGCTGATG
The DNA here is from genome assembly GCF_030272615.1 of Cryptomeria japonica. Classification (NCBI taxonomy): domain Eukaryota; kingdom Viridiplantae; phylum Streptophyta; class Pinopsida; order Cupressales; family Cupressaceae; genus Cryptomeria; species Cryptomeria japonica. The sequence goes on along the minus strand of NC_081415.1, from coordinate 274,293,445 downwards.
GGTCAAGTTCAACGGGCTAAAAGCATTGTGGGGGCTGTGGAAAAGTGGATCGAGGGAGTAATTAAAGATAGTGAAAAATATATCACAAGCTCCAGGAAGTTATGCGACGAAATGCAGAGTCTCATTGCAGAAACTCAAAATCAGATCGTGCCATGGGAGAAAGAAGAACATAAGTGGGAAAATGTCTTGCCTATGCTCACTAAGATAGAGGAGTACGGGGCTGCCAAATTCTTAGTAGAGAATTCAATCAAGATAGTAACCGATGAGTGCCAACTCTTTGTACTAAAAAAGACTATAATGCGGAGGGTACTCACATTCAAGTCTGTGATTTTTGATGCCAGAACCTCTGTTTATAAACTTCAGGACCTCCAAAGCAACTTGGTTAATGACAACAAAGTGGTTAATCCGGACCATGATTGGCAACTGGGGATTTGTGGACTGAACACATAAGATGTGATAAAAGCTTTTAGGCTATACATGGAGAAGGTCAAGGCCAAAGGCAACTTCATCCCTGAAGATATAACGTAGGTCGCTCGGATTGAGTCCATGACATTCATCGGTAATGATCAGTTACCCAAGCATGTCGAGAAAAAGGTGAAGCATAGATGGGACAAAGAAGCTGCAAAAGCAAAGATCAACGCCATGAAGAATCCAAGCCAATCTATAATCCAGGAGCTTGCAATCGCCCACAATGCCCAGAAAAGTGGAGAAGAGGACGATGATGGAGAAGAAGCGTAGCATGTTAATGATGCTCTATTTTTATTTTTATATGTTTTTTATGATCTAGCAAATGCCTTCGGGACATCTGTCCCTAAAACACTCTGTTGGTTATTATAACTGTTTCAGAGGAGGTCGAGTTTTAACGAAGGCCTCCTCTGTTCTCTAAGACTATTAATAAGTTTAAGTTAGATAAAGCAAGGGTTAGAATAGTTTACTTAGTTTTTGTTTTTGTTTTTAAGTAGTTCTGTTTTGTTGAAGGAAGTCATCAGACTTTGAAAATTTGAAATTGGAAAGGATTTATGCATGTATTGTTGTGTCTTTGTTGCATAAAATACATATATATAAAAGATCATATGTGTTTGGGAGAAGGAAAACCTTTGAGTTTTGAATCTGTGTAGTGATATTTCTTTGCAAATATTAATCTAATCAAATGACAGTGATCGCCTTTCCAATGGAAAATATTATTATTCTGGGATTCCTTTCTATGTGACTTTAAAACATTTGTGCTTGACAAGAGATTTTATTTCTCTTTTTTTTTATGAGTTGTCGAATTGGTGTTCTGAACTTTGTTTCAATCACTTTCATTTTTCATGTTGAAGCATTTTGAAGAATAGTTTTTCTCTGAAATATGTCTGTATCATTAACCTCTCATCTAAGAATGATGTAGGTAGTCTTACATGCTTTCAGGTTAAAAGCATACCAGTTTAATTTAGTTAGATTATTACCTAAATAACTAATGGAGGGAGCTGTACCTATCAAAAATTCAGAGGGAAGTGGTGTATGTCACACTTACCCAATTGTTTAGCTGAACTTTTGTCTTTTAAAAGAAGGTGACAGAGTTTGAAATTATTTAATTTGAAGAAAGGCAAAAATTTGTTCACTAACAATGTGTTAGCATATTATACAGTTTCTTATGTGTTAAGTAGAATTATATCATGCTGTGTTTAATTAGAGTTAATTAAATCACATTAGTCATATAGTTATTATGCTTAATACATTCTTCTTTTACATCATCACAGTAGCATTTGATTAAATACTTGGTTATTTAATTAAATCACACTTGTATCAATTAAATCATGAAGTATTGAGAAATCAATCACATAAAAATTAAATCAGATATACATGCTCATTACTCAATATGTTACCTTTAATCTAAGAAATTTTTACATTGTTTAAGAATTACAAATAACATAATCATGAGTGTCATCATATATACATATGTACATTAAAATCATCTCCTATCCCTGAGACTAGTAGAAGGAGGATGGTGGCTAGATTCCCCCTCTTGATCTGGTCATGCAGGTGGCCCCATGGAGGTGTATCATGATACAGACCGCGAGTGACTCCACGAGGAGCTCCTATAATCTCTCTCCATCATGATCCCTCGATATGTGGTTATCTCTGTCTGCACCATCGCTAGATCACACTCTATCTCGTAGGTCCTCCACCTCCATTCAAATAGGGGAGAAAAGGTCCTCGTGACATCCTTCACTCCTTTGGGGCTTGTGCGGTACCTGTACATGTGTAGACACAATAAGGTCTGTCATTGCATTATGAATCAAAGAACACCATTCCTGGATGCTAGCTCTAGGATAGAGAGAAATTTTTCATTAGTAACATTCTATATCAGCAAATCTAAAACAAGTAGAATACATATGTTAATAAATAACAGAGCACATTACCTAGATCTCCCTCTCGCCAATGAGGATCAAGGACAACATGGTGCAGGAGCACCTAACACATAGGCACAAAAGGAGTCTATAAGAGGATAAAAATCAATTCATAAGTATATTCAATTTCATTTTCATTTGTAATGTCATTTTGATTCAATATGAATCAATATGTAAGGCTAAAAGAGCCCATTGTAATGAGTTGTCCAAGTTGTCCTAATAAGGTCTTGAATTAGTCATTTGGTAAATATTGTATAAAATAACCTTTGAGGGGTAAAAAGGTGACAAAAATACATTATTATTCCATCCTAATATGTTTTGAAGGTTCTTTTGAAGGTTTAAAGTCATTTGAGTCAAAAGTTGTAAAAGTTGTAAAATGCAACTTTTCAAAAGTTGTAAAAAGACCAAAATGGGAAGTTGTATGGTCATAAGAGGAAGTTGGGTGGTTGTAACTTCCATGTGAAGATGAAAAGGATATAAAACCTCTGTAATGGTTGTTAATAAGTGTGTGTAAAAGTTGGAGAAGGAATTGGAAAGCATTGGAAACATTTTGGTATCATATTTTCATTGTTTCAATCTCTTGTTTTGTGGTCTTGAAAGTTTTCCTCTTGTTTCCAAGCCTTGTGCGGCCATGTATAGCCTAGAAAAAAGTGTATTTATATCATGATAGTGTATTATATTGAATAATCTTTCCATTTCTTTTTTTTTAGTTGATTTCATGCATTTTTGAGAAAGTTATGAGAGTTTTGGTGAAAACCGTTTGGAACTACCCAAAACCTTGATTCACGGAGACCATTTTTGGAAACATCATCATAACTTTGGATTTAACCATTGGATATTTCTATAATTTGGAGGAAATTTTTATAACTAGCATTTCTAAAATCTAACCAAAGCGATTGTCTCGATCATTAACATTTTAAGAGTTATTAATGCCTATTCATGACTATAATTTCATGACTAGAATAGAGTAAATTTCATAGTTTGCACAAATTCTTGGTTTTCATTTGCAAGAAATGAATAGATGAAGGGTTTAATGCATGATATATGGATCTACAATCATTATGGATTGATATATATGGAGAAGATTTGATAATGGTTATTTGATTGATGTTTTCATGATGCTCTGCATCACAACGACTGCCTGAGCCTAGGATTTGTTGGGCTCTCCCCACTCGTACTGTCTCTGTATAGTCGGTATAGGTTGATGAGGATCAAGATCAAGACCCCTCATGGGACCCCTCTCTACCTATCATGGGAGACTTTGTGGATCTATGGCTGTGGTATCCTCCTTGGAGTGACGAACTACACCTGACTCATCCTTGTCCTCATCCTCATCCTCATCCTCATCCTCATCCTCATCCTCATCCTCATCCTCATCCTCATCATCATCTCCATCATAATCTCCCTCTCTGATATCAAGATTGCTTCCATCTCCACCTGCCTCTTTCTCCTCTATGTCATCACCCTGATCATTTGAATCCTCAAATGCATCAGATCCCTCTCCATCGCCTGACTGTCTCCATGGTTCGAGCTCCCCTCTAGGGAAGTCTACTAGGAAGATAGCTTTGAGGTATGTCCTCCTCCACCATGTGATGTATCATCGGTACACACTTGAATCATCTCTATAATCTATCGCTATGTCCTGATCTGACCCATTAGAATCTATGATGTTGATCTCATCACTCATAGGCCTAGGAATGGCTCCTAGCCTTGGCATCACTCGTGAGTGTTAGATTTATATAGACACGTCAGTAGGAACACACTGCTTGAACCCAAACTACCACCGAACTTAGTCGAAGTAGAAAGGAATGGCTATGTGGCTATATCGTCCCTCTAGTAGACGGTTCCTTTGCATGTCAAACATTTGTCTACATAGCCCTGCCCACATGGACATCCTAAGGTAGGGTCTTCATATAATATCGCTCGCTGTCAATCTATCCATGCTCAATCTCCAATACAGGAGATCACCGAATCGCTACTCATGGGTAAGAGGATAAGCATATACCCTAGGCTGCTCTGAGACCAGCTCTATAGGGGATCGAAGAGGTCTAGTGCATGTGATGTGCTCGAACATCCACACTTGTAGTAGTGTGCATGTCATAAGGCTGCATCCCTATCCAAACACATACTCTCCAAGGTCGTGATAGAGATGTGTAAGCATACTCTGACCCCAAGAGTATACTCTCTTGTGTCTCTCCATAGCTCATATGGTGTCGATGAGTCCTCTATGCATATGTGTGTCACACCCATTGGGGCACACAACTAATTCAAGGGTTGCCATCATGAGTAGCCTCACCAACGGAACCTCGCCTATAGGGTGTAGGAGCTAGTTGACCATAATGTGACCCCTCGTCTCACTATGTATCACTCTCCCCACAACATATGTTTTCTCTCTCCTATAATCCTCCACTATATGGTCAAATCGATATTTGACAGTCTCTCCTCTGATGGGTACGTGCAGAATATGATATACATCCTCTAAGGTGATCATCATCTTCCCCACTGGTAGTAAGAATGTCGAGGTATCTGCATCTCACCTCTCCATCAGCGCCATCAACATAGAAGAATGGAATCGAATGGTCGACATGGTCATTGCATCCCACAAACCCACTGCATGTAGAAAATCCCTCTCTCCTGCTATCAATCTGAGGATCTGCTCTCGAAGGCTCCAAAAGGTGAGGCCAACGGTATGCTTGCAGATGTAAGCCAGTGTTTTCAAAATGCAAAGCAATCTCTCATTAGTAATCGATCAATCATCTATCATCATCTAAATAATACAATCATTCTATCATTCCTATCATTCATTTCCTAATCTAGTGTCATCATTGGTCACCCTGTACAGGGATCAGGGCACCCTGTCTGGACCAAGGCACCCTACTGGAACCATGGTGTCCCCTTGGGACCATGGCACCCTAGGAGGATTGGGGTGCCCTAGAACCCCTAGGTGTCCAAAGGGTGGGCCTCGACCTGGACTAGGTGATGACATCATCACTTCTGAAAACTATGAAAACATGATAAAGTCAAATGCAGTCAATGAGAAATCAACTCACCTGATCGAGCAGTCGACCGACGAGTAGGGATTGGCACAGGATCTTCATCCATGTGGGTCGCTCAGGTCGACGTCGAGGCATGATGGCTTGTATGCGGGATCCTCTGCAGTGAATAGTGACAAAATGTTAGAAAGTGACAAATGAAGGTGTCATTTTCATATTTATGTATTACTTTTTGACTTATGTTTTTAAGTTATAACCCTAATTTCTGCACTTTTTCTTCAATCTATCATATCTTGAGCTAGGAAGCTTTGATTCTCATACCGTCAGTGGCATTAGAATCATGAGTTCACCCTCTCGCTCCACATTAGTTCCATAATGTGTTTGGATGAGAAATCCAACCTTGTTGTGAACTTCCTTCATCAAATATTTATCATAATTCGTTGTGGAAAACATGATACCCTATTTCACCTCACAAATAAGCAAGTTGAAATAGGGGGCATATAGCTACCTGCAAATTTCATCACCTTCATTAGTAAGCATTAGGAGATTTTGCGATCTAACATGTGGCTTTGTAGGGTGTAGTTCCTAACTGTGTATTGCAAATACCGTTGGGGGCTTCATTCGATAAATTATGGATATATCCTTTTTCAAATGATGTTTACTTTTTTGTACTTTAGCCTGCATATGCACGTAGTATCATATGACCGCTAAAGTGGGGCCTAAATATAGTGTCATAAATTGTACACCCTTGTTAGGGTGGTACAATTTCACACTTAGGTTAGCACCTGCCTTAGTGTGTTTTGCATCTTCCATTTCCCATTCCCCTTTAAGCATTTAATTAATTAACTTAATTAAATCGAAGGTCTTGTCTCATCACTTTACACATTACAAAGTTGGGCCCTTTACCCTAAGCATGCCCCTTTTCATTTTATTCCTCCAATGAATCATTTAATCATAAACCCTAATTATGTCTTATTTCAATCGTTTAGGCCCGATTTCACATATCAAAACTCCTTGAAATTGGTTGTAACTTTGGGATGCACTCTAATATCATCATATCTAACGGCCCTCAAAATTCAGTGAAAAGTTGGTTGGACCATGGCGGAAATGCACATGGTCCATGACTTTTTTCCCTATATTTTGTGAGCACAATCCTATGATATGATAATGCTTAACCCCAAAATATCACCGGGAATTTAAAATCCTAGGTTGACCTAAACATGAAATTAAGATCTATGGTTTCATACTTAAGAGCTCTCTTTCTTCATTTGAAGGGGTCTTTTTCTAAGAATCTAAGAATAGGTTTTTGGAGTATTAGAGCCTTCTTTGCAGCAAAATTGTAGATCTTTGAAGTCTTCAAAAATATTCAACATTCATCCATCAAACATTCATTAAGCATCATCTTATCAATTGGGGGCTTTTGAAGATATTGAAGAACAATAGGAGATTACAGATTGATGATTGGCTTGTACCTCTCCCTTGGGGTTGGGTATGGTTTCATGTTGTTTTCAGATCTTTGCATAAGCTTCATTTTGATTCATATTCATGCTTTAGATCACTTTGCTTTATGGATTTAGAGCATTTACTTTGTCAATTATAAGCAATTAGGGTTTACTCTTTAGGGTTAGTCTAGGTTGTTTACTTTTGTTCTTAGGATCTTGCATATACACAAGGTTCTTGCACACACATTTTCAGTACATTATCATCTATTCATGGAGGTGGAAATCACCAACATGGGGGTTTGACTATGACAAAATCCTATATAGCCACCCTAATACTTCCCTTTTCAGATTGCAGGTGCAAAAACAAGAATCTAGAAGCAGATACAGATCTAGAACATGCATCCACATCACTTAGAAACTTCAAAAGTGCAAAAAGCCTATCAAGGACATGGGAGTGCCCCCTGGTCCTGCCTAGGATAGGGGCGTGGCACCTTGGTCCTATCCAGGACAAGGTCGTGGCACCTTGGTCCTATCTAGGACAAGGGCGTGGCACCCTTGTCCTGCTCTCTATCTGCAAGACTTGGCAGAACAACAATTCACATAGCACAAAATCCCTCTTCTCAGTTGCAGCTCTAGAATTGCAGAATGAGGACAGTGGCGTAGCACCTTGGTCCCAGACATTTCTGCTCAGATTTTAGATGAGGTTCACCTCTGATTTTGCCTTGAACTCTGTACTTTTTAGCTATTTATCAGTTATTCTTTGATTTGCATTCTCAGATTAGGATTTGTTTGCTTACTTGCTTTCTAGGTTAGATTGCATTTTGCATTAATCTTCTCTCTCATTTACAACAAAGGAATAGAAAACCTAAGAGGTAATCCATGGCTCTCTCTTTCTCATAAGAAGTAGTCGACATGCATTACCTCCCTAGGCTCTTTCATATTCCATGAGTGTGTATGAGAGTGGGATTAGGGTTTCCATACTTAGTCTCGCTTTTTCCCCTACACAATTATATTGATTTTAAATAATATTTATTAGTTTATTATTTTATTATATTCATATAAAAATAGACAAATTCAATTTACCCTTCAGTTTTAGGCAAATTAAAGAGAATTTAATTTAAGATTTATTTATTATTAGTTTATGAATACTATGCACAATATCTTAATAACAAAATCTTCATTAATAATGAAGATGAATAGTGTGTGCAGTTTTTTTACAAAGTATTTTTGTTATTAAAGAATTTTTTTATGTTTAATGTATGAAAAAATAAATTCCTAAAATTAATTATTGGTTTATTATTTAATAATAATTATATAACATAAGGCAAGGCAAGGAAAAATTTCAATTAATTTTTATTTATTATAAAAATATTATACTGACACTACAATACAACAAGATATTTTTAATAAATAAAAAAATATTTTGGTATGTTTAATGTATAAAATATAATTTTTAAAAATTTACTATCTATATTAATTCTATTGACTTTAAATAATATTTATTAGTTTATTATTTTATAATCTTCATACAACAATATATAGAATCAATTTTAGGCAAATTAAGGAAATTTTAATTTAAGGTTTATTTATTTATTTTTTGATCGATAACCAGGTTAGATTTATATTGCTTAAAAAGGAAAGATTACAAGCTTACAACTGTTCACCAGCATGCCACAAAATGGGGTCTTGCCCCTACAAAACCAAAAGAACTCAAGACTGGCATCACACCTACATGGCCTACCACCCCAAATTCAAACCATACAAAAAAGCTTCCCCACCCAATACCCGACAACCCCCATTGGACCAGCTTATTGAAACCAACCAAGGGCCTCCTCTCTAGAGAAATTAGGAATGCCTTGACTAGGACCTGCCACAGGTATCTCCATCCCTCCACCTGGAAAGGTTCCCGACTTGCCATCTCGAAGCAAACTGTGCTCCACCACCTTCGCTTTCTTCTAAGGGATTTGATGATGGACCTGCGGCTGCCTAGCTTCATCCAATGGAGCCACTGACTTAATTGGGGTCTATTTGCCATGCATTTTTGCCCTTTTGCCGGTCCCAGTTCCCGCACAAACTTCAGGACATCCCTCCACCCATTTCTTGCATCCTCCATCTGAGCATCCACTGTATGAGAAGCCGACCATACCACCAATGGTTGTACATCTCCCATTTCCACACCGAGATGCTACCGTAGCCTTTGCACCACTCTCAGACCCTTGCCAATCTCTACATGAGCCACCACCTCTACCAGCCCACCCGACCATTTAGGTCTCAACACCAGGGACATCACCCACAACACCTCATCTGTCAAACCACCCACCATCAGGTCCAATGCCACAAACAAGGATGAGATGTCCAAATTTGTACATGGGTGACAGTTTGAAACCAGAAATTCTTCCCCAAACATCAAGTGCACAACCCTCCAAAAAGCATCCTAATCAACCCTGAAAATGTTTGACAGTCGATTACATGAAATTGAACCACAAAATGCAGGCATTTGGCCATCTATAGACAACGAGAAGTTGGCTTCCATCCTTCCCCAAACTCACAACCGAAACCTGCACTCTCAAAAAACAAGACCGTCCACTGCGAAATGCCAGAACACAAAGAGACTAGGCCCTAAAATATCTAGAGCCACTCCAAGTAATAATTAGTTCACACGTAACACCTCAAACCATGCATCATTAGCTGAACAGGCCGCCAATCGCTAACATCATCACACCTACGTCGCCGTTGCAACTTGCAACCAGATCGAATATCACTAACCACGTCATGCTTCCCTTCCCTTACATCAAGTGTGTCAAGAACAAAGCACACAAAACTCTTCACCACGTCTCAAGTTCACCTATCACTTCCTAAGCACATTCAACCAAACTCAAGAGGACATACATTCCGTAGGTCCTCAAATAAATTAAAATGGTCATCCAAAGAACCATTAGCACCAACATGCGAGAGCTTATCAGCCTCAACATTCGCATCCTTGAGAACATGAGATAACTTAAAATCATCAAACCCACCTCGAAGGTAATTCATCCTTCTGATGTGTTTGTCCAGATGCCAGGCCTCCATCCATCCCTTAGCAATCCCATTCAGCACAATCTAGGAATCCCCCTCAAGATGGAGTTTTTTCACCTCTAGTTTCTTGGCCAAAAGAATAGCTTCAATTTCCACCTGACACTCGACTTCATTGTTCATACCATCCACCAACCTCTTAGCTCCAAAAGCTAGAATACTTCCACACTCATCACGGGCTATGACCCCTGCCCTGGAGATCATGGGATTCCCCTTAGAAGCTTTGTCAAAGTTGACCTTGATCCAGTCCTTGTCTAGCGGAACCCACTCCTAACTTTTATCGCCCTTCCTATGAGTATTAACCCTCAAAAGCCCATTAGCAAGCTTGTATTTAAGATTTATTTATTATAAAAAATAATATTTTTTAAAAGTATATATTAATTTGCTATTGCAATTATAATTATAATCATAAAATTAAGCTTGAATTTTAAAAAACAAAATTTAAATATTTATTTATTTTAAATAGAAATCTATTTTTTTAAATCGGTAATAAAAAATCTACTCTTACTTAGAATAAAACGTTTAAAAAATATTAAAGAAAAAATTACAAAAAGTAGTACAAAATTATCTTAGTTTATTAAAAAAATTAATTATGTCTTACTATCAACATAATCATTGCACCCTCTTTTGGTGCAAGTACATATTGCAAATGATTAATCATATATATATATATATATATATATATATATATATATATATATATATATATATGATTAAAAATACCCATACATACTTTTATTTATATATTCATTGACTCATATATAATATACATTAAATGTATATATTTATTGATTAACATACAGATATGATCACACAAAAATTTAAACCTATCTTAAAGATTCAATCACACATTCGAAATAAAGAACAACTAAAATGTAACACCCGCCAAAATACATACACATATATATTTGATTAAAAATACCCATATATACTTTTATTTATATATTCATTGACTCATATATAATATACATTAAATGTATATATATTTATTGATTAATATACAGATATGATCACACAAATATTTAAACCTATCTTAAATATTTAATAACACATTCGAAATAAAGAACAACTAAAATGTAATGCCCGCCAAAATACCTTACGGAATATACACTAAACTAGCCTTGAATGGAACAATTTTTTTAAATTTTTATGTTAACTAACTAATGTTTCGCTTAGCACAACTAGGAAACATGTTGAGAAATTGTTTACTTAGTTTCTATTTAGTGTTATTAACTTAATCATTGGTTATCTTATTAGGTTCTTACACAAGCAGAATATTCTTTATGATGCCACACTAACTCCCTAGGGTACATTAGCGCCATTACTTTAATTTCAGCAACAACCCTTATTTCACTAATCCACTAGTCATTACTTTAAGATCCATTAATCATCATGAATATGCATATATGCAACCCACTAAATTAGTCCATCATGAAATGCATCTACATGCTTTTTAATGCAGCCCAAACTATCATTGTTCTCATGTGCAAGGTGAAATAATGCATGACATCCACTAACTTATCTATGCCCATATGCAAGTACACCATTAGCTATCCTCATGATGCATCCTACTAACCTCATTAAGTCATATGATAAATGCAAGACTAATCCCCATTATCTAATGTTCATTTTAAACATCAAATCCAAATATTCCTAATCCCATATCCATTCATCATCTATATGAGCGATATGCATCTACCATAATTATCCATCTCTTAATGCATGATTATTAATCCATTACCTCCTATCATGTTCTATTATAATCTTTTCCTATCACCATTCATATATGTGTAATGCATCATATAAATGCTTTCTTCAATCCTTACTTAATGCATACATTTATATCATTTACATGCTTACTATGAGAATCCTATTTCTAGCATGATCTATTCCTTCATGCACCTATTTTCTTAATGCATAAGTCTACATGTCATTCTCATTAATCTTTACTTATGAAATGCATTCTTACTAACACGATAATGCATCTATGAACATGATATTGTTCTTGACCCATGATATGATTTTATGTCACTATATCCAATATGCATCTTTAGTAATAACATCATTCATTGTCCCTATTACAATTTCAGCTTTATGACATATTTAGTTACATAGTATGTTACTATCTCTCATCATTATATGAATTGTACTATGGTTTCCCTCTAGTTCCATGTCACTTGTTTAAGGTTCTAACATATAGTTTGCATGTCATTATCATTTCTAATGATGCTAATCTATTTCCATGATCTAAGTTTGTTTCAACATAAGACATTACATGATAGAGTCAACTCAATGCAATTCCTCTTTCCATTAAGAACATAAACATACACCATAATTAATTTCATATTTTTTCCACATAAAGATTACATCATTATCTAAGTCTAAGCATAATCAAGAGTACATTATGATTACAAAACCTTTACATAGTTACTTACAACATGAGCATAGCTCATCCAATACAAGTACAAATAATCTCCTACGTTTATTACAAGAGTTCACATCACTTAATACATGAACATCAATGAATATTACAAGATATCACCATTCCAAGCCATGAATCATAATACACATATCTGTTGCCATAGACATCCAATGGCATCTTGAAGAAGATCTGAGTCTACACATGAAGAAAAACACCAACAAAGCAAAGGGAAAAACCCCAATGGCAAAAGCACCAACCACCCGACCAATATGGAACCTACAAGGAACCACCCCCCATGCTAGGAGGTGATGCAAGGTCCCAACACACACTCTATATCTAGGCTGACACTTAATACCAAAGGACAAGACTGCACAAGACTCTCATGCATGAATCCATCACAAGCAAGCACATTAAGAAACTCCCAAAGGCTAAAAATACACATAACATAAAGCAATGCAAATCAAGGGAACACGTCTAAGGGTGGAGTGTCATCACATGCCATCCACATAACATAATAGCAAGGCATAAGCCTGATGGACATTTGGATCCATCTCAACCTATGAGAGACTAAGGGAGATTAGCTTGCCATCTTCATGGCCTTCCCATTCTTATCCTAAAACATCCTCCCTAGGACTAAGACATGAGGCTCAATTCAGTTATTATCTTATTAATTATCTAACTACACATCCCATATTCATTTTAGGTTATCACTTGTATTACAATACAAGGTAAACTCCCATGTGCCCTAGCGGTCTAGACTTCATTCATCCTTACAAGGAACCTCATGAGAGCCTATCTGTCGTGACCCCCAGTCATCACAAGGAAGCCCACTCCCCCTAACATGGACCTATACAACAAAGGTATACATGCTCAAGAGGCCCTAAAACCAAGTATGAAAATATGAAATAAAAACTCATAACATGCAACCCAAACACTCATACATAAACATATACATGAAACAAGACTACACCATCAAAGAGAATAGGAAAGGAGCCTCTTGGCAACAAACATAAATCAAAGGTCGTACAACAGGGCCATCATAATCTGTTGCAAACATAAAAGAAAAACCATAGCAAGACCATTCACTTGTTGGAAGCACAAACATCAAATTGCATCCTTCTCTAATGGCATCTCCACATGAGAGGAATCCAAATAATAACCAATACATGAAGGAAAATGCTCATAAAGCATCATAAAACCTCAAATTTGATAATAATAAAATATGGAACACAATAGCATATCATAAACTAGCCTCTGGTATGAAAGTTAATTGAGGAAATCAAGTCAAAATAAACAAAAGTACCGAAAAACTCTAAATACACAGTCATAGTGTTTTACTCATATCTTAAAAACCTAGATTGTAATTTTCACAAATTTTACAAAACAATTAGAAGACATCGAGGTAAAAAAACCCAGTAAAATTTGTGCAAACCTAGTTTATAATTTTTGAGATACTTTCATCATAAATTTGTAGACCTATACATAAGAGCAGTCTCTAAATCAGGCTAAACAACTTCTACATAATAAATCAACCAAAGCTAAACACTCTGGAAAAGAAAAGCCACAAGGACAACCAAGCAATCCACAAAGAATGCACAGGTGAGGAAACCATTGTCGTGAACAACATACAGAGAATCATAAAGATATATTGTAGATAAAATTATACATTATACACCATAAGCAACTCTATTTCCTCATTTATTAACCAAAGCTATGCAAATAAGCTATGTCAGTAAACTGAATCTACCCAGCAACAACAAAGAAATGCATAAGGGAGAAGCCATTGTCGTGAGCACACTCTATAAGAAAATATATGAATGCATACAACCAAGCCAACATAATAAAAGAAATCTTTTCCCCATTCTCTTTAATCTAATACTATATAAAAATGAAACTATTCCCAACTCCAACAAATAGTGATTCACATAGAAGACAAAGGAAAGATTTTAAAACCAAAACAAAAGTCTCAAACTCCAACTTGGAATCCCGTGTGAAGGCAATGAGAGTTGAAGAATAGCTCCAACAATCCTCAATCCAAAAACAAGAATCAACACTCGAATCCCAAGCTCCACCAAAGCCAAAGAAAAATTGTAAACAAAATTTGTAGAGAGAATATTTTGCAAAGAGAAGATGAAGAACCAGAAGAATCCGAAAAACTTCACAACAACAAATAAAAAACCAAATGAAAAGCTCCAAAACCCTAGCCTCTAATCCGCCCAATCAGATTATTTTATTTGAAATATGTCTCCCTCCAAACTTTATATTATATTTTATTATTCATCATTGACTTTTCTCAATGAGATTTTAAAAATCAAAAGGGAGAATAATAATAATATTTTAATGCATTAATATATATCAAGTTGGGGGGGGGGGGGGTATATTTTATTTTAACCTGTGGTTTTCCCACAAATAATATTTAAACAATTATACCTTATAAATTAGACATAGAATTAATTAAATAAAACAAGGGAAAGTTCATTAATTAAATAATCAAGACTCCATAATATTGAATTAAATAAAGATTAAATTAAACACTAAATAAATAAAATAAACTATAAACAATAAATAAATAAATAAAATTATAAATAATTAAATATTAAATAAAACCTTATGCAACCTTTAATAATAATTATCAATTACCAAATAATCTAAAATCATTAAATCTAATAAATCAAAATAAATATTATAACTATATAATCATCAATTAAATTTAAATAATCAATCTAGCACTAATAGTCATATAAATAAACAATTAAATCATACCACATACTAGCATACCCGTGGCGACCAATTGACAATTGACAAACCACATGGTGAATCACACCAACTCTAATGACATAAACATGTGCCAACTAAACCTAGAGTGTGTAAGGGGAACTGACGTCAACTCTGAAACCACATATTACCATTGGGATTGAGACACGCTCACACCTGTAGAGCCAAGAGAGCTCACACCTGGTGACCCAGGAGGAATAAGTGTCTAGTACCTGCAAGTCCCGCAACCACAAATATCAATGCATGTACATGTACATATATAACACACAAGTAGTAGAACCTCATAATGGCACATCCCACTTGCAATGAGTGATGTGACATTGATTCTCCACAAAGACAGTCAAACAGTGCACAACCAATAATAATCATGCATGCATATAATCAAGGATTAGGGTTAGTACTACTATTCATCATCGATGCATAAAAATAATAATCCATCAAACACATATAAATACATGTAAAATCCATCAAGTCGTATAATTGGCAAGATAATATCATCATACAATAGCATGAATCCATATAGTATCTAGCATCATGCTAATTGACTGAAACATATAAAGAATCATAACTGATCACAAACATAATCCATAACATTAATAAGTCTAATCAAGTATAAACATTTCCATCGTGCATAACATAAAGGTCTAAACATGTCTATCAAAATGAAATGAAAGTCTGATCAAGGGTGGGCACTACATAAAATATCACAAAACATCACCAACTTTGACAAAAAGTTACTTACCATTTCCCGATTAACTTGACTCAACTTGACCAACTAGGATGTGAGTGTATGATAGCTCAATTAGGCACATATTAAATATTACCAAACCAAGTTCTTCTCCTAAGTGATATTCATCCTCCCTTTCAGAGGCTTGATCATTTTCTGCATCCAACTTGGTTCATTACAACCATAGTTAGTTGTTATCAATACACACATATGCATCATAGATTTTGCATATTCATTAATTATATTTTATAATCAAGATAAATACTAGCAATTTCACCTTGGTGTGTAATGGGTACACCAAAGAGGTGTGGAAGGCCACTTAGGACAAAATTTGGTCTATTTCTTGTGTACATTTATTTAGTACATGAAGCTATGGTAGCAAATTTAGAAGATGATAGTATCTATTCAATCATTGTCTCAATGAATGAGTGACAACCTAAAATCAATGGATAAGGGAGAGAGGAAAGTGAGAGAGGTAGATGGAGAGATATAAATAAAGACAGATAGGGAGATGGAGAGGAAGAGATATAGAGAAATAGAGGTAGAGGTAGAGGGTAATATATATATACATATAGATGGTGAGATAGAGTGATATAGAGATAAAGATATAAGGATATGTGAAGAGAAAGGGAGGGGGGAGAGATAAATAGAGATAGAGAGACAAATTGAGATAAGTAGAGATATACAAATAGAGATAATAATAGGAAGAGAGATGGCGGAGAGAGAGAGAGAGAGAGAGAGAGAGAGAGAGAGAGAGAGAGAGAGAGAGAGAGAGAGAGAGAGAGAGAGAGAGAGAGAGAGAGAGAGAGAGAGAGAGAGAGGGGAATAAATAGAGATTTAATAGATAAATATATAAAGAAAAGAGATAGAAAGATGACCATACAAATAGGATGGGATATATAGAGGCCTGGATAGATATAGGGGTAAAGAGATGGAGAGATAAAATATAGAGATCAATGAAGAGATGGAAGAATAAATATGGAGAGATGGAGTTAGAGAGGCAAATAGGTATACATATAGAGGTCTATAAGAGAGAGAGAGAGGGGGGAGGGGAGAGATAGATAGAGAGATAGACCCTATAGGAAATAAACAAAGAGAAGTACTTAGAGATATACAAATAGAGATCTAGAGAGAGTAAGAGATAGAAAGAGTGAAGGGAGAGAGATGTATGTATGGGAAGATAAAGAGAGATATAATATTCTACAATAAGTTTTAGTTAGTGTATATGTTGAAAAGTGGATAATGAAACAATAATATTGAAAGACTAAAATAGATTCAACCACAAAACCCTAGCCTAACAATGAAAGCAATCCACCATACACAATTAAGATTACCTAAGACAATGCAAATCAACAAAATCAAAAAGATTATACCATCACATGTCCACTAGGGTTTGAATCTTCATTTTTTTTATCTCCATTGATCTTGCTTGATATATTTGCTCTCAGATTTTATGTGTGCACAAGAGCTCAACAAAGAAAGGAAATGTGGTTGATAGCTTGATTGCAAAAAGGCTTGATTGCATAAGATTTATTAGAAAATTAGAATTCTCATTAGCTTAATAGAATGCTTAGGGTTGATAATGAAAGAAGCATCCTCTTATATAGAAGACATTGTAAGAAATGGAGGGATAAGATTAAGAGGTGTAAAAGATAGATGGTCGGCTAGGATTAAAGGGTAGGTAGAGAAAATAATTAAATGATAAAGGGGGTAGGTAGTATAGGAATTAAGAGATGAATGACATGTGTCATAAGTAGAAAAGGCTAATGAATTAATTAAATAAATAAAGATTTATTTAATTAATAGAAGAAGTGGGATCAATTAAATAAATAAAAGTATTTATTTAATTTAGGAAAAGGACAATTTAAATAAATAAATAAATTTATTTAAATGAGAAAAGGCTTAGAAGAGGATTAATGAATGAATTAATTAAATAAATATATTTTTAATTAATAGAAGAATTAGGCTTAAATAATTAAATAAATAAAAAACATTTATTTAATTAGACAAGACAATTTTAGGTGTCTACATTTTGCCCCTCTTTGAGACAATGCAGCTTGTCACATTGGCTCAAAGAAGATAAGATAAACTGATACAAAGTTGCCCCATGACGGGAATGATATGCCCCCTCGAGAGATTGGAGGAAAATGTTTGAAAAGATCACAAACAATCTTTCGATAAGAAAGAAAGGCTAGAACAAACTGACAAGATAGGACACAGTGACAGAGTCGCAAGATAAAGAAGACTGACTCGGGAGACGAGGGCTAGGGTAGTCTATAAGATAGACTACGAGGGAAAATGTCCTCATTGTCATCCACATACCTAAGAGATCAGAGTGCAGAGAGAGCAGAGAGTAGTCAACAACGATGGCATTGGTGCATAGATTTGATCACGTTCGCCGATATCAGAGGCCAACAAATGTAGGAGAGCCAGTGAGTACCAAAAAACCTCCTTGTACCTTGTTGCATTAATTATTGTCATAAATGCATGTTAGGTAGGTCAATAAATGCATATTAGGTATGTCGTAGAAACTTGTCAAGCGGGGCAAAATACATTAAGGCGCATCTGGGTAGGTTAGGTGCATATGTGTTTGGTATAAATGCGTCTATGATTTGAAAGGTGTCTATGTCAAATGCGAGCACATTTGTGAAATGTAGAAATGTATGTGCAGGCCAGATGCGTATATGCATGACAGAGGCATGCCTATGTAATCCAGGCGCATCTATGAAATGTAGGAACATTTGTGTAGTATTTAAGCACGTTCGTGTCATGAATGCATGTTTATATCTTCAAGGTTGAATCGACAGTTCTGTGATAAACATACGTTGTCAATTGGATAAGCTACTGAGAGGATACACTCAAACATGTCCTCTAGGGAAGACTAGGATAACAGATAGGGCTAGTATTGACAATTCTGTGATAGAACATACATTGCCAATCATGAAACTACTCAAGAAAATACACTCAAGCAGAGGCCCTAGGATAGGATAGAGAGAGGTACTTTGTGATGAATATGGAGTACCATAGAAATTGTCAATTCTATGATAAAACATATGTTGTCAATTAGATTAGGCTGAAATTGACAATTTTGTGATAGAACATATATTGTCAATTGGATTAGGCTGAAATTGACAATTCTGTGATAGAACATACATTATCAATTGAATAAGCTACTCAAGAGGATACACTCAAGTAGGTGTCCTAAAAGAAAAGATAAAAGCAACACTTTGTGATGAACAAGGAGTACTACTAGGATAGAGTGCCATATGATAAATAGAATCACTAGGATAAAAGAGCAACACTTTGTGATGAACAGGGAGTAATACTAGAATAGAGTTCCATATGATAGCTATAAGCACTAGGATAAAAGAGAAACACTTTGTGATGAACATGGAGTACTACTAGGATTGACACTGTTGATTTGCTTGACTGCAGGAGGACCTACCTATGTTGGAGTCACGGGAGAGATACCCTTCGACTCAGGGATTACAAGCAAAGTTGACATTGGAGGATAGAGTAGCAGTGGAAGACATGGGATTATGATATATTATGTATATGCCTGAGTTTTAAGTGAACATGGGGTTGTTGACTGCATTAGCTGAGAGATCACACTCAGAGACATGCACATTTCATTTTTTGATGGGTGAGATAACAGTCACCTTAGAGGATGTGCTCAGGATACTGCGGATACCCATCGATGGGGAGTTGGTTCCTTACGATCGAGAGGGAGATAGGGAGGCATTGAGATGAGTGTTCCAAGATCTAGGACTAGAGATGAGGGCATGACATGTGGCCTAGGACACCATGATAGCGACAAGATTGGCTCTACCGACAGTGCTGGCAGGAGTGATCAATGGGTTCCTATGTCCGGATAGGGCAACACGAGGATTGGCTGTGGGATGGGGGAGGACTCTGGAGACATTGGTGACTAAGCACACCAAGTTTGCATGGGGTTTGTGTCTACTAGCACACTTTTATTATGAGCTGTATTAGTTTGTGTATCATGGATCAAAAGGATTGGGGTGTGGAGTGACATTACTACAGGTATGTGCATATGAGCATCTTCAGGTTACATGACTGATACACTTTAGAGGCCGGGGACATGGGCATAGTTATGCGCATTTATATGATATGATTACTTCCTAGCCACAGATTGGGAGGTTAGAGTATTAGCATCGAGTGATTGATGAGATAGACAATGTGGTATGGAGGCCTTATCGAGATTGTGAGGAGTCGAAGGATGATGCAGTTGATCTGCCATATGTGTTCAAGAGTAAGTATCTGATCGGGAGGACACCATATATCATTGAGCGGTAGTTGATTAATAGAGTATGTAGGTAGTTTGGTAGGAGACAATGGATGCCACATGGCTCAGGGATGTATGTGCGAACAGTGAGAGATTAGCCACATTTAGGTCCTTTATTGTCTTATGATCAGGTAGTGGTACAGATGCAGGAGATGGTTCTTGTTCCTTGGGATATTTGGGTAGATGTGGAGGATGTAAGGATGGATACCAAGTACATCACATATTGGGCAGATCATCCATTTCCACGGCTGATAGATCTAGGAGAGCTAATAGAGGGTGATGGTGGGGATGGTGGAGATGATAGTGGGGATAGTGGAGGCATAGGCAGACGATGGAGGCAAGGTGTAGTAGCAAAGTGGAGGGTAGCATGGAGGAGAGATGGAGGAGAGGAGAGACCAACTCATGTAGTCAGAGGTAGAGGTGGACTGCCTTTATAGGTGCTAGCAGCACAGGTTACAAGATAGGGATAAGGATAAGGACAACCATAGGAGCAACCACAGGGATAGGGTGAGGAGGGAGGAGAGGAGGAGGATGAGCTACTATCCCTGAGAGAGATCTGCCAAGGACAGGTAGATGCGATTTAGGATCTAGAGAGGGATGGGGATAGGCTCAGGAGACAACTGAGGGACATTGAGCTAGAGAGGGATCGGGATATTCAGCGCTACACAGAGTTTGAGGAGGCACTGATGGTAGGGAGATAGGAAACATAGGACAATGGGGTCAGCTATGCCTATGTTCTATGAGCAGGGGAGGAGATAGCCTACTGGAGAGACATGCATTATGGAGTTTTGCCACCTTATCAGTAGGCTAGGAGCTTCCAGAGACCATTGCGGACTACAACGACCACTAGAAGGAGAGATAGGAAATAGGCATCTAGTGGCGGGGTCATGGGTCCTCCACCACCACCAGATAGAGGGGGAAAGAGAGATGATCCTAGGGTGGGGACTTCCAGGGCTCAGACTCTGTCGAGGTCGGCTGGCTTCGAGGGAGGGAGTTCATCATAGCCTTAGAGGGCTCCCTATGTATCATTTTTTGTACCTTGTGTGTATGCTAATGTAGACACCTTCAGGTGATTTTGTAGCCATATGTATTTTGACATCATTGTATCATGACACTTATGATTTTTGAGATATACATATGAGATGATTCATCCTTGCGGCAACTATATAGATGTGTACCTATGTGATGTTGCTTCTGTGTGATGCATGTTTCTATATGATGCTTATGATATGGATGCAAATATGTACATGATAAAAATGCAATATTTTTTTGTTCTTTTATGTTTTGATATGCCATGCATGATGCAAATGGGAATCAATGATAGATGGATGTATGATAGTGATATGAACTAATCAGTGGTGTGTGCAGAATGTGATGCAATTGTGATATCTATATGTATGTATGAAACACTAATATGTGGTAATGCAAGTGCAAACTACATGAAATGCAAATATTTTTGGCATGTCATTATACTCAGTCATGTGATAGCGGGCTATGCAGACTTTAGAAGGATGATGGAGGTCAATCAAAAAAGGGAGATGGAAGATAGAAGATATGGAAGTGAAAGAGCTTATTGTGCTTTATCATCATTGAGGTTTATTATGACAAATAGGTTATGATAATCTAGATATAGGTTCAACCCAGAAAGTCATTGTACCCGTTTGCATGGAGATCAAACAGTCGCAAACAAGGAATGCCCCAGTTCACACTAGATTCATAGTGTCCTCATATCCTTGGACAAGTCATAGCATTACTAAGAGACAATCCACAGATAGCAAAAGAAAAGGTGAACATATCCCATCCTCACTTTTCTAGTCAAAGACATCCTGGAGATATAATCTCTAGTAAGAGACATCCCAAAAAATCTAAAAGACATGTCACCAAAAGATAAAATCAAAAGAAAACCAAGACTCGACACCAACATTCACTGTAGTCCTCAAGTTTAGTGTCTTTTGTCACTTGTATATGTCTATTTGATTGTGGTCATAATGTTTACTTTCAGAAAAAGGGTAGATAGAACTAAACCATAATGTTATATGAGTCTGTTGAAAGAGTTGATTTGTTGAAGCCCCTTGTTGCTGTATACATCTTATCAGAAACTGACTGAATCCAGAAAGCTGATACTTTATTATGGAGAAGACAAAAAATTTATTGTGGATCTATGATGCAAGTGTTTCTTTATTGTGGATTATGCGCGGATAGACTGAAGAAAACTAGAAGAAACTGTACTCCTCAGAACATGTGATACTCTCAGTTCCACACCCATCACTAGACTTAGGATTTTCCTTAGCCATTGATAGGAATTGATTTATTATGGATGGAAATGGTGAAAAGGAGGGATTCTTATGAATGTCTAACCAATCTTAGGTAGATCAATAACAAGCCATGATGGGAATGGGTAAATTTATTATGGATGGATGGGCTGTGAGTGTGTGCAAAGTGAAGGATGATATTGTATCCTGAAGGAGGGAGGAGCAATGTCTCTACACATGGCGCTAGTAACCTGGTTTTCACCATGGTACTTGCTCAGGGCGCCACCGAAGTGGTTTTCACCATTGGACGAATTTATTTCTCTTATTTTTTTGATTTTTCAATTTTTTTGTGTCACAAGGCACCTGTTTGCCAGGTTTTCACCAAGTAACGATTTTTTATTTTTATGATATTTTTTGAATTTTTTATATTTTTTTATTTTTTTGTATTTTTGATTTTTTTTTTTTTGATATTTTTGTATTTTTGAATTAGGATATTCCGAAGAGCTGTGTAAAGCCTATGAAGGTGCATTCTATTGATAGTATCCTCCAAAGGTTCTCCCTCTGGTGTTGAGATTTGATATGCACCTGATCCATAGACTATTGTGATGACGTAAGGACCAAGCCATATTGGCTCAAACTTGCCCTTCTTTTCTCTGTCTTGCTAATTTTTAGGATTTTCCTTGAGAACTAGGTCACCTACCTCATATGTACGAGGCTTAACCTTATGATTGTAGTTGTGACTCATTCTTTGTTGATAAGCCTTGAGGTGATTAAAAGTAGTTTGTCGTCGTCCATCCAATAGCTCTAGTTCTTGTAAGCGAGAGACCATGTAGTCTTCATAACTGATAATATTGTGCAAAGAGACTCGCAAAGATGGAAACTCAACCTCAAAAGGCAAGATAGCTTTGGCCCCATAGACAAGTGAATAAGGTGTAGCTCTTGTAGGTGTGTGAACACTTGTACGATAAGCCCAAAGTGCAAGATTAAGTTGGATGTGCCAATTTCGGCCAGCATCATCGACTGTCTTTTTGAGGATTTTGAGAATGGTTTTATTAAACACCTCAACTTAACCATTACCTTGGGGGTAGTATGGAGTGGAGAAGCATTGGTTAATATGGAAGCGATCACAAAGTTTGTGAACATCTTGGTTCTTGAAGGGACGTCCATTATCTATGATGATGGAAAGAGGGATACCGTAATGACATATGATATAGTTAAGAATGAATGTAGCAATCTGTTTTCCAATGACTTGGGTGAGAGGAATGATTTCAATCCATTTTGTAAAATATTATGTGGCAGTGATAATGAATTTGTGGCCATTGGAAGAAGAAGGATGAATCTTGCCTATGAGATCGAGTCCCCACTAGCAAAAGGGTGAAGGAGTCGCAATCAGTTGAAGTTCTTAAGCTGGGGCATGAATAAGGTCTCCATGAATTTGACATTGCTTACAATTCTTAACAACTGGATATGAATATTTTTTCATACTCGACCAGTAATATCCAATCCTGATGAGTTTCTTGGCCAAGGTGGGACCACTAGAATGTGGACCACATGTACCTTCATGGACTTCTCGTAATGCAATCTGAGCTTCATCCCCTTCTAAACATCTAAGAAGAGTGTCATCTAGACCTCAATGGTAAAGGGTATCGGCTAATGACATATCAAGAAGATTGGCGAATGAAAGTACGACGTTGGTTGTTGGATAGGCTGGGAGGTAGGATATTGTTATGAAGGTATGTAAAAATGGGACCATACAAAGGGGAATCAGGACCAACAACACATATCATCTCGACAGGAGTGATCTCATATGAGGGGACCAAAAGGTTGTCCACCAAGAACTCAATGGGTTTCATTCTGTGGTAGATCAATTAGTGAGGCAATAGTAGCCATGGCATCTATAGCTCAATTGTGTTCTCTTGGTATCTCCTCAAAGGTTATCTTTACTAAATATTGCTTGAAGTCATCTACCATTTTCTTGTAGGGCATAATTTTTCATCTTTTGTTTGGTAATCATCAGTTGCTTGATGAATTACAAGTTGAGAGTCCCAAAAAACATGAAGTTCTTGGATCTTCCACTAAACTGCAATTTGTAATCCAGTTGTTAATGCCTCATATTCTGCTATATTATTAGTGCAAGGAAATGACAATTAATATGATTTAGGAATGGAATCCCCTTGAGGTGTGATAAAGAGGATGCCAACACCTACGCCATGTTGCATGTATGAGCCATCAAAGTATAGTTGCCAAGGCTTCTTGTGTGATACCATTAGAATAGATTCATCTAGAAACTCTAAAGTTAGATGAGCATCATCAATCATGGGTGCATCTACCAACTGATATGCAATAACTTGTCCTTTGATTGCTTTTCTATCCATATATTCGATTGAATTCACTCAAGATCATAACTCATTTAGCTAGTCTGCTAGTGAGCATTGCCTTATTGAGAAGATACTTCAATGAATCTATCCTTGCAACAAGCTTAGTTTTATGAGTTAGCATGTAATGTTGTAATTTTTGTGAGGCAAAAACCACAACAAGACACACACGCTCAATTGGTGTGTAGTTAAGCTCATAAACAACCAAAGTATGACTAATGTAGTATACAACCTTTTATTTGCCTTCATTGTCTTGTTCCACTAAGAGTGCCCCCAATGCTGTTTGTGTAGCTGATATGTAGAGTAATAGGGGTTGTTCAGGAATTGGTGGCATCAAGACTGGTGGATTCAGAAGAGAATCTTTGAGTATCTAAAAATCTTGTTAACAATTATCATCCCATTTGAATTTGATGTTTTTGTGTAGCAAGTGTTGAAAAAGATGACATTTATCTACAGTTCATGCTATGAATCTTCGTATGGACTGGAGTCTTCCTTGTAAAGATCGAAGTTGACTGATATTCCTTGGTAGTGACATTTCTAATATAGCTCTAACTTTTGCTGGATCGGCTTCAATTCCTCTTTTTGAAACAATGTATCCAAGGAGCTTCCCAGAGGTTACTCCAAAGACACACTTCTTGGGATTTAATCTTACTTTGTATTTTTCCAACTGATCAAAAACCACTGAAAGGACATCCAAATGTGTGTCTCTATTTAATGATTTTCCCAAGAGGTCATCAACATAATCTTCTACAGTTACATGCATAAGATTGTGAAAAATAGTAGTCATAGCTCTTTGGTATGTAGTACCTGCATTCTTTAGTCCGAAGGGCATGACATTCCAGTAGAAAGTTTCCCAAGGACAAGTAAACACTGCTTTGTGCTGGTCCTCAAGTGTAATTTTTATTTGGTTATAGCCAAAAAATCCATCCATCAAAGATAACATCACATGACCCGCTGTGAGATCCACTATCAGGTCTATGTTTGGCAACGAAAAGTCATCTTTAGGACAAGCTTTGTTGATTATCTCTAAAATCTGTACATATTTTTATGCTACGATCTGGCTTATTGACTGGTACTAAGTTGGAGATCCATTCAGGATAATCAATTGGTCTTATGAATCCGACATCCAACAGTTTTTCAAGTTCCACCTTTACTAATAATACCACTTGTGGATACATTTTCCTTAATTTCCGTTTCATTGGCTTTGCTCCTGGTTTAACTATCAAATGGTGCATTACTAGATTAGGATATAGTCTAGGCATATCTGCATATGACCATGCAAAATTGATTTGTCGCTCCATGAAGAAACTTATGAACTTTGGTATTTCTCCTTCTGTCAGAGATTGTGCCAAGAATATGTTATGTGGAATCTCTTATGTACCAATGTTCATTTTGATAGTCTCCTCTACCAACATGGATTATTTTTCTTCGTATGATGTCAGGAGAATGTCGAGCCTTCCATCTTTGGGCACCTTAGAGAGGTTTTCACCCTTAGATACATCCTTTCTTTTTACTTTCTTAGGGTTAGACAGTGCCATAGTGTGTTTTTCACCATAAAACTCATGATTTGTTTTTATTTTTACATTTTTGCGACTAGAAGGCCCAAACCCCTCACCTAAATATGACACCCTATTGAGTTCTATAGTGTATCCTGCCTTATGGTCCCCAAGCGGAAGATCATCTCGTATGCCCAAATAGTCTATGAAGGCCTCATCATTTTGAAATGTGTCCAGTTGTAAAGGTCCTTCATGGTCCTAATCAATAAGTTGTTGGTGAATGAGGGGAAGGCCATCAATGTTTTCAAAGTCAACGGGAGCGAGGGTGAAGATAAAATTATCTTCAGGTATATCAAGGTAATTATCGAGGTCATCGTTGACACTCTCCTCATCTGTATTGATTGTGAATGAATCCAAATTGACATTACTAAAAGTGCATTGAACAATGGGAGTCCTCACTCTTTGTGATTTCAACCTAGAACCTAGAAACGAAAACTATTTGGGATCCTCAGGGGTTTTTCCTTGACCAACTCTGAATTTTCTATAAAAAATTTCTTCTTTTGTGGGTTCACCTGGTTCTTTGAATGTTTGTGTGAGCTCATAATCAATGGATGATTTTTCTGAATCTCATTCCCATTCATTGGAGTCGGTGGAATAACATCTTTCTTGTTGATAATTGAAATTTCTGATTTGTAATGCTTCTTCAGATTTGCGAGTGTTTACCTTGAAAGGTATGAAACCAAGCCCTTTTGAGAGTTGATTTTTTAAATGTCAATTATGGTTGCAAAAGTTGAGTGATACCTTCTTTTCTTAAGCCAAGAGGACTTGTACCATCATACCCAAACTTTTGTAGGATTTTGAATCCTTTGCCATATTTTTCACATGGTATCTTGATGTGATCTTGTGTATCTTGTTCAGGGTCTCTGTGAAGCATTTTGTATAAGTCCTCTTCTTCCATCACCTCACTTTTGGAATATAGTAGGATCCCATTTTAGTGTAATGATAGATACCCATTTAGAAGGATGTGGTCATCCATATTCTTTCAGTAAATCCATGACTTGCCTCAAGCACATGGTTTGATTTAGAGTGTATTCACCCATGCCTTTATCCTGATATTTCCCTTTAAGCTCACCTTGTTTTGATGTTGAAGGTTTTAGTGACTCGGGATCAATATATGTAGATGATGGGATTGCCTCTCTATTAATTGGAATTATTGTCTCAGCTTTTGGCCTCAAATTATTGCAGTATATAAATGGATTAGGATCACCATTAACTATCACTTCAACTCCATTATAAGGAAACTTAATACATTGATGGTACGTAGATGGGACTTCTCTCATCTCATGAATCCATGGATACCCTAGCAATATGTTGTATGTGAGATCAAGGTCTAGGACTTGACAAACCACATCCTTCATAACTGGCCCAGCTCTGAGAGGTAAGGTGACTATGCCTTTAGATGAACGCTCTTTGTTATCATATGCCTTTAAGGTAATTTTTTTTGCAGCATTCACAACTTTATCTAAATATCCCAATTGTATTATCGTGTTCAAAGTACATATATTGAGACCGGCTCCTCCATCTATAAGGACTCATTTTATTCAGTGTTTGTGTAGGAAGGCTTCAATGTGTAAAGGTGCATTATGCGGTTGGCTTACAGAGGCATCGTCACCTTTGGTGAATGTAAGGGAATGTGGAATGGAAAGTGTAGTCACACAAATCTGTCCAGCTTAATTAAATAAATATTCACTATTTATTTGATTAAAAATCCACTAGCCATCAATTAATTAAATTAATATTTAATTAATTCATCTCCAAACATTCTCCTATTAATTAAATAAATTATTCAATTTATTTTAATTAATTCATTAAACCAAATTCCAATCAATTAAATAAATAAAATCTATTTATTTAATTAAATCCCCCTATTCTTCTTTTAAATAAATTAAATAAAAACATTTATTTAAATCATTATCCCCCCCCCCACTTGCATTTTCCTACAAATGCAACTTGCACACATTTATTGAAATAAATGAATTTTTATTTTTAATAAAATCCTATTTTCCCTCACCCACCAAATCCACTTGCAAAATCTAATCCCCTTCTAGATTCTTCTAACCCCTTCCTAATTAGCCTAATCCATCCCCTAATTATTGTCACATTCCTAAGCAAAATGGAGTCACTTCTCAAAGACTCCAAAGTCTTTGAAAAGCATTTAATGCTTTGTGTGTTCAACAAATTAACCCCCAAAGTCTTCCAAGACCACTAATGGCTCTTACATGACTATTTATGGCTCTTACATAACCATTTATGGTTATTTCAAACTTGTCCCCCCAAACATTTATTGTTTTGACCATATTTATCCTTTTCACATTTGCAAAAGAATTTATCCATTGGATAAAAGCTTTATTCTTTGAATAAAGAGTTTATTCATTCAACTAACCTTGACTTTAATTCCCAAGGTCATATCAAGCATTTAATGCTTATTCCCTCTCCTCTCAACCTATCTCACATTGACACTTGTCATCCTAGGATTGGGTTGAAAGCCCTCACATGGATTTGAAATCATTCAATCCTGACCCTTGTTGAGATTACTCAATCTCAACCATCCATTGCTCAATTTTTCTTATAAATAGAGCCCATTTCTTCATAATCCAGATCTTGAAAACTTGTATGCATTTAACCTATAGGCATTTTAGAGAGCATTTAACATAGCAAACTCCTATATTGTCATTTTGGTTAAAATAAATCATTTTAGTATCAATAGCTTAATATTAGCTTCTTTATTTACATTTAGAGCAATATTTCAATCTCAATCCTCCATAAGCATCCATAGTGCAAAAAGCTGCTGAGAGCTACACTATTTTGGAACTTGGAGAGGAGAGGAACAAGGGAGAAGGAGCTAAGAGCATGCTAAGAGACATTTGGAGATGCCTCATTATCTTTGTTTCATTTATTAGATATATTAGCATGATTTTAGCATCTCTTTTGATATGCCTGTTTAGATTAGCTTTTGGTTAACTAACACTAATGATTTTCTGGTTTCTTGTGTTGTTTGTCATTTGCTAACCTTGTCCATTTTGCAGAGCATCATTTGGTGAACCCGACGTAAAATCCAAACACCAAAAAGATCATTTTTTTAAACCAATCACATGTTTGAATGTTGAAAATATCACACAAGTTACGCTTTAGCGCTATTGAACTCATTCCAGCGCTATTGATACTTGTTGTTCTAGCGCTATTGTTCTTACAATAGCGCTATTGTGTCAAGTTCAGTGCTTTTGAAACTGTTTTGACGCGTTTGACATTGTTTTGGCACTATTAACCTTGTTTCAGCGCTTTTGCCTCTCTGTCTTTCCCTTTCTTTTAGCACGTTTGTGTTAAATAGCGCTTCTGTTCAAACACAGACTAGTGCTATTGTAATAGAACATTGTACAAAGGGCCTTGTAACCGAAAAAGTGAAAGTTTTTAGGCTTGTGGAAGCCCCCCCCAAACATGGATTTTACTAACCAGTTTTTGTTTGTGCAGGTTTAAAACTCACCATTAAAAACCACAAACTTTCTTTTTGGTGCTTTAAAACTTGAACAAAGACAATTTCCGTCCTTTCTAGTTAGGGTCACTTGCCTTTGATGCATTAAAACTGAACACATTTTTTTTTTTGCAAATTAGGAAACACACTTCATTTGGGGCTTAAAATCAACAATTCCATTTTCTTGCATCAAACAAAAGAATTTACAAGCCACACTTCAAAATTTGGTGCAATTAAAACTTACAATCCACTTGTTCCAATTCTTGCAAGCAATTTACTTCATGCAAATGTGTTTTTTATTAAGTTGATCAGGATTTTATTTTCCTAGTTACTTAAACATATTGCCTTTGAAGTTAAAAAGAACATCATGATTGTTGGAGCACATCTCCAAATAGTTAGACCACATTGCGATGATGGGTTAAAAAGAACAAGTGTTTTTCGTGCTTGGCACACTTGTGCAAAAAGTCGGTCGAGTGGTCCTACTTCTAACACACACTATCCTCTCCCTTGGCTTTCATGGTCCTAGGTGCAAGAGAAAAGTGTTAGTAACACTCAAAATTTTATCTTTTTAAGAGAGGCCTGCCAAGAGACACATCACTCTTGGGAACAACCTCGCGTGGTAAATCCTTCAAGCTGCTATAGAAATCAGGTGAGAGCGAAAGCTGTAGCCTTGGGTATAGCTATTCCTACAGTGTAACTAGCCGAAAGGACAAATGGGCCCCACCACCAGTTACAAGGCTCTTAAGTGAGTCACTACAGAATGAACTTATGTCCAAAAATATCGAACATGACTAAATACCTTTAAGTAGTAGCCCACCCATTCTATTGATTGAGGATATTTGCGATATAATTTAGTGCAAGAGCATAGATGGTTTTGCTCCCAAGATACTCACCATACTTATTTCCTTGAGTAGAAACATAGCTTTTTGAAAAGTCACTTGTGGCTTGATAAAAGTGGTGACTCCCCCATCATAGGGATCATCTATTTGTTATGCTCATGCAAGACTTAGTATATCACATCCTTACCTGCCATGATGGGATTCATAAGGTATGTAGTACCAAAGTCGAAGAAATATCAAGATGTGGGCTAAATTTATCACAACTGGCCATTTGACCTTAGGGATAAAAAGTGTTTGAAGTGTGTTCATTTTAAAGACCAAGTGCAAATTGAGCCGACTTCAGGCTTTGGAAATACACCTTAAAAAAAAAAAAATCTAAAGGAAGGGTCATATACAAGTCCAAAGATTGGGTTGATCTAGACCCATACTTATTTGTGCCTTTGAGGCAACATTCTTGTGTTCGTGTGTTTGCTTTGTTTTCTTGTCAAAGAAACATCCACTGAAAATCACTCCCAAAAAAAAAACAAAGTATTCATCCAACCAAAAATATCAAAAACAAAGTGCAAACAACAAAGAGTCAAACTTTATGACCATTCTTCACATCTTGCGAAAGAAGAAGCGTCATCAGAATATCAACTTGAAAAGAAGACCATTAAGCTCAAAGGCTTTGTTCAAAAAGAGGAGATTCTTTTACCTAAATAGACAAATCTTTGTCTCACATAGAGTCTTTCTGTGTCACATGCGTCTCTACCTTCAAGGCAAAACAAACGAATTTAATTTAGAATCATTGAACCGCAGAGCTTTTATGCAATATAGAGCTCTGAGTTATCACAAAAACCAAGGAGGCAAGATTAATCCCAACTTTTTCCCAAATGTCTGTATCACATACAACATAGCTCGAGAAGTGCCACCAACGCCCGAAAGGGAAAAGGTAGAATTTGTTCCATTCGTGACACAAAGTTTTTATTGAAGTTGAAAACATTTTCATCCATCATCTTTTTCATACATCATCACTTCATCATCATCAATCCGTCCCAACTCTCAAAACATTAAGAGGTTCTTGTCCCAAGTTCTCTTTTAGATA
Organism: Cryptomeria japonica; assembly: GCF_030272615.1. Lineage (NCBI taxonomy): Eukaryota > Viridiplantae > Streptophyta > Pinopsida > Cupressales > Cupressaceae > Cryptomeria > Cryptomeria japonica. Next base: position 274,261,743 of record NC_081415.1, on the reverse strand, counting down.
TTGCTTGAAATAAAAAAACATCACATCACTTTTTAGATTGTTTCTACATCTAGGATAAGCTCATCCTAAGAGACACATCTACGCAGGTTAAAACTAGTTCATGAGTGAATCCTCTCATTACTAGGTAGTTAAATCTATAACACATCTCAGATTTCTCTACACCTTATCACATCAAAAACTTATCAAACAAACAAGCAATTCAAAGAAGGAATTTTGGTTACATCTACCTTAAAAGTGCTAGAGATCCACATGCAACACAATTCACCAACCATCAATCTTTCATTTCATCAACAAATCGTCATCATTTTCACACAACTTCAACAAAAGCTTGTAAAACAAAATAGCCCAAACCCGATCACAATCAAGGCAACGAGAAATAGAAATGGAAGAAGAAGAAGAGGAAAATCTCAATGAATTTCAAGAAGCACTTGGAGGAAATGCGAATGACGAAAACCCAAGTACTCCTACTCCTGCAACAATAGAAAGGGTCCAGCATAACCCTCTCTTTAATAGACTGTTTGACAAAATACTTAGGAGCAATGCGGATGCTAACTTTTTAAAGCTCGCTCAAGAAGGAGAAAAACTCCCCTCTGACTTTGATCTTGCCCAATTAAGACAGGTGTCAGAAAGACAAAGTCACCATGAAGAGGAAAGAGGTAGAGATCCCATCAGATATAACATCCCTCACGGTAACCCACCACCTCCTCCTCCAAATGAAATGGAGATGTTGCGGCAACAAGTTGAGAATCTTGCCCAACAACTTCATAGTGGTGTCAAAACTAACCAATTCTCACTCAATGACATCTGTCCCTATCCTTTTGATAGGAATCTTTATATGCCACCCTTTCCCCGAGGATTCAAAACACCCAAATTCAAAAAACATAGAGGAAAGGGAGATCCTCGTGATCATGTCAGAGAATTTCATTCCGCTTGTCTTGAAGTGGCATATGAAGACACCTACCTAATGCGCCTTTTTCCCCAAAGCTTGGGAGGAACAACCACATCATGTTTTTCCCGACTATCAGGTGGCATTAGAAAATTTGAGGAACTCATCCAGAAGTTCCTAGCTCATTACTCTCATAACATTGAACGCGACATCACCATGGCTGATCTGTGCAACACCAAACAAAAACCAGGTGAACTATTCTCAGTATTCCTGTAATGATGGCGTCAAATGTCTAGCAGACGTTCTCTTCAGTTACCTGAATGAGAACTAATGGAAATATTCATTTCCAACTTAAACAAAGAAATGGAATTTCACCTGGATGTCAAACACACAGACTCTTTTAATGATATGATCACCAAGGGTTTGAAATGTGAAAGAGCACTCATCAAGAAAGGACTCATCAAAATCTATAATGAACCAAAGGATGGTCCTCGCCCACGCTTCAATAGTGATAAACCAAGCTTCTGGAACAAAAACAAGAATATCGTCAACGATGGGGTTGTGGATGCCAGGACTATACAAAATGCACAACCTATGGTTCGGTTTGCAGGACAAAATCCTCCACCTCAGAGCAACACAAATGTTCCTTCCAATCAAGGTTGCATCACATCTCATGATGAACCAAGACCTCATCGACAAAAATAGAAATGCACATACACTCCCTTAGGGGAATCCATTGAAATAGTATTGTGACAACTCATTTCTCAAAATTTGGTCACTATCCCTAAAACATCAAACTATGAACCTCAGGTCAAACTTGCATGGTGGAGAGATACTGAACACTGTGATTTCCACCAAGGAAGAGGACACAAGACAAGTAATTGTCACCGATTAAAAGATCTTATTCAGGATCTTATTGACCGAGGAGAAATTTAAATTGAAGGACATGACCCAAAAACCACAAATAATGATCATCTGATGTTCAAAAATCCACTTCCATCACAAGATCAAAGGGGTCCTTCCACTTCCATGCGAGGCACTGATACCACTGATTATACACAGGCTGTGTATAATTACATTGTAAATCATCTGTATGATGCTAGTGAACAAGTTGCAACTATAACCTTCAAAAATCCCAACTCAAATTGCAATGTTGTTACACGTCGTGGCAAGGTCACCATAAAGGCAGCTCCACAAGGCACTACCTCCATCCCAAAATAGTACAATCTTGTGGAACAATTAGACAAAATGCATGTGCTTATATCCATTCTAGAACTATTGCGCCTATTGCCATCTCATAAAACTATCTTGGATCAAGCACTCCAAGAGGCGTTAGTCCCTGCAAATCTGAATACAGACCAATTTCAAGCCATGGTTGGAAGTCTAAAGTCATCACCTTGTCTCACTTTTTTTGAAAGTGACAACTCTTCCTTCCAGCAACCTCATAATGCCTCACTCCACATCGAAGGATTTATTAACCAGCATAGGATCAAGTAAGTCTTGATAGATAATGGAGCAGGCTTGAACATTTGTACACTATAGTTGGTCACAACATTGGGATATGCAGTAGAATCAGTGGATCCTCATAAGAAGATCACAATCAAAGCCTATGACGATGCGAAGCGTTCCTCCAAAGGAGTTGTGGTACTACTAATCCGAGTGGGCCCTGTGGTAAAGCACATCATCTGTCAGGTTCTGGACCTTCCTCTGCCATACAATCTATTGTTAGGGAGACCTTGGATACATGCCATGCAAGCCGTTCCATCTACCTACCATCAATGTATTAAGTTCCCACATAACGGTGTCGAGATCACAATCCTGGGCGATGCAAATCCCTTTACGTATTGCCATAATATCAGCCATCAACCAGAGATTACCATTCCTAATAATAGAGAAGCCATTTCTTCCACATCATATATAAGTCCCGCCTCTCTTGCCAGTTCGAACACCACTATACCAAAGCAAGAAAAGCTTAAGATGAAAGTAGCAGAGGAAGGTCCTGGGGAATACAACTTGAGTCAACTCTTTTGTGTGGGACAAATGCTCACTTCTCCTCGAACACATGGTAAACCACAACAGTTACTCCTGCAACCACCAATCACACCAACATGTGCTTTGACGCCTTTCATCCTTGGAAATAGTCAAGAAGAAGAAACTCAAGATGAGGACTTAGCGGAATGGATCTATAAAGATCCCATCCCTGCTGATATACCGCAAGTTAAACTTCCTACGGATCAATATGGCAAAGGTCTCCTCATTATGCAAAGAATGGGGTATGATGGTCAGAGTGCTTTGGAGTATTGCAAACAAGGACGACATGAACCTCTACTGCCAGAATTAAAACCCAAAGGTAATACAGGCCTAGGCTTTGAAAAAGAGATCTTTCCTAAACTCAAATTCAAAGGAAAACCCAGCAAACCATTATGTCAGCCTACTACAAAAAGGACACCTTTCATTATCAAAGTAGCATCAAGCACCATCACAACTACCCCACCGAGGCTCATAATCCCAACACAACCATCACCAATACCATTCATCCCACCAAGTGAACCAGTAGTCCCATCAGCAACACCATTAGCAGCAACAACTATATCGGAACCCACAACAGCATCTATGGCACCAGCAGTTCCAACAGAAGCCACTGAGTCAACACTACCGATACTCCCCGTACCGAATCCTTTAATCCCATTAAACTTCCTGTAGCACCGATCATTTCATCTACAAAGGTACATCAACCAATCACACCTACAGTATTTAACTCAAAGGACATCCCAGTATGGTATAGTAATTGAATGCTGGAAAGTGACTCAGAGACCGACTCACATGAGTGGGAATTTGATTCTGTATAGCTTAACACTTCAGATGAGGAAGACACATCACCACCTCCACCATGCAAAGACATCCCTATTTACGGAGAAGCACAGATAAAGACCTCTTGGGTTCCTGAGCTGGAAACATCTTCCATAGACCCTACGTCTCATCCTACGCCTAATTCTGATAGGGAGAGTACCACCAACGACCTTCACCATAACGTCTTAACCCTCACTGATACATCTAACACACTTAACCTAATCGATGAAGTAATGCCCATTATCCACCCTAAACTCATCGAATGGAACCAACCAAATCCCCCATGTCTTGACCTCTTCCAAAACGATGAGGCCATCATTGACTTTTTGGAATTAAGGGATAACCTAACAAGCGGGGATCACAAAGCTGGATTCGCCATCGAACTTAATAGCACAGCATACTTCAGGGTGGATGCCAAACCTTTCAGCTGCAAAAATATAACAATAAAACATGGATCTTCTAGTGAAAACCACACTGTGGCACTATTCGATCCAACAAAAGTAAAAAGAAAGAGCATATCCAATGGTGAAAACCTCTCTGAGGCACCTAAGGATGAAGGGTTTGACATTCTCCCTGCTAATGCACAAAAGGAACGATCAACAATTCTCATCGAGGAAACCAAAGAATACAATGTGGGGACTCCTGAAAATCCTCATCTCATACATCTGGCATCTCTTCTCACTCTAGAAGAACAACCTAAGTTTATAGAGTTCTTCCAAAAGCGTCAGATCAACTTTGCATGGTCATATGCAGACATGCCTGGGCTTGATCCTGATTTAGTCATGCATCACCTCACCATAGCAGAAGGAGCCAAACCTGTCAAGCAGAAGCTTCGTAAGATGCATCCTCAAATTGTAGTATTAGTCAAAATAGAACTCAAGAAACTCCTAGATGTTGGTTTCATTAGACCAATTGATTATGCAAAATGGATCTCCAATATTGTGCCTGTCGGCAAACCAAAAGGGGGCATCCTTATTTGTACTGACTTCAGAGATCTAAATAAGGCATGTCCTAAGGATAACTTCCCCCTACCAAATATCGACATCATAGTGGATTTGACAGTAGGACATGCCATGCTTTCACTCATGGATGGCTTTTTAGGATACAATCAGATAAAGATCGCACCAGAAGATCAACATAAGACAACCTTCACCTGTCCATGGGGCACATATTGCTGGAATGTAATGCCTTTTGGTCTCAAGAATGCAGGAGCGACCTATCAAAGAGCAATGACCACCATCTTCCATGACATGATGCATACTATGATGGAAGATTATGTGGATGACTTACTAGAAAAATCACTTACCAGAGAAGGGCATCTCCACATCTTAGATAAAATCTTTGATGGACTGGAATACCATGTTCGACTCAACCCAAAGAAATGTGTCTTTGGAGTAACCTCCGGGAAGCTTCTAGGATACATTGTCTCAAGCAAAGGTATTGAGGTCAACCTAGCAAAGTGTAGCATCCTAAAATTGTGACACTTGCAATTTCGACTGCATTTGGGTCTTCACGATGGCGATGCAACACGGAACCTGAATGGAGACCCCGAAACTTGCTCATGACATCAAAAACTGCATTTTTCCAGCACCCTGCCTGATCCCTCCTTGCACCTTGCTGTCCCGGGAGGTGGGACCAGAGCTCCCAATGCCCTGGTCCTTCAGGACCAGGGCGCCCAATGCCCTGGTCCCCCAGGACCATGGCACCCAGCGCCCTGGTCCTTGGCCCTATTTTTGGGCCCGGTCTCCTATGGGACTTCGGGTCTTTTTGTTGCAATTTGGAAAATAACATTTCTTGGTCGGCCTAAGGTCGGGAAAATCAGTCTTTTAACCCTAATTGGCAAAGTATATAAACTACATTTCCTCTCTCAAAAAGGGAGGAGGACATATGTGTGCAAGACGTGAAAACGACATTCAAACATTCAAGCATTCAAGCATTCCTTCAAGCAATTGATCATTCTAAGTCTCCATTCAAGGCTAAGTGTTGCATTCAAGACAAGGATTCAACCATTGAAGAGGAGATCACATGCTACAACATACAACATACAACAAACAACAACATCTATACCTTCGCATATAAGGATACAAACATCCTTACAACAAGGTACTAGTACTTGTTTTACATTACAGTCATTTACATTTACAGCATTTCTCATTTCTTGGTTAATTCCAAAACCGGGGTTTGACCTAAGGGCAAACCCCTAATCCCTAGCCCCCCAATCATCTTCACTTTTCTGTGTGTAGGTTGTAGGTACGTGACTGAAATTGAAGATCTGGAATCCTTGTGCCGAGACGAACAGATCCCCCTTCGTTTCGCGGATTTTTTGGAGGACCGTGTGCACGCCGGGCGCCATCGTCCCATCAACTTTTGCTCAAATTTGCAGGACAGCGCTGTCTCGACATTTTACTGCTAATTCCAGGTCCACAGCTTCATATCATATCCCTATCTCTATTTATAAGTGAATCTTTCTTGCTTCTACATGCATTCCTAGTTCAATCTTTCTATCTACATTTTTTACAAAAGAGGGTATCCTTGCTATCACAACCCTTGAAACTCATATAGAATCCAATCTTGCATTGCGTGGGATTGGATCTTGTGGGTTTCAACCCCTCTTTTGAATGTAAAGTCCCTCCTAAGTGAAAACCATCAACCCTAGTGACTCTCCCTTCTCTCTCCTCAGAGTTGGGGAGGGGAGAACGACTAGGGTTCGATTTTTCCACTTTACATTTTGGTGAACCCGACGTGAACATCCTTTCTGATTATTCATAGTTAGATCTGAAAATTGGATTCCTTGATTACATTTTCATGTTTGATCTTTTGCAAAATTTTAGAGGTTAATTGCATAAAAACCCTAAATTTTCTTTTTAAGTAATTAAACTTGTGAAATGTTTAATTGTTAATGCTTGTTTTAGATCTGCCCTTCTATTACAAATTATCAATTCATATTTGTGCGTTAATTTTGAAAATTAAGTGGTTAAGTGTCAAAACCCTAATTTTTGAAGCCCTCTTGATTCAACCTTTGTCTGACAATTTCACTGATCAAAACATCTCCAAATCGGCTGTAACTTTGGATTCCGCAATAAAATCACAATATCTTTCATCCCTAAAAATTTGGAAAAAAGTTGCGAGGACTGTGTGCACTCCGAGTGCCATCGTCCCCGACATTTTTTCTGAAATTTCGGGAGCTAGATCTTACTGTATTTTTCTGCTAAAATCCAGAATTTTCGCTGATTTTATCAATTTTAACACCTTCAAAATTACAGTCAAAGTTGGTCTAGCGATTGCTTGGATTGAGGCTTCTATTCATTCAAAAATTGTTGAAATTGAAATTTGTGTCAAAATTGTGTTTCTTACAGTCCTAAATCTGAAAAGTGTGTTATCATTCATTCGAAATTTCAATGATTTATTCAAATTTTTGCAATTTGTGACTTTTGAAATTAAGTGCTTAATTACAACTACTTTGATTTCCGCTTTCAAAATTGAATTTTGCGTGAAATTGAGTCAACTTTCAAATTTCAAAACTTGCATTGCTTTTGGTATTCCCTCTCAAATCATAAAATTCAAAATTCCAGTTTCCCTCTTTCAAAATTCAAATTTTGCATTTTTCGACAATCTTGGTAGGGTTCAATTTTGAGATTGCAACTTTAATTTGGCCTATCTACAGATCGTAAAATCACTCAATTTTTTCAGGTTAGCTGTAAAATCATCATAACTTTCATCCCTGCAAATTTCGAAAAAAGTTGCGAGGACCGTGTGCACCCCGAGCGCCACGGTCCCGGACATTTTTTCCGAAATTTCGGGAGATTGTCCTGATTGTATTTAACAGCTTAAATCTAGAAGATTGGCTGGTTTTACTAAAATTTGCTACCTCTAAAATTCAAAATCTTCTCTCTCTCTTTAGTGCATGAGTTTTACAACAATAAGCCCTACTTACACTATTCCCGTTAGACAAAGCCTTAGAATTAAGTCCTTCCAAGGTTTAATTACTGAGGAGATGGAACCTAATTTGAATGGTCTTTTTAATGAGGACATGGGTAATTCCTCTAATCCTCTTAATGATGAAGAAGCTCTCCATGAGGTTTCTGTAGAACAACTTTCAAAATTGGATAACCAATTTGATGATTTTCGACAGTGGATGTCTCAAGAATACCCTGATAGTCAAGCTCTTCCTTTAATTGAGGGTCTAAAACGTATGCTTCAAAGTGATAAGAATGGAATTGATATTTTGCGTGGTATTGCACATATTGTGGATTCAAATGTGATGCCTATGAAGAGTTGTGCTGAAACCTTAGGTTATACACAACCTCCTACTCAAGACAATCATTCTATTCCTTTGACGACTCCTATTGCTAGTATACCTACTTTTACATCAAACATAATGACTACTTCAATACAAGACATTCCGCCTATGATCACCAGTCATGGGGGCAATCCCTCTTCTTCAATCAACCCTCTTCCTTCATTCAATCCAACTTCTTCATTCATTCCTTCAGTGAGTGTTCCTCTCATATCTCCACAAATGAACATGACACAAGGGGGCAATTCATTTAACCATTCCATTCCTCCTTGTAGTGTTCCTCCTGTCCAATCATCCCCTATGAATAACTATCATAGTGTCCCACCACCTTACTCTCTACCTTCTTTCAATAACGTAACACCTCCATCACAATCTAACACGTCTAATATGAACTCTTCGACTGAAGCGACCATTAACAATCTTGCACAAACTGTCTCTTCTTTACAGCAACAAATTGCCTCTATGAATCAATCTAAGTTTAGTGTGCCCACATTTGATGTTGTGAGCCCACTTCCTCTTGATATTGTTCGAGCTATTCCCCCTAAACATGTTGAAATTCCGCATTTGGAGCTTTATAATGGTAAGGGTGATCCTCTAACACATGTTAAGACCTTTCAAACAATATGTACTGATTTTGCTTATGACCAAAGGTTGCTTGCAAAACTGTTTACTAGAACATTAAGAGACAAAGCCCTACAATGGTATTGCTCATTGCCTTCCTATTCTATTACTTCTTTTGAACAACTTGCAAATGCTTTCATTCAACAATTTCAAAACAATATAAGTCCTAAAGTTACTTTGATTGATTTAATGCATTGTAAACAAGGTGTTAAAGAAAAAGTGATTGATTTCATTGGTAGATAAAAGCATTTGTATGCTCAGATTTCTTTTCCAGTGCCTGACAATGATATTCAAATAATCTTTATTTCTAATTTACAAAAAGATATTCAAGACAAACTTCTATTTTCTGAGTTTACTTCTTTCCAACAGCTGTGTGCAACTCTTCACAATTATCAACTGACTGTGAGTCAAATGGAACAATCACATCCTATGGCTCCGAGTGATAAGGGTGATAGTAGTCAACAACCATTTGGGAAGTTTAAACCGAATAGAGAGTCCATTAAATTCAATGAAAACATCATCAACAACAATGTGAATGCAGCATCAGGTGTGTCTCCTATTTCTAAGTTTTTCAAGAGAGAAAGAAAGTTTACTCCTTTGAATGAATCATTGCATAGTATTATGAATAAGTTATTGGAACAAAATGTGCTTACTCTTCCTCCTATAAGGCAAATTGATCCTGCAAAGATTAATTCACCTTAATTTGATAACAAATCTTTTTGTCAATTTCATCGTCAACCTGGGCATGATACTGAAAAATGTTTTGCTTTAAAGGGTAAAATTCAAGATTTGATTGATAATAATACTATCTCTGTTTCTGGAGTGAATGATAAAAGCAATACATCTGTAGCTCCTCCTAACCAAAATCTTAAGATTTTCACTGATCCATTGCCTTCTCATACCTCTAATGTGATTGATACTACTGATTCCTCTATCTCTCCTGATGATCTTGTGTCTATGACTCCGAATGTGATTAACTTTGTGGAGCAGCAGAAAATCCCTAAAGAACCTTCCATCACCTTTGATTCTAGTAAAACTATCAGGGCACCTGATGGTCCTTTATATATAGTTGCAAAAGTCAAAAATACACCTTGTCGTGGAGTGCTTATTGATCCTTCTTGCATGGTTAATGTCATTACTAAAGAATTTCTTTTTACTTTGCAATTGAATCAAGTTATCTATGATGAAACAAATGTGGTTGTGAAACTATTTGATGCATTTTCTTCTCCTGCAATCGGTTCTATTACATTACCTATTGAGGTCCATAACAAATCCCTTGAGGTGGACTTTGCTATTATTCCATCTTCCGAACAATTTTGTGTGAAGCTTGGCTATCCTTGGCTATCTTCCATGAAAGCTATTGCTTCTCCTATTCACAAGTGTTTCAAATTTCCCCATAATGGTGAAGTTGTTACTGTCAATCATAGTCTCTTTAAACCAGCTGAACGTACTTCTAGCGTTCCTATTGATTATTTTTGGCCTAAACAATTCCAATCTCTTCCTCCGTGAAGTGATCATCTTTTCAAATCTTATCAAAAGTGGAAAAAAGACATGATCCTATCTCTAAGTGAACCTAGAACACCCAAACTTGACATTCCTATCATTCTTGAGAAGGAAGTTCTTCCTTTGAAAGATAAAACTAATGTCTTTCCTCAAGAAGATTCCCAACCCATTCCTATGGATGTGACTATGCCTATATCTAATAAACCTTCTAAAGGTAGACCTATACCTCCTCGTCATGATGGGCTTGGTCTCCTTCCTAAACCAAATATTCCTCCTTTATATGGAGTAGTTCCTCCTCCTTCCTCTTATGGAGAGAAGAGACCTTCCTCTTCTCCTATTGTTTAGCCTAAGAGACCACAACCTAAACATCCAAGTGATAAGGATGAGAACATTCCTCCTCCTCAATCTTCTCAACTTCCTACTAAGACTAGACGAAATCATTCTGCATGTGAATGCTGATGAAAGCATCGTCTTAGAGCTCAGGCAGCTGCCTCTCAAACTTTGCAATCCCCAAAAACACCTTCAGCAAGCACTATTCCATTTTCTCCTCAGCCGACGATTGAGCCGAAATCTCCTAAACATAAGATGCATGATGGCCTTGATCCTGTGCGAGTTAAAGATCCTCTTTTCATAAATCTTGATGATGATATAGATGAAAATGTTATTCATGATGAAAATGCTACTTGTCCTATTCATTCTGATAGTGAATATGAACTTGTTGATATTGATAACCATTTATCTAACGAATTTTCTAAAGCACTTATCCTAGCTCCTAGACAAGAACACCGTGGCTTGGGATATGAACATAGCCCTTGTTTGGATCTTGTGATAGCTCCATCTGCTGTGTTGGATGTTCCTCCTCTAGCGTGTTCCCTACCTTCCCGAAACATTGATCAGCAAGATCGGGGGGTAGATGACGTGCTAGACTAGTTTCATTAGCATAACAGATTCTCTCCCCCTCTCTTTTGTTACTTCTTCTATATGTTATTCTCATTCTTCTATTTGTTGTCCTTAGTGTTGTCTACTTGAGGACGATGCAAAGCATTGAGATCTCTCGATCTCTCTCATGTTGACTCAAAAGACACATGTGTTCCCTTCTTCTAGGTGACCTTCCTTGATTGGGGAATGAAGAACAATTATGCATACATACATATGATATACATGAATTATCATACAACATACTGACCCCGAGGAAAGCAAAGTCACCTTGTGCTTTGTGTTTTGTGTCTATTATCCTTGGGCTTATCTCACATTTGGGGGCTAAATCCTTGTGATAACGTGCTCCTTTCCCTTTTTCATTTTCTTATATGTATCACTACCTTAAAGCAATCACCCCCGGTGAGGCGTGTGCGATCGCTTTAACGTAGGGGGGCATACATCCCGTTCATATCTTTTCAAGATACTTGAAAATTTCTTGGCAAATTTAACCTTGCCTTGAAAATTTTTGATATCTTTCTCGCATGACTCATAGTGAGGGAACCTTACTACTGACAGTCATGGTTCTCCCTCGTGATCTTCCCTTTTACTTTGTCAATCGAAGTCGTAAGATCCTTAGTCCACTGGGGGCTTGGTGTATCTTGCCTCCTTGACATGGTGAAAGTTTTTCAATATTGTTTCCTTGTACTTTACCGGAAGTATGAGCGTACGCTTATACTCCCGCTAAAGTGGGGGCTAAATGCAACGTCCTAAAATTGTGACACTTGCAATTTCGACTGCATTTGGGTCTTCACGATGGCGATGCAACATGGAACCTGAATGGAGACCCCGAAACTTGCTCATGACATCAAAAACTGCATTTTTCCAGCACCCTGCCTGATCCCTCCTTGCACCCTGCTGTCCCGGGAGGTGGGACCAGAGCGCCCAGCGCCCTGGTCCCTGGCCCTATTTTTGGGCCTGGTCTCCTATGGGACTTCGGGTCTTTTTGTTGCAATTTGGAAAATAACATTTCCTGGTCGGCCTAAGGTCAGGAAAATCAGTCTTTTAACCCTAATTGGCAAAGTATATAAACTACATTTCCTCTCTCAAAAAGGGAGGAGGACATATGTGTGCAAGACGCGAAAATGACATTCAAACATTCAAGCATTCAAGCATTCCTTCAAGCAATTGATCATTCTAAGTCTCCATTCAAGGCTAAGTGTTGCATTCAAGACAAGGATTCAACCATTGAAGAGGAGATCACATGCTACAACATACAACATACAACAAACAACAACATCTATACCTTCGCATATAAGGATACAAACATCCTTACAACAAGGTACTAGTACTTGTTTTACATTACAGTCATTTACATTTACAGCATTTCTCATTTCTTGGTTAATTCCAAAACCGGGGTTTGACCTAAGGGCAAACCCCTAATCCCTAACCCCCCAATCGTCTTCGCTTTTCTCTGTGTAGGTTGCAGGTACGCGGCTGAAATTGAAGATCTGGAATCCTTGTGCTGAGACGAACAGATCCCCCTTTGTTTCGCGGATTTTTTGGAGGACCGTGTGCACGCCGGGCGCCATCGTCCCGTCAACTTTTGCTCAAATTTGCAGGACAGCGCCGTCTCGACATTTTACTGCTAATTCCAGGTCCGCAGCTTCATATCATATCCCTATCTCTATTTATAAGTGAATCCTTCTTGCTTCTACATGCATTCCTAGTTCAATCTTTCTATCTACATTCTTTACAAAAGAGGGTATCCTTGCTATCACAACCCTTGAAACTCATATAGAATCCAATCTTGCATTGCGTGGGATTGGATCTTGTGGGTTTCAACCCCTCTTTTGAATGTAAAGTCCCTCCTAAGTGAAAACCATCAACCCTAGTGACTCTCCCTTCTCTCTCCTCGGAGTTGGGGAGGGGAGAACGACTTGGGTTCGATTTTTCCGCTTTACACAAAGGTAAAAGCAATCATGGATATGCCACCACCAAAGAATATCAGTCAGCTAAGGACATTACAAGGGCGGCTTCAATCCATCCGAAGATTCATTGCACAATTGGCTAATAAGTGTCACCCATTCACATACCTGCTACACAAGAACATCTGCTTTCAGTGGGATGCCTGATGCCAACAAGCATTTCAGACGCTTAAAGACTATCTCATAAATCCACCATTGCTGATGCCACCAGATCCAAGTAGACCATTTTTACTCTATATCTATGCAACAAGTACAACATTGGGTGTACTACTAGCACAACATAATACAGAAGGAAAAGAGTGTGTTGTTTACTACATCTCTCGTACACTGGTTGGCTATGAACTCAATTACACACCTATTGAGCGAGCTTGCCTAGCAATAGTTCTTAGCAGCTACTAAACTGAGGCACTATCTGTTAACACATAAGGTACAGCTCATTGCAAAGATTGATCCACTCAAGTACTTACTCAACAAAGCAGCATTGATAGGCCGCTTGGCCAAATGGGTGATGATTCTAAGTGAATTTTAAATCGAGTATGTAGATCGTAAAGCTATCAAAGGGCAGGTTATTGCAGATCAGTTGGCCGATGCACCCCTCATAGGTGATCATCCTCTCATTTCCAATTTTTCAGATGAAGAGATATTCATGATCACAACAACACAACCATGGAAACTATACTTTGATGGTTCATACACTAGGCATGGCTTGGGGGCAGGCATTCTGTTTATCACACCTCAAGGTGACAACATCCCAAAGTCTTACAGGCTCACATTTCCATGCACCAACAACATCGCAGAGTATGAGGCCTTGATCACAGGACTTAGGCTAGCCGTACAATGGTAATTACAAGAACTACAAGTATATGGCGACTCACAACTGGTCATTCGACAAGCAACAGATGAATATCAAACCAAGGATGATAAACTCATGCCATATAAGCAAATGGTGGACAAACTAAAGACATCATTTATTACTATCACTTTTGAGCAGATACCAAGAGATCAGAATCGAGCTGTTGACGCTATGGCTACTATTGCATCTCTCCTAGATCTTCCACAAAATTCAACACGCTACGAGTTCTTGGTAGAACAGCTTTGGATCCCCGCTTATGATATCCTTGAATCTGAGATGATGTGTCGCCTTGTCGGTTTTGAATCCCCATGGTATGGTGAGTTCTACACCTATCTTCGTGATCACACCCTTCCTCCCAACCAACTGAATAACCAACATAAAACCTTCATTCACCAAACTGCTTGATATACCATTATTGTCGAAACCCTATACCAATGCGGTCTTGATGGTACTCTCCTTCGATGTCTGGAACAAGGTGAGATAACAAAGGCTTTGGAAGAAGTCCATGAAGGAATTTGCAGGACTCAGTCAAGTGGTCCATCACTAGCCAAGAAACTCCTGCGCAATGGATACTATTGGCCATCTATGGAAAATGATTCCTACTACTTTGTCAGAAAATGCAAGAAATGTCAAGTTCATGGCGACCTAATACATGCACCAGCCCAGGAACTGCAACCAATCACAACACCATGGCCTTTTTGTCATTGGGGCCTTGACCTTGTGGGTAAGATTCATCCATCTTCATCCAATGGCCATAAATTCAATATTACCGCCACCAAATATTTCACAAAGTGGATCGAAGCTGTTCCACTTACCCAAGTCATCAGCAAGCAGATTGCCTCATTCATCCTCAACTACATCATTTGCCGGTATGGTGTGCCCATGTCCATCATCACAGATAACGGTCTTCCCTTCAAAAATTAGGATGTCCGTGAACTTTGTGAAAAATTTCGTATCCAACACCTCTTTTCCACTCCCTATTACCCACAAGGCAATGGTCAGGCCGAAGCATCCAATAAAAACATATTGATGATCCTAAAGAAGATAGTCAATGATGTTGGCCATGATTGGCATGTTCAATTGAATCCAGCGCTATGGGCATATCGAACTAGCATTTGGACCCCTACAAGTGCAACTCCTTATTCATTGGTCTATGGTGCCGAAGCTATCTTGCCTATTGAGGTCGAGATACCATCATTACAGGTTTCCTTGCACAATCTCATCGATGATGAAGCATACAGAGTATCCCATCTTCAGGACTTAGAGTTACTTGATGAGAAGCGACAAGCTGCATACAATCACCTCAAAGCCTATCAGCAACGCATGAGTAGAAGCTACAATCACCGAGTTAGATCTCGTACATTTGAGGTAGGTGATCTTGTTCTCTGAGAGAATCCTCGCAACCAACCAAATAGAGAACATCAGGGAAAGTTTGAATCAAACTGGCTAGGCCCATATGTTGTCACTGCTGTATTCGGGTCCAGGGCATATCAGTTGGCTACATCAGAAGGAGAACCGCTTGCTGATCCAATCAATAGCATGCACCTCAAATGGTTTTATACCTAAGCTGTACAGAGCATCAGGCACCCCTACATACCAGAAAATACCAAAAACATTCAGAAAAATGTCTTAAAGAAATACAAAAACATCAAAAAAGTAAAGAAAAATCATGCATCCAAACGGTGAACAACCACTCCGGTGGCACCTTGGGTAAGTGCGATGGTGAAAACCTGGCAAATAGGAACCACTCATAAAGACAATGGATCCAGTATCTTTCAGGCTCATTGCGATCACATTCATGCATACACACCATTCATCCATCTAAACCATGGCTTGTTATTTGATCTATAATCAAGAGATAGTACTTCATGCGTCTTGCATCCCACTCTATCATAGTCATGTCTACACTTGGGGGCAATACCCTTAAAATCTAGAGGATGGAAGTGGATTCTACAATACTGGTGATTCATTGGCAAAAACATTCGAAAATGTCTCACAAAAAATCCAAAAACATTTGAAAATGTCTCACAAAATCCAAACAAACATTCAAAAATGTCTCACAAAATCCAAAAACATTCAAAAATGTCTCACAAAATCCAAAAACATTCAAAACTGTTCCACAAAAGTCCAAAAACATCGAAAAACCATCGAAAATCACACAAAAACATGGCAACACCTTGTACATACTCATCCGAGCAGATACAAAACAAACATTGACATAATACTCACATGATGACCATTTACCAATCGACCACACAATCAACATCCAACAAATCGGAAACTGTCTTTTAAACAAGGATGCATCCTTCCTTACCAAAACAAAGACAAAACTAATGTTTTCTTTGACAAGAAAATTATGTTAAGCTATCAAATACTTGGTTGATTTGTGAGTACAATCATTCATTTATCTGTATCGAGATCTTTCAGCATTGTTTTGTATCGTTTGCGCATTATTTCCGATGAAGTTCTAGGGCATGTACTAATGGTGTCTACGTGGGAAGTTCACTAAGCTACGTGATCATAGGCAAAAATACAATCATAGATCACTACGGCTTGCTGACTACAGCGTATACCTCGACCATATGAGCATGAACTATTACCAAGGATCCTTATTCTTTATTCTTTATGCATATACTATTTGTTTGCAGGTACAATGCTCATTCTTTGGTTCCTCCTCATCCAAATTGGATAAAGGTTTTATCTCTTAGTACAGTATACACTTGTCTCAGGATATGATCAGCCTAAGATCAAGGAGGATGATCCAATTCATGCATGAATGAAGATAATCCTTGTCTATTCCACAAGCAATACTCTGGTCGACTTGACCCTTATATCAAGTCATTTGTATTAACTTGCTATATAAAATCCATGTAAGGAATACTCAGGTCATCTTGAATCATTATGTCAAGATGCTTGTATTCTCTTCCAACATTTTAAAGCTCAATGATGAAAATAGAGCACTATGGATCATCATTTCCATCTCATCTGTTTATATCTTACATTCCATTGCATATCACCCATCCATTCATTCATTCATATATAGGCTTTATATGCAAAAGTGACCATTAAAAGCTGGTCTTGGATACAATCACAACTGAGTACTCTGATACATCATCAATGCATCATGCAAAGTCTCAAAAACCTTGCATTCCTCATGGTCATATCATCATCGCATTTAGTTGCATCTTGCATTAAGTCCATTCATGTCATTCTTAACTTAACATTGCATATAGTTCATTTTTGACATTAGTTTTCATTTTGCATCATTGCATCAATCATAAAATAATTAGATTCATTCATAGGATCAAATTGTCTTTGATTGTTTTAAATCATTTGCTAGGCATTCATTTAGTGTCAATTATCCATCATTATTTCATCATTCTTTATCATTTAAATATTGCATACATTCATTTATAGTTAAAAAGTGCATTCATTCATCCATTATTAAGTATCTTATTATGCTCATTTTAGGATTCATTCACATTGCATTCATTATCCTCTTTTTAATTGCATTAAGGTGCAGTTATTAAAACCATAAGTTATAGTATCATTACATTATCATTTTTACTTAAATCATACTTAAGCATTTAGAATCATAAATCCATTTGTTTCCAAACATTGGTTCATACCATTATATATATATCCATTATACATATGCATTCATTTAAACATTATCGTATAAACATTTGTACTATCCATTTTGTTTATCCATATTACATTCATCTAAAAAAACATCTAGAGGCATATCCATACATAAACATCATTCATTCGACCATTGCATTAACATCATCACATAAATCATCTCATCATTATATTGCAATAGGAAACACCAAAATCTTGTTCATAAATCATCATAAGCATACATCATCATCATGGCATTACATACAACATTACATCAAAAATCAAACAAATCATACATATATAAATCTGCATTCATATGTCAGTATCCCACATCATATATCATCATAAAAACATGCATAAAAGAAACATCTCATCAAATGCATACATGTACACATATCCATCTAAGAAATAACTCATCATCCTGAATAAACATCCATACATATCAACTACATATCATCAAAATATGGGATCTCCTCATATATATCATCTCATATATCAGAGTACAATGAAGTCTACAAAATTGGCTACCACGAGCCATCCAAGATACAGTCCAACAAATAAACAATGATACAATACATATATGCAAAAATGCTCTCTCAAATTCCACTCTGGCCAGATGTTGTACCACCACCACCATCGCCACATGCTCTCCCACTGGTGCCTGCACCACCTGATCCATCTCTCCGTAGAGGCCTCATCGAACCCCCACTCACTCCTACATCCCCCGATCTCTCCCTCCATCGAGGACCTATCACACCCCCACTGCTCTGCACCCTCTATGATCGCTCTGATCTAGCCTGCCGCATCGGAGAATAGCTAAGAGCTTGCTGACTAACTGGCACCACCTGCTCATATAAACCCTGCCAGTAGTCTATCTCTGCCTGTGCTTGTCACATCTCCCTCATCACCTCCCTTGTAGGCCCCTGTGCTCTTACTCTGACCTGGACTCTCTCCTGCAGCTCTGCCAATCTCTCCACTGCACTATCCCTCTCCTGTAGCACCACTGCCAGCTCTGACTCCCGTGCAAATAGCTGCACATCCCTAGCTGCCACCTCCACCTCCAAATCCTCTATCCGGGTCTGCAAATGAGCTATCATATGATCTCGCAGATCTCCAGTGGCTCCCTCCCCGGTATCCATAGCCGTCTCACCTACACCACCCTCTCTCGTAGCTCCCTCCCCTCTGTCCATCGGGATCTCCCTCTCCATCCCCCTCCCAGTCAGCCGAACTCCTCCCTGTATCAATGGTCCCTGTGATATCTATAGAGGCAGTCCACCTCTCCCTCTCCGCTGACTTTGCATCCCCAACCCACCACCTCCTCCACCTCCTCCTCCTCCACCACCTCCTCCACCTCCTCCTCCCTCGGTCCTCAACCTCCTGCCCTCCTCCGTCTCCGTCCCCTCTCATCCTCAAAATCCAGGATTGGCTCTGCTGGATCAGATATCTGTAAGATCGGGTGCGCTGCCCGATACTGCATATACTCATCTGTAACCCCTACATCCACGACCCTCGGTCGTATGTCCCAAGGTCTCGCCTGTAGTGTTCGAAACTCTGCCAGTGCCTGATCATACAGTAGCCCTGGCCCCCATGCATACCTCTCCCGAATAACCCGAGCATACTCTCCTGATCCACTAGGCAGTCCCTGCTACCGTCCAAACTGTCTCAGCACTCTCCCGGACACCTGTCTCTCTACATGGTATGATGTCCTCCCAATGAGGAATTAGGTCATAGAAACGTAGGGCAGTGCCTCTGCATCATCATCCCATGGCTCACACTCCAAGTATGGTCACCATATAACTACATCTAGATCGTCCAGTGCCCGCCGCCACCACTCTAATTTCCCCAGGTGGGGCTGACTTATCATGCCGCTATACATGAACATATACGGCTAGTCTACTGCGCGGAATCTTAGACTCACTGGTCGAGTCACTGGTAGCTACTCCCAAGCCCAAATATGCAGCAGCATCACGCCCACTACTAAAGAACCCCTCTCCTGGTAAACCACCTCATGGAGCTCCTGGTACAGGTGCACCAGCACGCACGGCCCCATGCAAATTGGGTCCCCTCAGTAACCATCATCTCGATTACTTGCCCCCACCCCACGGCCAAACCATGTGATCACCTGTCTCGACAAAGAAGTCATCCCACGATACCTGATAAGACTGCTAGAAGAGACTCATATAACGCTGCTATCTCGTCCCAGGCAATCGAGCCATCATCAATAAACACGTCCTCATCGAAAATCCTCTGAACTGCAAGGGTCCCCCAGGATCTGTCATATGTGACTAGCTCCCCTCGAATCGGAATCCGTAGGATGCGCCACACATCCTCTAGGGTCACTGTCATCTCCCCCTGTGCCAGATGGAAGGTGCACATCTCACTGTGCCACTGCTCTACTAATGTTGTGATCAATCCATAATTCATACGAATCACTGGCATGTGCATCACCTCATACAATCTGGTCATGGCAATGCAATCAATCTCCGCCTCTGTCAATCGATCCCGCAACCCCTATGTCGCAGGATGTCGCTCGCATAATTGCAACACGCCTAACTCCTCTTGCACATGGACATTCATCAATCATCATCCATTGTTTTGTTTTCAAACTTTCTTAAGTTTAAACCTAGACTATCAATAGATACTTTGATCAAGTATCTTCGGGTCTTTATAGGTAAGCAATCATGGCAACCTAGACTTCAACAAGCATTTATCCTAATGACCTAAGTCTCATCACGCTGCTATGGTTCAAAACAACTCCCACTTCACATCGCCATCCATCCATCATTGGTATTAGGAGATTTTCTTTATCCAAACTGGGGCATCTCTTTATTCTAAAACAAAAGCGCTATTTTACCAACAAA